>NW_028243417.1:0-467000 GCF_964263255.1 Lissotriton vulgaris
GTTGAATAACCACTTTTTAAACCCTCACAGTGACCAAAATTGCCATTTTTACAGAGTTTTGCTTACTCAAAAGCTTCAATTTTGACCCGTTTCAGTCACAGAAATGACTTTAAACACACTTATTTTATTTGAAAAAGTCATAATTCACATCCAACAGTCATTTAGAGTCAAAAGATTAAATGTTAAAATTTCATCATTATAGACCATTTTGGGAACGTTCGACATGTCCGGAGTCATCGTTTTTCATCCGAAAATCGATTTTTTGGACTGTACCAAAAATGATTCAAAATGTCAATTGGATCATGCCTCATGTTGAAAAACCACTTTTTAAACCCTCACAGTGACCAAAATTGCCATTTTTACAGAGTTTTGCTTACTCAAAAGCTTCAATTTTGACCCGTTTCAGGCACAGAAATGACTTTAACCACACTTGTTTTAGTTGAAAAAGTCATAATTCACATCCAACAGTCATTTAGAGTCAAAAGATTAAATGTTAAAATTTCATCATTATAGACCATTTTGGGAACGTTCGACATGTCCGGAGTCATCGTTTTTCATCCGAAAATTGATTTTTTGGAATGTACCAAAAATGATTCAAAATGTCAATTGGATCGTGCCTCATGTTGAATAACCACTTTTTAAACCCTCACAGTGACCAAAATTGCCATTTTTACAGAGTTTTGCTTACTCAAAAGCTTCAATTTTGACCCGTTTCAGTCACAGAAATGACTTTAAACACACTTATTTTAGTTGAAAAAGTCATACTTCACATCCAACAGTCATTTAGAGTCAAAAGATTAAATGTTAAAATTTCATCATTATAGACCATTTTGGGAACGTTCGACATGTCCGGAGTCATCATTTTTCATCCGAAAATCGATTTTTTGGACGGTACCAAAAATGATTCAAAATGTCAATAGGATCGTGCCTCATGTTGAATAACCACTTTTTAAACCCTCACAGTGACCAAAATGGCCATTTTTACAAAGTTTTGCTTACTCAAAAGCTTAAATTTTGACCCGTTTCAGTCACAGAAATGACTTTAAACACACTTATTTTAGTTGAAAAAGTCATAATTCACATCCAACAGTCATTTAGAGTCAAAAGATTAAATGTTAAAATTTCATCATTATAGACCATTTTGGGAACGTTCGACATGTCCAGAGTCATCGTTTTTCATCCGAAAATTGATTTTTTGGACTGTACCAAAATGATTCAAAATGTCAATTGGATCATGCCTCATGTTGAATAACCACTTTTTAAACCCTCACAGTGACCAAAATTGCCATTTTTACAGAGTTTTGTTTACTCAAAAGCTTCAATTTTGACCCAATTCAGGCACAGAAATGACTTTAAACACACTTATTTTAGTTGAAAAAGTCATAATTCACATCCAACAGTCATTTAGAGTCAAAAGATTAAATGTTAAAATTTCATCATTATAGACCATTTTGGGAACGTTCGACATGTCCGGAGTCATTGTTTTTCATCCGAAAATTGATTTTTTGGACTGTACCAAAAATGATTCAAAATGTCAATTGGATCGTGCCTCATGTTGAATAACCACTTTTTAAACCCTCACAGTGACCAAAATGGCAATTTTTACAGAGTTTTGCTTACTCAAAAGCTTCAATTTTGACCCGTTTCAGGCACAGAAATGACTTTAAACACACTTATTTTAGTTGAAAAAGTCATACTTCACATCCAACAGTCATTTAGAGTCAAAAGATTAAATGTTAAAATTTCATCATTATAGACCATTTTGGGAACGTTCGACATGTCCGGAGTCATCATTTTTCATCCGAAAATCGATTTTTTGGACTGTACCAAAAATGATTCAAAATGTCAATTGGATCGTGCCTCATGTTGAATAACCACTTTTTAAACCCTCACAGTGACCAAAATGGCCATTTTTACAAAGTTTTGCTTACTCAAAAGCTTCAATTTTGACCCGTTTCAGTCACAGAAATGACTTTAAACACACTTATTTTAGTTGAAAAAGTCATAATTCACATCCAACAGTCATTTAGAGTCAAAAGATTAAATGTTAAAATTTCATCATTATAGACCATTTTGGGAACGTTCGACATGTCGGGAGTCATCGTTTTTCATCCGAAAATCGATTTTTTTGGACTGTACCAAAAATGATTCAAAATGTCAATTGGATCATGCCTCATGTTGAATAACCACTTTTTAAACCCTCACAGTGACCAAAATGGCCATTTTTACAGAGTTTTGCTTACTCAAAAGCTTCAATTTTGACCCGTTCCAGGCACAGAAATGACTTTAAACACACTTATTTTAGTTGAAAAAGTCATAATTCACATCCAACAGTCATTTAGAGTCAAAAGATTAAATGTTAAAATTTCATCATTATAGACCATTTTGGGAACGTTCGACATGTCCGGAGTCATCGTTTTTCATCCGAAAATTGATTTTTTGGAATGTACCAAAAATGATTCAAAATGTCAATTGGATCGTGCCTCATGTTGAATAACCACTTTTTAAACCCTCACAGTGACCAAAATTGCCATTTTTACAGAGTTTTGCTTACTCAAAAGCTTCAATTTTGACCCGTTTCAGTCACAGAAATGACTTTAAACACACTTATTTTAGTTGAAAAAGTCATACTTCACATCCAACAGTCATTTAGAGTCAAAAGATTAAATGTTAAAATTTCATCATTATAGACCATTTTGGGAACGTTCGACATGTCCGGAGTCATCATTTTTCATCCGAAAATCGATTTTTTGGACGGTACCAAAAATGATTCAAAATGTCAATAGGATCGTGCCTCATGTTGAATAACCACTTTTTAAACCCTCACAGTGACCAAAATGGCCATTTTTACAAAGTTTTGCTTACTCAAAAGCTTCAATTTTGACCCGTTTCAGGCACAGAAATGACTTTAAACACACTTATTTTAGTTGAAAAAGTCATAATTCACATCCAACAGTCATTTAGAGTCAAAAGATTAAATGTTAAAATTTCATCATTATAGACCATTTTGGGAACGTTCGACATGTCCGGAGTCATCATTTTTCATCCGAAAATCGATTTTTTGGACTGTACCAAAAATGATTCAAAATGTCAATTGGATCGTGCCTCATGTTGAATAACCACTTTTTAAACCCTCACAGTGACCAAAATGGCCATTTTTACAAAGTTTTGCTTACTCAAAAGCTTCAATTTTGACCCGTTTCAGTCACAGAAATGACTTTAAACACACTTATTTTAGTTGAAAAAGTCATAATTCACATCCAACAGTCATTTAGAGTCAAAAGATTAAATGTTAAAATTTCATCATTATAGACCATTTTGGGAACGTTCGACATGTCGGGAGTCATCGTTTTTCATCCGAAAATCGATTTTTTTGGACTGTACCAAAAATGATTCAAAATGTCAATTGGATCATGCCTCATGTTGAATAACCACTTTTTAAACCCTCACAGTGACCAAAATGGCCATTTTTACAGAGTTTTGCTTACTCAAAAGCTTCAATTTTGACCCGTTTCAGGCACAGAAATGACTTTAAACACACTTATTTTAGTTGAAAAAGTCATAATTCACATCCAACAGTCATTTAGAGTCAAAAGATTAAATGTTAAAATTTCATCATTATAGACCATTTTGGGAACGTTCGACATGTCCGGAGTCATCGTTTTTCATCCGAAAATTGATTTTTTGGAATGTACCAAAAATGATTCAAAATGTCAATTGGATCGTGCCTCATGTTGAATAACCACTTTTTAAACCCTCACAGTGACCAAAATTGCCATTTTTACAGAGTTTTGCTTACTCAAAAGCTTCAATTTTGACCCGTTTCAGTCACAGAAATGACTTTAAACACACTTATTTTAGTTGAAAAAGTCATACTTCACATCCAACAGTCATTTAGAGTCAAAAGATTAAATGTTAAAATTTCATCATTATAGACCATTTTGGGAACGTTCGACATGTCCGGAGTCATCATTTTTCATCCGAAAATCGATTTTTTGGACGGTACCAAAAATGATTCAAAATGTCAATAGGATCGTGCCTCATGTTGAATAACCACTTTTTAAACCCTCACAGTGACCAAAATGGCCATTTTTACAAAGTTTTGCTTACTCAAAAGCTTCAATTTTGACCCGTTTCAGGCACAGAAATGACTTTAAACACACTTATTTTAGTTGAAAAAGTCATAATTCACATCCAACAGTCATTTAGAGTCAAAAGATTAAATGTTAAAATTTCATCATTATAGACCATTTTGGGAACGTTCGACATGTCCGGAGTCATTGTTTTTCATCCGTAAATTGATTTTTTGGACTGTACCAAAAATGATTCAAAATGTCAATTGGATCGTGCCTCATGTTGAATAACCACTTTTTAAACCCTCACAGTGACCAAAATGGCCATTTTTACAGAGTTTTGCTTACTCAAAAGCTTCAATTTTGACCCGTTTCAGTCACAGAAATGACTTTAAACACACTTATTTTAGTTGAAAAAGTCATACTTCACATCCAACAGTCATTTAGAGTCAAAAGATTAAATGTTAAAATGTCATCATTATAGACCATTTTGGGAACGTTCGACATGTCCGGAGTCATCATTTTTCATCCGAAAATCGATTTTTTGGACGGTACCAAAAATGATTCAAAATGTCAATAGGATCGTGCCTCTTGTTGAATAACCACTTTTTAAACCCTCACAGTGACCAAAATGGCCATTTTTACAAAGTTTTGCTTACTCAAAAGCTTCAATTTTGACCCGTTTCAGGCACAGAAATGACTTTAAACACACTTATTTTAGTTGAAAAAGTCATAATTCACATCCAACAGTCATTTAGAGTCAAAAGATTAAATGTTAAAATTTCATCATTATAGACCATTTTGGGAACGTTCGACATGTCCAGAGTCATCGTTTTTCATCCGAAAATTGATTTTTTGGACTGTACCAAAAATGATTCAAAATGTCAATTGGATCATGCCTCATGTTGAATAACCACTTTTTAAACCCTCACAGTGACCAAAATTGCCATTTTTACAGAGTTTTGTTTACTCAAAAGCTTCAATTTTGACCCAATTCAGGCACAGAAATGACTTTAAACACACTTATTTTAGTTGAAAAAGTCATAATTCACATCCAACAGTCATTTAGAGTCAAAAGATTAAATGTTAAAATTTCATCATTATAGACCATTTTGGGAACGTTCGACATGTCCGGAGTCATTGTTTTTCATCCGAAAATTGATTTTTTGGACTGTACCAAAAATGATTCAAAATGTCAATTGGATCGTGCCTCATGTTGAATAACCACTTTTTAAACCCTCACAGTGACCAAAATGGCCATTTTTACAGAGTTTTGCTTACTCAAAAGCTTCAATTTTGACCCGTTTCAGTCACAGAAATGACTTTAAACACACTTGTTTTAGTTGAAAAAGTCATAATTCACATCCAACAGTCATTTAGAGTCAAAAGATTAAATGTTAAAATTTCATTATTATAGACCATTTTGGGAACGTTCGACATGTCCGGAGTCATCGTTTTTCATCCGAAAATCGATTTTTTTGGACTGTACCAAAAATGATTCAAAATGTCAATTGGATCATGCCTCATGTTGATAACCACTTTTTAAACCCTGACAGTGACCAAAATTGCCATTTTTACAGAGTTTTGCTTACTCATAAGCTTCAATTTTGACCCGTTTTAGGCACAGAAATGACTTTAACACACTTATTTTAGTTGAAAAAGTCATAATTCACATCCAACAGTCATTTAGAGTCAAAAGATTAAATGTTAAAATTTCATCATTATAGACCATTTTGGGAACGTTCGACATGTCCGGAGTCATCGTTTTTCATCCGAAAATTGATTTTTTGGACTGTACCAAAAATGATTCAAAATGTCAATTGGATCGTGCCTCATGTTGAATAACCACTTTTTAAACCCTCACAGTGACCAAAATGGCCATTTTTACAGAGTTTTGCTTACTCAAAAGCTTCAATTTTGACCCGTTTCAGGCACAGAAATGACTTTAAACACACTTATTTTGGTTGAAAAAGTCATACTTCACATCCAACAGTCATTTAGAGTCAAAAGATTAAATGTTAAAATTTCATCATTATAGACCATTTTGGGAACGTTCGACATGTCCGGAGTCATCGTTTTTCATCCGAAAATCGATTTTTTGGACTGTACCAAAAATGATTCAAAATGTCAATTGGATCATGCCTCATGTTGAATAACCACTTTTTAAACCCTCACAGTGACCAAAATTGCCATTTTTACAGAGTTTTGCTTACTCAAAAGCTTCAATTTTGACCCGTTTCAGGCACAGAAATGACTTTAAACACACTTATTTTAGTTGAAAAAGTCATAATTCACATCCAACAGTCATTTAGAGTCAAAAGATTAAATGTTAAAATTTCATCATTATAGACCATTTTGGGAACGTTCGACATGTCCGGAGTCATCGTTTTTCATCCGAAAATCGATTTTTTGGACTGTACCAAAAATGATTCAAAATGTCAATTGGATCATGCCTCATGTTGAATAACCACTTTTTAAACCCTCACAGTGACCAAAATTGCCATTTTTACAGAGTTTTGCTTACTCAAAAGCTTCAATTTTGACCCGTTTCAGGCACAGAAATGACTTTAAACACACTTATTTTAGTTGAAAAAGTCATAATTCACATCCAACAGTCATTTAGAGTCAAAAGATTAAATGATAAAATTCATCATTAAAGACCATTTTGAGAACGTTCGACATGTCCGGAGTCATCGTTTTTCATCCGAAAATCGATTTTTTGGACTGTACCAAAAATGATTCAAAATGTCAATTGGATCGTGCCTCATGTTGAATAACCACTTTTTAAACCCTCACAGTGACCAAAATGGCCATTTTTACAAAGTTTTGCTTACTCAAAAGCTTCAATTTTGACCCGTTTCAGTCACAGAAATGACTTTAAACACACTTATTTTAGTTGAAAATGTCATAATTCACATCCAACAGTCATTTAGAGTCAAAAGATTAAATGTTAAAATTTCATCATTATAGACCATTTTGGGAACGTTCGACATGTCCGGAGTCATCGTTTTTCATCCGAAAATCGATTTTTTGGACTGTACCAAAAATGATTCAAAATGTCAATTGGATCATGCCTCATGTTGAATAACCACTTTTTAAACCCTCACAGTGACCAAAATTGCCATTTTTACAGAGTTTTGCTTACTCAAAAGCTTCAATTGTGACCCGTTTCAGGCACAGAAATGACTTTAAACACACTTATTTTAGTTGAAAAAGTCATAATTCACATCCAACAGTCATTTAGAGTCAAAAGATTAAATGTTAAAATTTCATCATTATAGACCATTTTGGGATCGTTCGACATGTCCGAAGTCATCGTTTTTCATCCGAAAATCGATTTTTTGGACTGTACCAAAAATGATTCAAAATGTCAATTGGATCATGCCTCATGTTGAATAACCACTTTTTAAACCCTCACAGTGACCAAAATTGCCATTTTTACAGAGTTTTGATTACTCAAAAGCTTCAATTTTGACCCGTTTCAGTCACAGAAATGACTTTAAACACACTTATTTTAGTTGAAAAAGTCATAATTCACATCCAACAGTCATTTAGAGTCAAAAGATTAAATGTTAAAATTTCATCATTATAGACCATTTTGGGAACGTTCGACATGTCCAGAGTCATCGTTTTTCATCCGAAAATTGATTTTTTGGACTGTACCAAAAATGATTCAAAATGTCAATTGGATCATGCCTCATGTTGAATAACCACTTTTTAAACCCTCACAGTGACCAAAATTGCCATTTTTACAGAGTTTTGTTTACTCAAAAGCTTCAATTTTGACCCAATTCAGGCACAGAAATGACTTTAAACACACTTATTTTAGTTGAAAAAGTCATAATTCACATCCAACAGTCATTTAGAGTCAAAAGATTAAATGTTAAAATTTCATCATTATAGACCATTTTGGGAACGTTCGACATGTCCGGAGTCATTGTTTTTCATCCGAAAATTGATTTTTTGGACTGTACCAAAAATGATTCAAAATGTCAATTGGATCGTGCCTCATGTTGAATAACCACTTTTTAAACCCTCACAGTGACCAAAATGGCCATTTTTACAGAGTTTTGCTTACTCAAAAGCTTCAATTTTGACCCGTTTCAGTCACAGAAATGACTTTAAACACACTTGTTTTAGTTGAAAAAGTCATAATTCACATCCAACAGTCATTTAGAGTCAAAAGATTAAATGTTAAAATTTCATTATTATAGACCATTTTGGGAACGTTCGACATGTCCGGAGTCATCGTTTTTCATCCGAAAATCGATTTTTTTGGACTGTACCAAAAATGATTCAAAATGTCAATTGGATCATGCCTCATGTTGATAACCACTTTTTAAACCCTGACAGTGACCAAAATTGCCATTTTTACAGAGTTTTGCTTACTCATAAGCTTCAATTTTGACCCGTTTTAGGCACAGAAATGACTTTAACACACTTATTTTAGTTGAAAAAGTCATAATTCACATCCAACAGTCATTTAGAGTCAAAAGATTAAATGTTAAAATTTCATCATTATAGACCATTTTGGGAACGTTCGACATGTCCGGAGTCATCGTTTTTCATCCGAAAATTGATTTTTTGGACTGTACCAAAAATGATTCAAAATGTCAATTGGATCGTGCCTCATGTTGAATAACCACTTTTTAAACCCTCACAGTGACCAAAATGGCCATTTTTACAGAGTTTTGCTTACTCAAAAGCTTCAATTTTGACCCGTTTCAGGCACAGAAATGACTTTAAACACACTTATTTTGGTTGAAAAAGTCATACTTCACATCCAACAGTCATTTAGAGTCAAAAGATTAAATGTTAAAATTTCATCATTATAGACCATTTTGGGAACGTTCGACATGTCCGGAGTCATCGTTTTTCATCCGAAAATCGATTTTTTGGACTGTACCAAAAATGATTCAAAATGTCAATTGGATCATGCCTCATGTTGAATAACCACTTTTTAAACCCTCACAGTGACCAAAATTGCCATTTTTACAGAGTTTTGCTTACTCAAAAGCTTCAATTTTGACCCGTTTCAGGCACAGAAATGACTTTAAACACACTTATTTTAGTTGAAAAAGTCATAATTCACATCCAACAGTCATTTAGAGTCAAAAGATTAAATGTTAAAATTTCATCATTATAGACCATTTTGGGAACGTTCGACATGTCCGGAGTCATCGTTTTTCATCCGAAAATCGATTTTTTGGACTGTACCAAAAATGATTCAAAATGTCAATTGGATCATGCCTCATGTTGAATAACCACTTTTTAAACCCTCACAGTGACCAAAATTGCCATTTTTACAGAGTTTTGCTTACTCAAAAGCTTCAATTTTGACCCGTTTCAGGCACAGAAATGACTTTAAACACACTTATTTTAGTTGAAAAAGTCATAATTCACATCCAACAGTCATTTAGAGTCAAAAGATTAAATGATAAAATTCATCATTAAAGACCATTTTGAGAACGTTCGACATGTCCGGAGTCATCGTTTTTCATCCGAAAATCGATTTTTTGGACTGTACCAAAAATGATTCAAAATGTCAATTGGATCGTGCCTCATGTTGAATAACCACTTTTTAAACCCTCACAGTGACCAAAATGGCCATTTTTACAAAGTTTTGCTTACTCAAAAGCTTCAATTTTGACCCGTTTCAGTCACAGAAATGACTTTAAACACACTTATTTTAGTTGAAAATGTCATAATTCACATCCAACAGTCATTTAGAGTCAAAAGATTAAATGTTAAAATTTCATCATTATAGACCATTTTGGGAACGTTCGACATGTCCGGAGTCATCGTTTTTCATCCGAAAATCGATTTTTTGGACTGTACCAAAAATGATTCAAAATGTCAATTGGATCATGCCTCATGTTGAATAACCACTTTTTAAACCCTCACAGTGACCAAAATTGCCATTTTTACAGAGTTTTGCTTACTCAAAAGCTTCAATTGTGACCCGTTTCAGGCACAGAAATGACTTTAAACACACTTATTTTAGTTGAAAAAGTCATAATTCACATCCAACAGTCATTTAGAGTCAAAAGATTAAATGTTAAAATTTCATCATTATAGACCATTTTGGGATCGTTCGACATGTCCGAAGTCATCGTTTTTCATCCGAAAATCGATTTTTTGGACTGTACCAAAAATGATTCAAAATGTCAATTGGATCATGCCTCATGTTGAATAACCACTTTTTAAACCCTCACAGTGACCAAAATTGCCATTTTTACAGAGTTTTGATTACTCAAAAGCTTCAATTTTGACCCGTTTCAGTCACAGAAATGACTTTAAACACACTTATTTTAGTTGAAAAAGTCATACTTCACATCCAACAGTCATTTAGAGTCAAAAGATTAAATGTTAAAATTTCATCATTATAGACCATTTTGGGAACGTTCGACATGTCCGGAGTCATCATTTTTCATCCGAAAATCGATTTTTTGGACGGTACCAAAAATGATTCAAAATGTCAATAGGATCGTGCCTCATGTTGAATAACCACTTTTTAAACCCTCACAGTGACCAAAATGGCCATTTTTACAAAGTTTTGCTTACTCAAAAGCTTCAATTTTGACCCGTTTCAGTCACAGAAATGACTTTAAACACACTTATTTTAGTTGAAAAAGTCATAATTCACATCCAACAGTCATTTAGAGTCAAAAGATTAAATGTTAAAATTTCATCATTATAGACCATTTTGGGAACGTTCGACATGTCCAGAGTCATCGTTTTTCATCCGAAAATTGATTTTTTGGACTGTACCAAAAATGATTCAAAATGTCAATTGGATCATGCCTCATGTTGAATAACCACTTTTTAAACCCTCACAGTGACCAAAATGGCCATTTTTACAGAGTTTTGCTTACTCAAAAGCTTCAATTTTGACCCGTTTCAGTCACAGAAATGACTTTAAACACACTTGTTTTAGTTGAAAAAGTCATAATTCACATCCAACAGTCATTTAGAGTCAAAAGATTAAATGTTAAAATTTCATTATTATAGACCATTTTGGGAACGTTCGACATGTCCGGAGTCATCGTTTTTCATCCGAAAATCGATTTTTTTGGACTGTACCAAAAATGATTCAAAATGTCAATTGGATCATGCCTCATGTTGATAACCACTTTTTAAACCCTCACAGTGACCAAAATTGCCATTTTTACAGAGTTTTGCTTACTCATAAGCTTCAATTTTGACCCGTTTCAGGCACAGAAATGACTTTAACACACTTATTTTAGTTGAAAAAGTCATAATTCACATCCAACAGTCATTTAGAGTCAAAAGATTAAATGTTAAAATTTCATCATTATAGACCATTTTGGGAACGTTCGACATGTCCGGAGTCATCGTTTTTCATCCGAAAATTGATTTTTTGGACTGTACCAAAAATGATTCAAAATGTCAATTGGATCGTGCCTCATGTTGAATAACCACTTTTTAAACCCTCACAGTGACCAAAATGGCCATTTTTACAGAGTTTTGCTTACTCAAAAGCTTCAATTTTGACCCGTTTCAGGCACAGAAATGACTTTAAACACACTTATTTTGGTTGAAAAAGTCATACTTCACATCCAACAGTCATTTAGAGTCAAAAGATTAAATGTTAAAATTTCATCATTATAGACCATTTTGGGAACGTTCGACATGTCCGGAGTCATCGTTTTTCATCCGAAAATCGATTTTTTGGACTGTACCAAAAATGATTCAAAATGTCAATTGGATCATGCCTCATGTTGAATAACCACTTTTTAAACCCTCACAGTGACCAAAATTGCCATTTTTACAGAGTTTTGCTTACTCAAAAGCTTCAATTTTGACCCGTTTCAGGCACAGAAATGACTTTAAACACACTTATTTTAGTTGAAAAAGTCATAATTCACATCCAACAGTCATTTAGAGTCAAAAGATTAAATGTTAAAATTTCATCATTATAGACCATTTTGGGAACGTTCGACATGTCCGGAGTCATCGTTTTTCATCCGAAAATCGATTTTTTGGACTGTACCAAAAATGATTCAAAATGTCAATTGGATCATGCCTCATGTTGAATAACCACTTTTTAAACCCTCACAGTGACCAAAATTGCCATTTTTACAGAGTTTTGCTTACTCAAAAGCTTCAATTTTGACCCGTTTCAGGCACAGAAATGACTTTAAACACACTTATTTTAGTTGAAAAAGTCATAATTCACATCCAACAGTCATTTAGAGTCAAAAGATTAAATGATAAAATTCATCATTAAAGACCATTTTGAGAACGTTCGACATGTCCGGAGTCATCGTTTTTCATCCGAAAATCGATTTTTTGGACTGTACCAAAAATGATTCAAAATGTCAATTGGATCGTGCCTCAAGTTGAATAACCACTTTTTAAACCCTCACAGTGACCAAAATGGCCATTTTTACAAAGTTTTGCTTACTCAAAAGCTTCAATTTTGACCCGTTTCAGTCACAGAAATGACTTTAAACACACTTATTTTAGTTGAAAATTTCATAATTCACATCCAACAGTCATTTAGAGTCAAAAGATTAAATGTTAAAATTTCATCATTATAGACCATTTTGGGAACGTTCGACATGTCCGGAGTCATCGTTTTTCATCCGAAAATCGATTTTTTGGACTGTACCAAAAATGATTCAAAATGTCAATTGGATCATGCCTCATGTTGAATAACCACTTTTTAAACCCTCACAGTGACCAAAATTGCCATTTTTACAGAGTTTTGCTTACTCAAAAGCTTCAATTTTGACCCGTTTCAGGCACAGAAATGACTTTAAACACACTTATTTTAGTTGAAAAAGTCATAATTCACATCCAACAGTCATTTAGAGTCAAAAGATTAAATGTTAAAATTTCATCATTATAGACCATTTTGGGAACGTTCGACATGTCCGAAGTCATCGTTTTTCATCCGAAAATTGATTTTTTGGACTGTACCAAAAATGATTCAAAATGTCAATTGGATCATGCCTCATGTTGAAAAACCACTTTTTAAACCCTCACAGTGACCAAAATTGCCATTTTTACAGAGTTTTGCTTACTCAAAAGCTTCAATTTTGACCCGTTTCAGGCACAGAAATGACTTTAACCACACTTGTTTTAGTTGAAAAAGTCATAATTCACATCCAACAGTCATTTAGAGTCAAAAGATTAAATGTTAAAATTTCATCATTATAGACCATTTTGGGAACGTTCGACATGTCCGGAGTCATCGTTTTTCATCCGAAAATTGATTTTTTGGAATGTACCAAAAATGATTCAAAATGTCAATTGGATCGTGCCTCATGTTGAATAACCACTTTTTAAACCCTCACAGTGACCAAAATTGCCATTTTTACAGAGTTTTGCTTACTCAAAAGCTTCAATTTTGACCCGTTTCAGTCACAGAAATGACTTTAAACACACTTATTTTAGTTGAAAAAGTCATACTTCACATCCAACAGTCATTTAGAGTCAAAAGATTAAATGTTAAAATTTCATCATTATAGACCATTTTGGGAACGTTCGACATGTCCGGAGTCATCATTTTTCATCCGAAAATCGATTTTTTGGACGGTACCAAAAATGATTCAAAATGTCAATTGGATCGTGCCTCATGTTGAATAACCACTTTTTAAACCCTCACAGTGACCAAAATGGCCATTTTTACAAAGTTTTGCTTACTCAAAAGCTTCAATTTTGACCCGTTTCAGTCACAGAAATGACTTTAAACACACTTATTTTAGTTGAAAAAGTCATAATTCACATCCAACAGTCATTTAGAGTCAAAAGATTAAATGTTAAAATTTCATCATTATAGACCATTTTGGGAACGTTCGACATGTCCAGAGTCATCGTTTTTCATCCGAAAATTGATTTTTTGGACTGTACCAAAATGATTCAAAATGTCAATTGGATCATGCCTCATGTTGAATAACCACTTTTTAAACCCTCACAGTGACCAAAATTGCCATTTTTACAGAGTTTTGTTTACTCAAAAGCTTCAATTTTGACCCAATTCAGGCACAGAAATGACTTTAAACACACTTATTTTAGTTGAAAAAGTCATAATTCACATCCAACAGTCATTTAGAGTCAAAAGATTAAATGTTAAAATTTCATCATTATAGACCATTTTGGGAACGTTCGACATGTCCGGAGTCATTGTTTTTCATCCGAAAATTGATTTTTTGGACTGTACCAAAAATGATTCAAAATGTCAATTGGATCGTGCCTCATGTTGAATAACCACTTTTTAAACCCTCACAGTGACCAAAATGGCCATTTTTACAGAGTTTTGCTTACTCAAAAGCTTCAATTTTGACCCGTTTCAGTCACAGAAATGACTTTAAACACACTTGTTTTAGTTGAAAAAGTCATAATTCACATCCAACAGTCATTTAGAGTCAAAAGATTAAATGTTAAAATTTCATTATTATAGACCATTTTGGGAACGTTCGACATGTCCGGAGTCATCGTTTTTCATCCGAAAATCGATTTTTTTGGACTGTACCAAAAATGATTCAAAATGTCAATTGGATCATGCCTCATGTTGATAACCACTTTTTAAACCCTCACAGTGACCAAAATTGCCATTTTTACAGAGTTTTGCTTACTCATAAGCTTCAATTTTGACCCGTTTCAGGCACAGAAATGACTTTAACACACTTATTTTAGTTGAAAAAGTCATAATTCACATCCAACAGTCATTTAGAGTCAAAAGATTAAATGTTAAAATTTCATCATTATAGACCATTTTGGGAACGTTCGACATGTCCGGAGTCATCATTTTTCATCCGAAAATCGATTTTTTGGACGGTACCAAAAATGATTCAAAATGTCAATAGGATCGTGCCTCATGTTGAATAACCACTTTTTAAACCCTCACAGTGACCAAAATGGCCATTTTTACAAAGTTTTGCTTACTCAAAAGCTTCAATTTTGACCCGTTTCAGTCACAGAAATGACTTTAAACACACTTATTTTAGTTGAAAAAGTCATAATTCACATCCAACAGTCATTTAGAGTCAAAAGATTAAATGTTAAAATTTCATCATTATAGACCATTTTGGGAACGTTAGACATGTCCAGAGTCATCGTTTTTCATCCGAAAATTGATTTTTTGGACTGTACCAAAAATGATTCAAAATGTCAATTGGATCATGCCTCATGTTGAATAACCACTTTTTAAACCCTCACAGTGACCAAAATTGCCATTTTTACAGAGTTTTGTTTACTCAAAAGCTTCAATTTTGACCCAATTCAGGCACAGAAATGACTTTAAACACATTTATTTTAGTTGAAAAAGTCATAATTCACATCCAACAGTCATTTAGAGTCAAAAGATTAAATGTTAAAATTTCATCATTATAGACCATTTTGGGAACGTTCGACATGTCCGGAGTCATTGTTTTTCATCCGAAAATTGATTTTTTGGACTGTACCAAAAATGATTCAAAATGTCAATTGGATCGTGCCTCATGTTGAATAACCACTTTTTAAACCCTCACAGTGACCAAAATGGCCATTTTTACAGAGTTTTGCTTACTCAAAAGCTTCAATTTTGACCCGTTTCAGTCACAGAAATGACTTTAAACACACTTGTTTTAGTTGAAAAAGTCATAATTCACATCCAACAGTCATTTAGAGTCAAAAGATTAAATGTTAAAATTTCATTATTATAGACCATTTTGGGAACGTTCGACATGTCCGGAGTCATCGTTTTTCATCCGAAAATCGATTTTTTTGGACTGTACCAAAAATGATTCAAAATGTCAATTGGATCATGCCTCATGTTGATAACCACTTTTTAAACCCTCACAGTGACCAAAATTGCCATTTTTACAGAGTTTTGCTTACTCATAAGCTTCAATTTTGACCCGTTTCAGGCACAGAAATGACTTTAACACACTTATTTTAGTTGAAAAAGTCATAATTCACATCCAACAGTCATTTAGAGTCAAAAGATTAAATGTTAAAATTTCATCATTATAGACCATTTTGGGAACGTTCGACATGTCCGGAGTCATCGTTTTTCATCCGAAAATTGATTTTTTGGACTGTACCAAAAATGATTCAAAATGTCAATTGGATCGTGCCTCATGTTGAATAACCACTTTTTAAACCCTCACAGTGACCAAAATGGCCATTTTTACAGAGTTTTGCTTACTCAAAAGCTTCAATTTTGACCCGTTTCAGGCACAGAAATGACTTTAAACACACTTATTTTGGTTGAAAATGTCATACTTCACATCCAACAGTCATTTAGAGTCAAAAGATTAAATGTTAAAATTTCATCATTATAGACCATTTTGGGAACGTTCGACATGTCCGGAGTCATCGTTTTTCATCCGAAAATCGATTTTTTGGACTGTACCAAAAATGATTCAAAATGTCAATTGGATCATGCCTCATGTTGAATAACCACTTTTTAAACCCTCACAGTGACCAAAATTGCCATTTTTACAGAGTTTTGCTTACTCAAAAGCTTCAATTTTGACCCGTTTCAGGCACAGAAATGACTTTAAACACACTTATTTTAGTTGAAAAAGTCATAATTCACATCCAACAGTCATTTAGAGTCAAAAGATTAAATGTTAAAATTTCATCATTATAGACCATTTTGGGAACGTTCGACATGTCCGAAGTCATCGTTTTTCATCCGAAAATCGATTTTTTGGACTGTACCAAAAATGATTCAAAATGTCAATTGGATCATGCCTCATGTTGAATAACCACTTTTTAAACCCTCACAGTGACCAAAATTGCCATTTTTACAGAGTTTTGATTACTCAAAAGCTTCAATTTTGACCCGTTTCAGTCACAAAAATTACTTTAAACACACTTAATTTAGTTGAAAAAGTCATAATTCACATCCAACAGTCATTTAGAGTCAAAAGATTAAATGTTAAAATTTCATCATTATAGACCATTTTGGGAACGTTCGACATGTCCGGAGTCATTGTTTTTCATCCGAAAATTGATTTTTTGGACTGTACCAAAAATGATTCAAAATGTCAATTGGATCGTGCCTCATGTTGAATAACCACTTTTTAAACCCTCACAGTGACCAAAATTGCCATTTTTACAGAGTTTTGCTTACTCAAAACCTTCAATTTTGACCCGTTTCAGTCACAGAAATGACTTTAAACACACTTATTTTAGTTGAAAAAGTCATAATTCACATCCAACAGTCATTTAGAGTCAAAAGATTAAATGTTAAAATTTCATCATTATAGACCATTTTGGGAACGTTCGACATGTCCGGAGTCATCGTTTTTCATCCGAAAATCGATTTTTTGGACTGTACCAAAAATGATTCAAAATGTCAATTGGATCATGCCTCATGTTGAAAAACCACTTTTTAAACCCTCACAGTGACCAAAATTGCCATTTTTACAGAGTTTTGCTTACTCAAAAGCTTCAATTTTGACCCGTTTCAGGCACAGAAATGACTTTAACCACACTTGTTTTAGTTGAAAAAGTCATAATTCACATCCAACAGTCATTTAGAGTCAAAAGATTAAATGTTAAAATTTCATCATTATAGACCATTTTGGGAACGTTCGACATGTCCGGAGTCATCGTTTTTCATCCGAAAATTGATTTTTTGGAATGTACCAAAAATGATTCAAAATGTCAATTGGATCGTGCCTCATGTTGAATAACCACTTTTTAAACCCTCACAGTGACCAAAATTGCCATTTTTACAGAGTTTTGCTTACTCAAAAGCTTCAATTTTGACCCGTTTCAGTCACAGAAATGACTTTAAACACACTTATTTTAGTTGAAAAAGTCATACTTCACATCCAACAGTCATTTAGAGTCAAAAGATTAAATGTTAAAATTTCATCATTATAGACCATTTTGGGAACGTTCGACATGTCCGGAGTCATCATTTTTAATCCGAAAATCGATTTTTTGGACGGTACCAAAAATGATTCAAAATGTCAATAGGATCGTGCCTCATGTTGAATAACCACTTTTTAAACCCTCACAGTGACCAAAATGGCCATTTTTACAAAGTTTTGCTTACTCAAAAGCTTCAATTTTGACCCGTTTCAGTCACAGAAATGACTTTAAACACACTTATTTTAGTTGAAAAAGTCATAATTCACATCCAACAGTCATTTAGAGTCAAAAGATTAAATGTTAAAATTTCATCATTATAGACCATTTTGGGAACGTTCGACATGTCCAGAGTCATCGTTTTTCATCCGAAAATTGATTTTTTGGACTGTACCAAAAATGATTCAAAATGTCAATTGGATCATGCCTCATGTTGAATAACCACTTTTTAAACCCTCACAGTGACCAAAATTGCCATTTTTACAGAGTTTTGTTTACTCAAAAGCTTCAATTTTGACCCAATTCAGGCACAGAAATGACTTTAAACACACTTATTTTAGTTGAAAAAGTCATAATTCACATCCAACAGTCATTTAGAGTCAAAAGATTAAATGTTAAAATTTCATCATTATAGACCATTTTGGGAACGTTCGACATGTCCGGAGTCATTGTTTTTCATCCGAAAATTGATTTTTTGGACTGTACCAAAAATGATTCAAAATGTCAATTGGATCGTGCCTCATGTTGAATAACCACTTTTTAAACCCTCACAGTGACCAAAATGGCCATTTTTACAGAGTTTTGCTTACTCAAAAGCTTCAATTTTGACCCGTTTCAGTCACAGAAATGACTTTAAACACACTTGTTTTAGTTGAAAAAGTCATAATTCACATCCAACAGTCATTTAGAGTCAAAAGATTAAATGTTAAAATTTCATCATTATAGACCATTTTGGGAACGTTCGACATGTCCGAAGTCATCGTTTTTCATCCGAAAATCGATTTTTTGGACTGTACCAAAAATGATTCAAAATGTCAATTGGATCATGCCTCATGTTGAATAACCACTTTTTAAACCCTCACAGTGACCAAAATTGCCATTTTTACAGAGTTTTGATTACTCAAAAGCTTCAATTTTGACCCGTTTCAGTCACAAAAATTACTTTAAACACACTTAATTTAGTTGAAAAAGTCATAATTCACATCCAACAGTCATTTAGAGTCAAAAGATTAAATGTTAAAATTTCATCATTATAGACCATTTTGGGAACGTTCGACATGTCCGGAGTCATTGTTTTTCATCCGAAAATTGATTTTTTGGACTGTACCAAAAATGATTCAAAATGTCAATTGGATCGTGCCTCATGTTGAATAACCACTTTTTAAACCCTCACAGTGACCAAAATTGCCATTTTTACAGAGTTTTGCTTACTCAAAAGCTTCAATTTTGACCCGTTTCAGTCACAGAAATGACTTTAAACACACTTATTTTAGTTGAAAAAGTCATAATTCACATCCAACAGTCATTTAGAGTCAAAAGATTAAATGTTAAAATTTCATCATTATAGACCATTTTGGGAACGTTCGACATGTCCGGAGTCATCGTTTTTCATCCGAAAATCGATTTTTTGGACTGTACCAAAAATGATTCAAAATGTCAATTGGATCATGCCTCATGTTGAAAAACCACTTTTTAAACCCTCACAGTGACCAAAATTGCCATTTTTACAGAGATTTGCTTACTCAAAAGCTTCAATTTTGACCCGTTTCAGGCACAGAAATGACTTTAACCACACTTGTTTTAGTTGAAAAAGTCATAATTCACATCCAACAGTCATTTAGAGTCAAAAGATTAAATGTTAAAATTTCATCATTATAGACCATTTTGGGAACGTTCGACATGTCCGGAGTCATCGTTTTTCATCCGAAAATTGATTTTTTGGAATGTACCAAAAATGATTCAAAATGTCAATTGGATCGTGCCTCATGTTGAATAACCACTTTTTAAACCCTCACAGTGACCAAAATTGCCATTTTTACAGAGTTTTGCTTACTCAAAAGCTTCAATTTTGACCCGTTTCAGTCACAGAAATGACTTTAAACACACTTATTTTAGTTGAAAAAGTCATACTTCACATCCAACAGTCATTTAGAGTCAAAAGATTAAATGTTAAAATTTCATCATTATAGACCATTTTGGGAACGTTCGACATGTCCGGAGTCATCATTTTTAATCCGAAAATCGATTTTTTGGACGGTACCAAAAATGATTCAAAATGTCAATAGGATCGTGCCTCATGTTGAATAACCACTTTTTAAACCCTCACAGTGACCAAAATGGCCATTTTTACAAAGTTTTGCTTACTCAAAAGCTTCAATTTTGACCCGTTTCAGTCACAGAAATGACTTTAAACACACTTATTTTAGTTGAAAAAGTCATAATTCACATCCAACAGTCATTTAGAGTCAAAAGATTAAATGTTAAAATTTCATCATTATAGACCATTTTGGGAACGTTCGACATGTCCGGAGTCATTGTTTTTCATCCGAAAATTGATTTTTTGGACTGTACCAAAAATGATTCAAAATGTCAATTGGATCGTGCCTCATGTTGAATAACCACTTTTTAAACCCTCACAGTGACCAAAATGGCCATTTTTACAGAGTTTTGCTTACTCAAAAGCTTCAATTTTGACCCGTTTCAGTCACAGAAATGACTTTAAACACACTTGTTTTAGTTGAAAAAGTCATAATTCACATCCAACAGTCATTTAGAGTCAAAAGATTAAATGTTAAAATTTCATTATTATAGACCATTTTGGGAACGTTCGACATGTCCGGAGTCATCGTTTTTCATCCGAAAATCGATTTTTTTGGACTGTACCAAAAATGATTCAAAATGTCAATTGGATCATGCCTCATGTTGATAACCACTTTTTAAACCCTCACAGTGACCAAAATTGCCATTTTTACAGAGTTTTGCTTACTCATAAGCTTCAATTTTGACCCGTTTCAGGCACAGAAATGACTTTAACACACTTATTTTAGTTGAAAAAGTCATAATTCACATCCAACAGTCATTTAGAGTCAAAAGATTAAATGTTAAAATTTCATCATTATAGACCATTTTGGGAACGTTCGACATGTCCGGAGTCATCGTTTTTCATCCGAAAATCGATTTTTTGGACTGTACCAAAAATGATTCAAAATGTCAATTGGATCGTGCCTCATGTTGAATAACCACTTTTTAAACCCTCACAGTGACCAAAATGGCCATTTTTACAAAGTTTTGCTTACTCAAAAGCTTCAATTTTGAC
This sequence comes from Lissotriton vulgaris, assembly GCF_964263255.1. Lineage (NCBI taxonomy): Eukaryota > Metazoa > Chordata > Amphibia > Caudata > Salamandridae > Lissotriton > Lissotriton vulgaris. The sequence goes on from NW_028243417.1 coordinate 21,226, forward strand.
CCGTTTCAGTCACAGAAATGACTTTAAACACACTTATTTTAGTTGAAAAAGTCATACTTCACATCCAACAGTCATTTAGAGTCAAAAGATTAAATGTTAAAATTTCATCATTATAGACCATTTTGGGAACGTTCGACATGTCCGGAGTCATCATTTTTCATCCGAAAATCGATTTTTTGGACGGTACCAAAAATGATTCAAAATGTCAATAGGATCGTGCCTCATGTTGAATAACCACTTTTTAAACCCTCACAGTGACCAAAATGGCCATTTTTACAAAGTTTTGCTTACTCAAAAGCTTCAATTTTGACCCGTTTCAGTCACAGAAATGACTTTAAACACACTTATTTTAGTTGAAAAAGTCATAATTCACATCCAACAGTCATTTAGAGTCAAAAGATTAAATGTTAAAATTTCATCATTATAGACCATTTTGGGAACGTTAGACATGTCCAGAGTCATCGTTTTTCATCCGAAAATTGATTTTTTGGACTGTACCAAAAATGATTCAAAATGTCAATTGGATCATGCCTCATGTTGAATAACCACTTTTTAAACCCTCACAGTGACCAAAATTGCCATTTTTACAGAGTTTTGTTTACTCAAAAGCTTCAATTTTGACCCAATTCAGGCACAGAAATGACTTTAAACACATTTATTTTAGTTGAAAAAGTCATAATTCACATCCAACAGTCATTTAGAGTCAAAAGATTAAATGTTAAAATTTCATCATTATAGACCATTTTGGGAACGTTCGACATGTCCGGAGTCATTGTTTTTCATCCGAAAATTGATTTTTTGGACTGTACCAAAAATGATTCAAAATGTCAATTGGATCGTGCCTCATGTTGAATAACCACTTTTTAAACCCTCACAGTGACCAAAATGGCCATTTTTACAGAGTTTTGCTTACTCAAAAGCTTCAATTTTGACCCGTTTCAGTCACAGAAATGACTTTAAACACACTTGTTTTAGTTGAAAAAGTCATAATTCACATCCAACAGTCATTTAGAGTCAAAAGATTAAATGTTAAAATTTCATTATTATAGACCATTTTGGGAACGTTCGACATGTCCGGAGTCATCGTTTTTCATCCGAAAATCGATTTTTTTGGACTGTACCAAAAATGATTCAAAATGTCAATTGGATCATGCCTCATGTTGATAACCACTTTTTAAACCCTCACAGTGACCAAAATTGCCATTTTTACAGAGTTTTGCTTACTCATAAGCTTCAATTTTGACCCGTTTCAGGCACAGAAATGACTTTAACACACTTATTTTAGTTGAAAAAGTCATAATTCACATCCAACAGTCATTTAGAGTCAAAAGATTAAATGTTAAAATTTCATCATTATAGACCATTTTGGGAACGTTTGACATGTCCGGAGTCATCGTTTTTCATCCGAAAATTGATTTTTTGGACTGTACCAAAAATGATTCAAAATGTCAATTGGATCGTGCCTCATGTTGAATAACCACTTTTTAAACCCTCACAGTGACCAAAATGGCCATTTTTACAGAGTTTTGCTTACTCAAAAGCTTCAATTTTGACCCGTTTCAGGCACAGAAATGACTTTAAACACACTTATTTTGGTTGAAAATGTCATACTTCACATCCAACAGTCATTTAGAGTCAAAAGATTAAATGTTAAAATTTCATCATTATAGACCATTTTGGGAACGTTCGACATGTCCGGAGTCATCGTTTTTCATCCGAAAATCGATTTTTTGGACTGTACCAAAAATGATTCAAAATGTCAATTGGATCATGCCTCATGTTGAATAACCACTTTTTAAACCCTCACAGTGACCAAAATTGCCATTTTTACAGAGTTTTGCTTACTCAAAAGCTTCAATTTTGACCCGTTTCAGGCACAGAAATGACTTTAAACACACTTATTTTAGTTGAAAAAGTCATAATTCACATCCAACAGTCATTTAGAGTCAAAAGATTAAATGTTAAAATTTCATCATTATAGACCATTTTGGGAACGTTCGACATGTCCGAAGTCATCGTTTTTCATCCGAAAATCGATTTTTTGGACTGTACCAAAAATGATTCAAAATGTCAATTGGATCATGCCTCATGTTGAATAACCACTTTTTAAACCCTCACAGTGACCAAAATTGCCATTTTTACAGAGTTTTGATTACTCAAAAGCTTCAATTTTGACCCGTTTCAGTCACAAAAATTACTTTAAACACACTTAATTTAGTTGAAAAAGTCATAATTCACATCCAACAGTCATTTAGAGTCAAAAGATTAAATGTTAAAATTTCATCATTATAGACCATTTTGGGAACGTTCGACATGTCCGGAGTCATTGTTTTTCATCCGAAAATTGATTTTTTGGACTGTACCAAAAATGATTCAAAATGTCAATTGGATCGTGCCTCATGTTGAATAACCACTTTTTAAACCCTCACAGTGACCAAAATTGCCATTTTTACAGAGTTTTGCTTACTCAAAACCTTCAATTTTGACCCGTTTCAGTCACAGAAATGACTTTAAACACACTTATTTTAGTTGAAAAAGTCATAATTCACATCCAACAGTCATTTAGAGTCAAAAGATTAAATGTTAAAATTTCATCATTATAGACCATTTTGGGAACGTTCGACATGTCCGGAGTCATCGTTTTTCATCCGAAAATCGATTTTTTGGACTGTACCAAAAATGATTCAAAATGTCAATTGGATCATGCCTCATGTTGAAAAACCACTTTTTAAACCCTCACAGTGACCAAAATTGCCATTTTTACAGAGTTTTGCTTACTCAAAAGCTTCAATTTTGACCCGTTTCAGGCACAGAAATGACTTTAACCACACTTGTTTTAGTTGAAAAAGTCATAATTCACATCCAACAGTCATTTAGAGTCAAAAGATTAAATGTTAAAATTTCATCATTATAGACCATTTTGGGAACGTTCGACATGTCCGGAGTCATCGTTTTTCATCCGAAAATTGATTTTTTGGAATGTACCAAAAATGATTCAAAATGTCAATTGGATCGTGCCTCATGTTGAATAACCACTTTTTAAACCCTCACAGTGACCAAAATTGCCATTTTTACAGAGTTTTGCTTACTCAAAAGCTTCAATTTTGACCCGTTTCAGTCACAGAAATGACTTTAAACACACTTATTTTAGTTGAAAAAGTCATACTTCACATCCAACAGTCATTTAGAGTCAAAAGATTAAATGTTAAAATTTCATCATTATAGACCATTTTGGGAACGTTCGACATGTCCGGAGTCATCATTTTTAATCCGAAAATCGATTTTTTGGACGGTACCAAAAATGATTCAAAATGTCAATAGGATCGTGCCTCATGTTGAATAACCACTTTTTAAACCCTCACAGTGACCAAAATGGCCATTTTTACAAAGTTTTGCTTACTCAAAAGCTTCAATTTTGACCCGTTTCAGTCACAGAAATGACTTTAAACACACTTATTTTAGTTGAAAAAGTCATAATTCACATCCAACAGTCATTTAGAGTCAAAAGATTAAATGTTAAAATTTCATCATTATAGACCATTTTGGGAACGTTCGACATGTCCAGAGTCATCGTTTTTCATCCGAAAATTGATTTTTTGGACTGTACCAAAAATGATTCAAAATGTCAATTGGATCATGCCTCATGTTGAATAACCACTTTTTAAACCCTCACAGTGACCAAAATTGCCATTTTTACAGAGTTTTGTTTACTCAAAAGCTTCAATTTTGACCCAATTCAGGCACAGAAATGACTTTAAACACACTTATTTTAGTTGAAAAAGTCATAATTCACATCCAACAGTCATTTAGAGTCAAAAGATTAAATGTTAAAATTTCATCATTATAGACCATTTTGGGAACGTTCGACATGTCCGGAGTCATTGTTTTTCATCCGAAAATTGATTTTTTGGACTGTACCAAAAATGATTCAAAATGTCAATTGGATCGTGCCTCATGTTGAATAACCACTTTTTAAACCCTCACAGTGACCAAAATGGCCATTTTTACAGAGTTTTGCTTACTCAAAAGCTTCAATTTTGACCCGTTTCAGTCACAGAAATGACTTTAAACACACTTGTTTTAGTTGAAAAAGTCATAATTCACATCCAACAGTCATTTAGAGTCAAAAGATTAAATGTTAAAATTTCATCATTATAGACCATTTTGGGAACGTTCGACATGTCCGAAGTCATCGTTTTTCATCCGAAAATCGATTTTTTGGACTGTACCAAAAATGATTCAAAATGTCAATTGGATCATGCCTCATGTTAAATAACCACTTTTTAAACCCTCACAGTGACCAAAATTGCCATTTTTACAGAGTTTTGATTACTCAAAAGCTTCAATTTTGACCCGTTTCAGTCACAAAAATTACTTTAAACACACTTAATTTAGTTGAAAAAGTCATAATTCACATCCAACAGTCATTTAGAGTCAAAAGATTAAATGTTAAAATTTCATCATTATAGACCATTTTGGGAACGTTCGACATGTCCGGAGTCATTGTTTTTCATCCGAAAATTGATTTTTTGGACTGTACCAAAAATGATTCAAAATGTCAATTGGATCGTGCCTCATGTTGAATAACCACTTTTTAAACCCTCACAGTGACCAAAATTGCCATTTTTACAGAGTTTTGCTTACTCAAAAGCTTCAATTTTGACCCGTTTCAGTCACAGAAATGACTTTAAACACACTTATTTTAGTTGAAAAAGTCATAATTCACATCCAACAGTCATTTAGAGTCAAAAGATTAAATGTTAAAATTTCATCATTATAGACCATTTTGGGAACGTTCGACATGTCCGGAGTCATCGTTTTTCATCCGAAAATCGATTTTTTGGACTGTACCAAAAATGATTCAAAATGTCAATTGGATCATGCCTCATGTTGAAAAACCACTTTTTAAACCCTCACAGTGACCAAAATTGCCATTTTTACAGAGATTTGCTTACTCAAAAGCTTCAATTTTGACCCGTTTCAGGCACAGAAATGACTTTAACCACACTTGTTTTAGTTGAAAAAGTCATAATTCACATCCAACAGTCATTTAGAGTCAAAAGATTAAATGTTAAAATTTCATCATTATAGACCATTTTGGGAACGTTCGACATGTCCGGAGTCATCATTTTTCATCCGAAAATTGATTTTTTGGAATGTACCAAAAATGATTCAAAATGTCAATTGGATCGTGCCTCATGTTGAATAACCACTTTTTAAACCCTCACAGTGACCAAAATTGCCATTTTTACAGAGTTTTGCTTACTCAAAAGCTTCAATTTTGACCCGTTTCAGTCACAGAAATGACTTTAAACACACTTATTTTAGTTGAAAAAGTCATACTTCACATCCAACAGTCATTTAGAGTCAAAAGATTAAATGTTAAAATTTCATCATTATAGACCATTTTGGGAACGTTCGACATGTCCGGAGTCATCATTTTTAATCCGAAAATCGATTTTTTGGACGGTACCAAAAATGATTCAAAATGTCAATAGGATCGTGCCTCATGTTGAATAACCACTTTTTAAACCCTCACAGTGACCAAAATGGCCATTTTTACAAAGTTTTGCTTACTCAAAAGCTTCAATTTTGACCCGTTTCAGTCACAGAAATGACTTTAAACACACTTATTTTAGTTGAAAAAGTCATAATTCACATCCAACAGTCATTTAGAGTCAAAAGATTAAATGTTAAAATTTCATCATTATAGACCATTTTGGGAACGTTCGACATGTCCGGAGTCATCGTTTTTCATCCGAAAATCCATTTTTTGGACTGTAGCAAAAATGATTCAAAATGTCAATTGGATCATGCCTCATGTTGAATAACCACTTTTTAAACCCTCACAGTGACCAAAATTGCCATTTTTACAGAGTTTTGCTTACTCAAAAGCTTCAATTTTGACCCGTTTCAGGCACAGAAATGACTTTAAACACACTTATTTTAGTTGAAAAAGTCATAATTCACATCCAACAGTCATTTAGAGTCAAAAGATTAAATGTTAAAATTTCATCATTATAGACCATTTTGGGAACGTTCGACATGTCCGGAGTCATCGTTTTTCATCCGAAAATCGATTTTTTGGACTGTACCAAAAATGATTCAAAATGTCAATTGGATCATGCCTCATGTTGAATAACCACTTTTTAAACCCTCACAGTGACCAAAATTGCCATTTTTACAGAGTTTTGCTTACTCAAAAGCTTCAATTTTGACCCGTTTCAGGCACAGAAATGACTTTAAACACACTTATTTTAGTTGAAAAAGTCATAATTCACATCCAACAGTCATTTAGAGTCAAAAGATTAAATGATAAAATTCATCATTAAAGACCATTTTGAGAACGTTCGACATGTCCGGAGTCATCGTTTTTCATCCGAAAATCGATTTTTTGCACTGTACCAAAAATGATTCAAAATGTCAATTGGATCGTGCCTCATGTTGAATAACCACTTTTTAAACCCTCACAGTGACCAAAATGGCCATTTTTACAAAGTTTTGCTTACTCAAAAGCTTCAATTTTGACCCGTTACAGTCACAGAAATGACTTTAAACACACTTATTTTAGTTGAAAATGTCATAATTCACATCCAACAGTCATTTAGAGTCAAAAGATTAAATGTTAAAATTTCATCATTATAGACCATTTTGGGAACGTTCGACATGTCCGGAGTCATCGTTTTTCATCCGAAAATCGATTTTTTGGACTGTACCAAAAATGATTCAAAATGTCAATTGGATCATGCCTCATGTTGAATAACCACTTTTTAAACCCTCACAGTGACCAAAATTGCCATTTTTACAGAGTTTTGCTTACTCAAAAGCTTCAATTTTGACCCGTTTCAGGCACAGAAATGACTTTAAACACACTTATTTTAGTTGAAAAAGTCATAATTCACATCCAACAGTCATTTAGAGTCAAAAGATTAAATGTTAAAATTTCATCATTATAGACCATTTTGGGAACGTTCGACATGTCCGAAGTCATCGTTTTTCATCCGAAAATCGATTTTTTGGACTGTACCAAAAATGATTCAAAATGTCAATTGGATCATGCCTCATGTTGAATAACCACTTTTTAAACCCTCACAGTGACCAAAATTGCCATTTTTACAGAGTTTTGATTACTCAAAAGCTTCAATTTTGACCCGTTTCAGTCACAAAAATTACTTTAAACACACTTAATTTAGTTGAAAAAGTCATAATTCACATCCAACAGTCATTTAGAGTCAAAAGATTAAATGTTAAAATTTCATCATTATAGACCATTTTGGGAACGTTCGACATGTCCGGAGTCATTGTTTTTCATCCGAAAATTGATTTTTTGGACTGTACCAAAAATGATTCAAAATGTCAATTGGATCGTGCCTCATGTTGAATAACCACTTTTTAAACCCTCACAGTGACCAAAATTGCCATTTTTACAGAGTTTTGCTTACTCAAAAGCTTCAATTTTGACCCGTTTCAGTCACAGAAATGACTTTAAACACACTTATTTTAGTTGAAAAAGTCTTAATTCACATCCAACAGTCATTTAGAGTCAAAAGATTAAATGTTAAAATTTCATCATTATAGACCATTTTGGGAACGTTCGACATGTCCGGAGTCATCGTTTTTCATCCAAAAATCGATTTTTTGGACTGTACCAAAAATGATTCAAAATGTCAATTGGATCATGCCTCATGTTGAAAAACCACTTTTTAAACCCTCACAGTGACCAAAATTGCCATTTTTACAGAGTTTTGCTTACTCAAAAGCTTCAATTTTGACCCGTTTCAGTCACAGAAATGACTTTAAACACACTTATTTTAGTTGAAAAAGTCATACTTCACATCCAACAGTCATTTAGAGTCAAAAGATTAAATGTTAAAATTTCATCATTATAGACCATTTTGGGAACGTTCGACATGTCCGGAGTCATCATTTTTCATCCGAAAATCGATTTTTTGGACGGTACCAAAAATGATTCAAAATGTCAATAGGATCGTGCCTCATGTTGAATAACCACTTTTTAAACCCTCACAGTGACCAAAATGGCCATTTTTACAAAGTTTTGCTTACTCAAAAGCTTCAATTTTGACCCGTTTCAGTCACAGAAATGACTTTAAACACACTTATTTTAGTTGAAAAAGTCATAATTCACATCCAACAGTCATTTAGAGTCAAAAGATTAAATGTTAAAATTTCATCATTATAGACCATTTTGGGAACGTTCGACATGTCCAGAGTCATCGTTTTTCATCCGAAAATTGATTTTTTGGACTGTACCAAAAATGATTCAAAATGTCAATTGGATCATGCCTCATGTTGAATAACCACTTTTTAAACCCTCACAGTGACCAAAATTGCCATTTTTACAGAGTTTTGTTTACTCAAAAGCTTCAATTTTGACCCAATTCAGGCACAGAAATGACTTTAAACACACTTATTTTAGTTGAAAAAGTCATAATTCACATCCAACAGTCATTTAGAGTCAAAAGATTAAATGTTAAAATTTCATCATTATAGACCATTTTGGGAACGTTCGACATGTCCGGAGTCATTGTTTTTCATCCGAAAATTGATTTTTTGGACTGTACCAAAAATGATTCAAAATGTCAATTGGATCGTGCCTCATGTTGAATAACCACTTTTTAAACCCTCACAGTGACCAAAATGGCCATTTTTACAGAGTTTTGCTTACTCAAAAGCTTCAATTTTGACCCGTTTCAGTCACAGAAATGACTTTAAACACACTTGTTTTAGTTGAAAAAGTCATAATTCACATCCAACAGTCATTTAGAGTCAAAAGATTAAATGTTAAAATTTCATTATTATAGACCATTTTGGGAACGTTCGACATGTCCGGAGTCATCGTTTTTCATCCGAAAATTGATTTTTTGGACTGTACCAAAAATGATTCAAAATGTCAATTGTATCGTGCCTCATGTTGAATAACCACTTTTTAAACCCTCACAGTGACCAAAATGGCCATTTTTACAGAGTTTTGCTTACTCAAAAGCTTCAATTTTGACCCGTTTCAGGCACAGAAATGACTTTAAACACACTTATTTTGGTTGAAAAAGTCATACTTCACATCCAACAGTCATTTAGAGTCAAAAGATTAAATGTTAAAATTTCATCATTATAGACCATTTTGGGAACGTTCGACATGTCCGGAGTCATCGTTTTTCATCCGAAAATCGATTTTTTGGACTGTACCAAAAATGATTCAAAATGTCAATTGGATCATGCCTCATGTTGAATAACCACTTTTTAAACCCTCACAGTGACCAAAATTGCCATTTTTACAGAGTTTTGCTTACTCAAAAGCTTCAATTTTGACCCGTTTCAGGCACAGAAATGACTTTAAACACACTTATTTTAGTTGAAAAAGTCATAATTCACATCCAACAGTCATTTAGAGTCAAAAGATTAAATGTTAAAATTTCATCATTATAGACCATTTTGGGAACGTTCGACATGTCCGGAGTCATCGTTTTTCATCCGAAAATCGATTTTTTGGACTGTACCAAAAATGATTCAAAATGTCAATTGGATCATGCCTCATGTTGAATAACCACTTTTTAAACCCTCACAGTGACCAAAATGGCCATTTTTACAAAGTTTTGCTTACTCAAAAGCTTCAATTTTGACCCGTTTCAGTCACAGAAATGACTTTAAACACACTTATTTTAGTTGAAAATGTCATAATTCACATCCAACAGTCATTTAGAGTCAAAAGATTAAATGTTAAAATTTCATCATTATAGACCATTTTGGGAACGTTCGACATGTCCGGAGTCATCGTTTTTCATCCGAAAATCGATTTTTTGGACTGTAGCAAAAATGATTCAAAATGTCAATTGGATCATGCCTCATGTTGAATAACCACTTTTTAAACCCTCACAGTGACCAAAATTGCCATTTTTACAGAGTTTTGCTTACTCAAAAGCTTCAATTTTGACCCGTTTCAGGCACAGAAATGACTTTAAACACACTTATTTTAGTTGAAAAAGTCATAATTCACATCCAACAGTCATTTAGAGTCAAAAGATTAAATGTTAAAATTTCATCATTATAGACCATTTTGGGAACGTTCGACATGTCCGAAGTCATCGTTTTTCATCCGAAAATCGATTTTTTGGACTGTACCAAAAATGATTCAAAATGTCAATTGGATCATGCCTCATGTTGAATAACCACTTTTTAAACCCTCACAGTGACCAAAATTGCCATTTTTACAGAGTTTTGATTACTCAAAAGCTTCAATTTTGACCCGTTTCAGTCACAAAAATTACTTTAAACACACTTAATTTAGTTGAAAAAGTCATAATTCACATCCAACAGTCATTTAGAGTCAAAAGATTAAATGTTAAAATTTCATCATTATAGACCATTTTGGGAACGTTCGACATGTCCGGAGTCATTGTTTTTCATCCGAAAATTGATTTTTTGGACTGTACCAAAAATGATTCAAAATGTCAATTGGATCGTGCCTCATGTTGAATAACCACTTTTTAAACCCTCACAGTGACCAAAATTGCCATTTTTACAGAGTTTTGCTTACTCAAAAGCTTCAATTTTGACCTGTTTCAGTCACAGAAATGACTTTAAACACACTTATTTTAGTTGAAAAAGTCATAATTCACATCCAACAGTCATTTAGAGTCAAAAGATTAAATGTTAAAATTTCATCATTATAGACCATTTTGGGAACGTTCGACATGTCCGGAGTCATCGTTTTTCATCCGAAAATCGATTTTTTGGACTGTACCAAAAATGATTCAAAATGTCAATTGGATCATGCCTCATGTTGAAAAACCACTTTTTAAACCCTCACAGTGACCAAAATTGCCATTTTTACAGAGTTTTGCTTACTCAAAAGCTTCAATTTTGACCCGTTTCAGGCACAGAAATGACTTTAACCACACTTGTTTTAGTTGAAAAAGTCATAATTCACATCCAACAGTCATTTAGAGTCAAAAGATTAAATGTTAAAATTTCATCATTATAGACCATTTTGGGAACGTTCGACATGTCCGGAGTCATCGTTTTTCATCCGAAAATTGATTTTTTGGAATGTACCAAAAATGATTCAAAATGTCAATTGGATCGTGCCTCATGTTGAATAACCACTTTTTAAACCCTCACAGTGACCAAAATTGCCATTTTTACAGAGTTTTGCTTACTCAAAAGCTTCAATTTTGACCCGTTTCAGTCACAGAAATGACTTTAAACACACTTATTTTAGTTGAAAAAGTCATACTTCACATCCAACAGTCATTTAGAGTCAAAAGATTAAATGTTAAAATTTCATCATTATAGACCATTTTGGGAACGTTCGACATGTCCGGAGTCATCGTTTTTCATCCGAAAATTGATTTTTTGGACTGTACCAAAAATGATTCAAAATGTCAATTGGATCGTGCCTCATGTTGAATAACCACTTTTTAAACCCTCACAGTGACCAAAATTGCCATTTTTACAGAGTTTTGCTTACTCAAAAGCTTCAATTTTGACCCGTTTCAGGCACAGAAATGACTTTAAACACACTTGTTTTAGTTGAAAAAGTCATAATTCACATCCAACAGTCATTTAGAGTCAAAAGATTAAATGTTAAAATTTCATCATTATAGACCATTTTGGGAACGTTCAACATGTCCGGAGTCATCGTTTTTCATCCGAAAATTGATTTTTTGGAATGTACCAAAAATGATTCAAAATGTCAATTGGATCGTGCCTCATGTTGAATAACCACTTTTTAAACCCTCACAGTGACCAAAATTGCCATTTTTACAGAGTTTTGCTTACTCAAAAGCTTCAATTTTGACCCGTTTCAGTCACAGAAATGACTTTAAACACACTTATTTTAGTTGAAAAAGTCATACTTCACATCCAACAGTCATTTAGAGTCAAAAGATTAAATGTTAAAATTTCATCATTATAGACCATTTTGGGAACGTTCGACATGTCCGGAGTCATCATTTTTCATCCGAAAATCGATTTTTTGGACGGTACCAAAAATGATTCAAAATGTCAATAGGATCGTGCCTCATGTTGAATAACCACTTTTTAAACCCTCACAGTGACCAAAATGGCCATTTTTACAAAGTTTTGCTTACTCAAAAGCTTCAATTTTGACCCGTTTCAGTCACAGAAATGACTTTAAACACACTTATTTTAGTTGAAAAAGTCATAATTCACATCCAACAGTCATTTAGAGTCAAAAGATTAAATGTTAAAATTTCATCATTATAGACCATTTTGGGAACGTTCGACATGTCCAGAGTCATCGTTTTTCATCCGAAAATTGATTTTTTGGACTGTACCAAAAATGATTCAAAATGTCAATTGGATCATGCCTCATGTTGAATAACCACTTTTTAAACCCTCACAGTGACCAAAATTGCCATTTTTACAGAGTTTTGTTTACTCAAAAGCTTCAATTTTGACCCAATTCAGGCACAGAAATGACTTTAAACACACTTATTTTAGTTGAAAAAGTCATAATTCACATCCAACAGTCATTTAGAGTCAAAAGATTAAATGTTAAAATTTCATCATTATAGACCATTTTGGGAACGTTCGACATGTCCGGAGTCATCGTTTTTCATCCGAAAATCGATTTTTTGGACTGTACCAAAAATGATTCAAAATGTCAATTGGATCATGCCTCATGTTGAATAACCACTTTTTAAACCCTCACAGTGACCAAAATTGCCATTTTTACAGAGTTTTGCTTACTCAAAAGCTTCAATTTTGACCCGTTTCAGGCACAGAAATGACTTTAAACACACTTATTTTAGTTGAAAAAGTCATAATTCACATCCAACAGTCATTTAGAGTCAAAAGATTAAATGATAAAATTCATCATTAAAGACCATTTTGAGAACGTTCGACATGTCCGGAGTCATCGTTTTTCATCCGAAAATCGATTTTTTGGACTGTACCAAAAATGATTCAAAATGTCAATTGGATCGTGCCTCATGTTGAATAACCACTTTTTAAACCCTCACAGTGACCAAAATGGCCATTTTTACAAAGTTTTGCTTACTCAAAAGCTTCAATTTTGACCCGTTTCAGTCACAGAAATGACTTTAAACACACTTATTTTAGTTGAAAATGTCATAATTCACATCCAACAGTCATTTAGAGTCAAAAGATTAAATGTTAAAATTTCATCATTATAGACCATTTTGGGAACGTTCGACATGTCCGGAGTCATCGTTTTTCATCCGAAAATCGATTTTTTGGACTGTACCAAAAATGATTCAAAATGTCAATTGGATCATGCCTCATGTTGAATAACCACTTTTTAAACCCTCACAGTGACCAAAATTGCCATTTTTACAGAGTTTTGCTTACTCAAAAGCTTCAATTTTGACCCGTTTCAGGCACAGAAATGACTTTAAACACACTTATTTTAGTTGAAAAAGTCATAATTCACATCCAACAGTCATTTAGAGTCAAAAGATTAAATGTTAAAATTTCATCATTATAGACCATTTTGGGAACGTTCGACATGTCCGAAGTCATCGTTTTTCATCCGAAAATCGATTTTTTGGACTGTACCAAAAATGATTCAAAATGTCAATTGGATCATGCCTCATGTTGAATAACCACTTTTTAAACCCTCACAGTGACCAAAATTGCCATTTTTACAGAGTTTTGATTACTCAAAAGCTTCAATTTTGACCCGTTTCAGTCACAAAAATTACTTTAAACACACTTAATTTAGTTGAAAAAGTCATAATTCACATCCAACAGTCATTTAGAGTCAAAAGATTAAATGTTAAAATTTCATCATTATAGACCATTTTGGGAACGTTCGACATGTCCGGAGTCATTGTTTTTCATCCGAAAATTGATTTTTTGGACTGTACCAAAAATGATTCAAAATGTCAATTGGATCGTGCCTCATGTTGAATAACCACTTTTTAAACCCTCACAGTGACCAAAATTGCCATTTTTACAGAGTTTTGCTTACTCAAAAGCTTCAATTTTGACCCGTTTCAGTCACAGAAATGACTTTAAACACACTTATTTTAGTTGAAAAAGTCATAATTCACATCCAACAGTCATTTAGAGTCAAAAGATTAAATGTTAAAATTTCATCATTATAGACCATTTTGGGAACGTTCGACATGTCCGGAGTCATCGTTTTTCATCCGAAAATCGATTTTTTGGACTGTACCAAAAATGATTCAAAATGTCAATTGGATCGTGCCTCATGTTGAATAACCACTTTTTAAACCCTCACAGTGACCAAAATTGCCATTTTTACAGAGTTTTGCTTACTCAAAAGCTTCAATTTTGACCCGTTTCAGTCACAGAAATGACTTTAAACACACTTATTTTAGTTGAAAAAGTCATACTTCACATCCAACAGTCATTTAGAGTCAAAAGATTAAATGTTAAAATTTCATCATTATAGACCATTTTGGGAACGTTCGACATGTCCGGAGTCATCATTTTTCATCCGAAAATCGATTTTTTGGACGGTACCAAAAATGATTCAAAATGTCAATAGGATCGTGCCTCATGTTGAATAACCACTTTTTAAACCCTCACAGTGACCAAAATGGCCATTTTTACAAAGTTTTGCTTACTCAAAAGCTTCAATTTTGACCCGCTTCAGTCACAGAAATGACTTTAAACACACTTATTTTAGTTGAAAAAGTCATAATTCACATCCAACAGTCATTTAGAGTCAAAAGATTAAATGTTACAATTTCATCATTATAGACCATTTTGGGAACGTTCGACATGTCCAGAGTCATCGTTTTTCATCCGAAAATTGATTTTTTGGACTGTACCAAAAATGATTCAAAATGTCAATTGGATCATGCCTCATGTTGAATAACCACTTTTTAAACCCTCACAGTGACCAAAATTGCCATTTTTACAGAGTTTTGTTTACTCAAAAGCTTCAATTTTGACCCAATTCAGGCACAGAAATGACTTTAAACACACTTATTTTAGTTGAAAAAGTCATAATTCACATCCAACAGTCATTTAGAGTCAAAAGATTAAATGTTAAAATTTCATCATTATAGACCATTTTGGGAACGTTCGACATGTCCGGAGTCATTGTTTTTCATCCGAAAATTGATTTTTTGGACTGTACCAAAAATGATTCAAAATGTCAATTGGATCGTGCCTCATGTTGAATAACCACTTTTTAAACCCTCACAGTGACCAAAATGGCCATTTTTACAGAGTTTTGCTTACTCAAAAGCTTCAATTTTGACCCGTTTCAGTCACAGAAATGACTTTAAACACACTTGTTTTAGTTGAAAAAGTCATAATTCACATCCAACAGTCATTTAGAGTCAAAAGATTAAATGTTAAAATTTCATTATTATAGACCATTTTGGGAACGTTCAACATGTCCGGAGTCATCGTTTTTCATCCGAAAATCGATTTTTTTGGACTGTACCAAAAATGATTCAAAATGTCAATTGGATCATGCCTCATGTTGATAACCACTTTTTAAACCCTCACAGTGACCAAAATTGCCATTTTTACAGAGTTTTGCTTACTCATAAGCTTCAATTTTGACCCGTTTCAGGCACAGAAATGACTTTAACACACTTATTTTAGTTGAAAAAGTCATAATTCACATCCAACAGTCATTTAGAGTCAAAAGATTAAATGTTAAAATTTCATCATTATAGACCATTTTGGGAACGTTCGACATGTCCGGAGTCATCGTTTTTCATCCGAAAATTGATTTTTTGGACTGTACCAAAAATGATTCAAAATGTCAATTGGATCGTGCCTCATGTTGAATAACCACTTTTTAAACCCTCACAGTGACCAAAATGGCCATTTTTACAGAGTTTTGCTTACTCAAAAGCTTCAATTTTGACCCGTTTCAGGCACAGAAATGACTTTAAACACACTTATTTTGGTTGAAAAAGTCATACTTCACATCCAACAGTCATTTAGAGTCAAAAGATTAAATGTTAAAATTTCATCATTATAGACCATTTTGGGAACGTTCGACATGTCCGGAGTCATCGTTTTTCATCCGAAAATTGATTTTTTGGACTGTACCAAAAATGATTCAAAATGTCAATTGGATCATGCCTCATGTTGAATAACCACTTTTTAAACCCTCACAGTGACCAAAATTGCCATTTTTACAGAGTTTTGCTTACTCAAAAGCTTCAATTTTGGAAAGGGGCGACCACTCGGTCCCCCCGAACGTATGGCGGAGTGCCTCGATCCCCCCGGGAAGCCATTTTTGGGCGGGAGGCGCGTCTCGGCTGGTATGCCCGAAGCGGCGTAGCCGGGGCGCGCTTTTTCCCGCCCTAAAGTGGGCTGGCCTAGACACCGACGCAGCCAGCCACGCCCTCGGGGCGGGCAGGGGCGGGTTTTCGCCCGCCCTGAAGACGGATAAAAAGAGACGCAAGACCAGAAGACGTCCTCTTGTTCTTGTGCTCCGAAGCTGCACCTCCTCGCTACACGTGAGCTCGGGACGGAACGAAGAGCCAATTTTGAGCGTTTTGATCTTTTTCTTTGTCTTTTAGATACTTCCTCGGAGATATGCCCAAGAAAGGCGCAAAGAGAATGACGACCGACCAGATGGTGCGGGCCCTTTGCAAAGAGGTGTCCGACATAAAGAAACGGTTGGCGGAGCGAGACGGGGAGGAGGGTTCGGGCCCTGCGCCGGCTGGAGGGAGACCTAAGAGGCCGAGAAGGGTTCCAGCCGGTGGAGACGTCCCGGTTCCCTCTGCCCCGCTCGAGGCACCGACCCCAGTACCGATGGAGGGGAATCCAATCCCCGTTGTCGTCACCCCGACTTCCAAGGAAGACATGTCCCCCGAGCTGGCAGCACAGCTAGCAGCATGGTTGGGGGATAGTAGTGATGGCGCCACGGCTGCCGAGGCACAGGCGCTGATAAAAGGGCTTCGTGAGAAGAGAGATGCAGCTAAAGTGACTACGCCGTTGGCGGGAATAGACAAGCCGCAAGCGGCAGATGCTGCGTCCGGTTCAGGTAAGCGGCCATTGCCGATTGCAAGGGACGAGTCAGCACCCTCTCGTAGAGAGAGATTGGGACAACATGTGCCTTTAGCTATAAAGGAAAAGATCTGGGCGGGGGAGTACGTGAATATTTTCTCCTTGCTTGTTGATCATTATGAGGTGGAGCATGTTAAAAGTCAGAAGGACCTAATGCATCCGAGTGTTTGGCGCGCAAAAATGGCCGCCTTTAAGGTAAATGAGAATATTGGCAACTGGGGCAATGCGTGGGGTATTTTTACATCGATTTTGGGGGAACGTAGGCCCGAGTTGCTTCCAGAGTTTCCCATTTATCAATCACGAATAATGGGTTACTCGACAGCATATCAAGGTAACCATTGGTTTTGTTATGACAATCTGTTCAGGAAAGAAAAGGAGCATAACAAGAGTTTGACTTGGGATTGTTACGATTCTGTAACATGGGATAAAATGAAAGAATCGGGGATGTTAAGAATGCCATTGGTTGGGAGCACTGTTGTTGATTACTCCCGCCAAAATGGGGGGACGCCCTTTCGACCAAGTACGAGCACCGACGATCAGTCGAGGCCCGCAGGCAATACAGGAAGAAAGGGTTTCTGTTTTAACTTCAACAAAGGGAAATGTACCAGGCCTCCGGGATTGTGTAAATTCAAACATGAGTGTAGTACGTGTGGGTCGTCCCATCCTGAGTCATCGTGCAGAGCCAGAACGGGTGAGAATGGGGGTAAGGGAGGCGCCAAACAGGTCTAATCTAGTCCGAGGATCGATTTACAAAAGGGGGTGGTGATGAACAGAGTGTCTGAATTGAGCAGACCACTCTTACCCAGTCCAAAGATCAGGGCTTGATCCATCACCGTTATTTATCTCACTGCCCCATCCCAGCTCAGAACATGGCTATATGCAAATCAGTCTGTCCCTGGCCCAGTGCATCATGGGAACAGGGCAGACTAAACTACCAAGCCAATTCTTTACCAGAAAGGAGACAAGCTACCGGGGACCGGTTTCTGGCATTTCAGCCTCTTCGGCCCGGCTTGCTTGAATCCTGATGGAGCAGTGAGAAAGGGACTCATGTCTGAGTATACCCTGCCACACCTATAGTGGCCAAAATCGATTTACAAAAGGGGGTGGTGATGAACAGAGTGTCTGAATTGAGCAGACCACTCTTACCCAGTCCAAAGATCAGGGCTTGATCCATCACCGTTATTTATCTCACTGCCCCATCCCAGCTCAGAACATGGCTATATGCAAATCAGTCTGTCCCTGGCCCAGTGCATCATGGGAACAGGGCAGACTAAACTACCAAGCCAATTCTTTACCAGAAAGGAGACAAGCTACCGGGGACCGGTTTCTGGCATTTCAGCCTCTTCGGCCCGGCTTGCTTGAATCCTGATGGAGCAGTGAGAAAGGGACTCATGTCTGAGTATACCCTGCCACACCTATAGTGGCCAAAATCGATTTACAAAAGGGGGTGGTGATGAACAGAGTGTCTGAATTGAGCAGACCACTCTTACCCAGTCCAAAGATCAGGGCTTGATCCATCACCGTTATTTATCTCACTGCCCCATCCCAGCTCAGAACATGGCTATATGCAAATCAGTCTGTCCCTGGCCCAGTGCATCATGGGAACAGGGCAGACTAAACTACCAAGCCAATTCTTTACCAGAAAGGAGACAAGCTACCGGGGACCGGTTTCTGGCATTTCAGCCTCTTCGGCCCGGCTTGCTTGAATCCTGATGGAGCAGTGAGAAAGGGACTCATGTCTGAGTATACCCTGCCACACCTATAGTGGCCAAAATCGATTTACAAAAGGGGGTGGTGATGAACAGAGTGTCTGAATTGAGCAGACCACTCTTACCCAGTCCAAAGATCAGGGCTTGATCCATCACCGTTATTTATCTCACTGCCCCATCCCAGCTCAGAACATGGCTATATGCAAATCAGTCTGTCCCTGGCCCAGTGCATCATGGGAACAGGGCAGACTAAACTACCAAGCCAATTCTTTACCAGAAAGGAGACAAGCTACCGGGGACCGGTTTCTGGCATTTCAGCCTCTTCGGCCCGGCTTGCTTGAATCCTGATGGAGCAGTGAGAAAGGGACTTATGTCTGAGTATACCCTGCCACACCTATAGTGGCCAAAATCGATTTACAAAAGGGGGTGGTGATGAACAGAGTGTCTGAATTGAGCAGACCACTCTTACCCAGTCCAAAGATCAGGGCTTGATCCATCACCGTTATTTATCTCACTGCCCCATCCCAGCTCAGAACATGGCTATATGCAAATCAGTCTGTCCCTGGCCCAGTGCATCATGGGAACAGGGCAGACTAAACTACCAAGCCAATTCTTTACCAGAAAGGAGACAAGCTACCGGGGACCGGTTTCTGGCATTTCAGCCTCTTCGGCCCGGCTTGCTTGAATCCTGATGGAGCAGTGAGAAAGGGACTCATGTCTGAGTATACCCTGCCACACCTATAGTGGCCAAAATCGATTTACAAAAGGGGGTGGTGATGAACAGAGTGTCTGAATTGAGCAGACCACTCTTACCCAGTCCAAAGATCAGGGCTTGATCCATCACCGTTATTTATCTCACTGCCCCATCCCAGCTCAGAACATGGCTATATGCAAATCAGTCTGTCCCTGGCCCAGTGCATCATGGGAACAGGGCAGACTAAACTACCAAGCCAATTCTTTACCAGAAAGGAGACAAGCTACCGGGGACCGGTTTCTGGCATTTCAGCCTCTTCGGCCCGGCTTGCTTGAATCCTGATGGAGCAGTGAGAAAGGGACTCATGTCTGAGTATACCCTGCCACACCTATAGTGGCCAAAATCGATTTACAAAAGGGGGTGGTGATGAACAGAGTGTCTGAATTGAGCAGACCACTCTTACCCAGTCCAAAGATCAGGGCTTGATCCATCACCGTTATTTATCTCACTGCCCCATCCCAGCTCAGAACATGGCTCCCAGTGTAAGAATTGGCTTCTGTAGTTTGGTTTGTCCTGTTCCCATCATGCACTGGGACAGGAACAGACTAATTTGCATACAGCCAGGTTCTGAAACTGGGATGGTGCAGTGAGCTAAAAAACGGTGTTGGATCTAGCCCTGATCTTTTGACTGGGTGAGAGCTTTCTGCTTAATTCAGAGACTCTGTCCCTCACCACCCCTTTTTGTAAATATAATCTAGTCCGAGGGGCGCCTTTACCAACCCCGATTGATACCTTGGCAATGATTCCCTGGCTCAGCGAATACCCGGATCGTACTTCTGCCGGGGTGCTGCGGAACGGTTTTACACATGGTTTCCGCATCCCGGTGGGGGACTTTCAGGGTGTAGGGATGTGCAAAAATCAGCTTTCCGTTTTACAACATACAACTGTAGTGCAAGAGAAAATTCAGAAAGAGGTTAGCCGGGGACGGGTCGCGGGCCCGTTTAGTGTACCCCCGGTGCCGGATTTTGTTTGTTCTCCGTTAGGGGTGGTCCCCAAGAAAGACCCAGGTGAGTTTCGCTTGATCCATAATCTGTCTGCTCCGCATGGTCTTTCGGTGAACGAAGCAATCGATCCAGAAGTTTGTTCGGTGCGATACGCATCGTTTGATGAGGCAGTAGCCATCTTGAATCGCCTGGGGCCCGGGACGTTGATGGCGAAGTCAGATATCGAGTCAGCGTTCCGGTTGCTCCCGGTACACCCAGACGATCAACGTCTTCTGGGATTCGGGTTCCAGGGGTCATTTTACATGGATAGGTGTATGCCAATGGGATGCTCTATATCATGTGCTTATTTTGAGCAATTCAGTACTTTCCTGCAATGGGTGTTCACTAAGAAAACGGGTTTCCGAAATGTAATGCATTACCTTGACGATTTTTTGTTCCTTGGCCCCGCCGGAAATCCCGAATGTGCCCAGGCCTTAGCTGAATTCTGTGTGTTGATGGGTCATTTTGGCGTGCCATTGGCACCAGGTAAAACTATGGGTCCCACGACTTGCCTCGAGTTTTTGGGGATCGAGTTGGACTCAAGGGAGGGGTGTTTCCGTTTACCAGCTAGCAAAGTGTTGAAATTTAGGGCAGCCCTCCAAGTATGTTTAAATGCATCTAAGGTTACACTGCATCAGTTGCAACAATTAGTTGGAAAGTTGAATTTTGCCTTGAGGGTGATCCCAATGGCTCGCCCCTTTTCCCGCTCAATTGCCCAGGCGATGGTTGGCCTAAAAGATGGTCATCATCGCACGAGGTTATCGGCCGAGGTCCGCCAGGACATGCGGATTTGGTTAGCATTTTTGGCGGACTTCAATGGCCGAGTCGTCTGGAACAAGCCAGCAGTGTCCTCCGAAGAGCTTGGGCTATGGACAGATTCAGCAGGAAGCATAGGCTTTGGCGCCATCTTCGGCACAAAATGGTCTGCACAAAAATGGCCCCTATGGTGGCACGAGAAAGGGCTGACGAGTAATATTGCTTTCCTTGAACTATTTCCCATTCTGGTGGCCCTGAGAACCTGGCCTGAAGGGTTCAGAGATCATTCTGTCGTGTTCTGGTCCGACAATATGACCGTGGTAGAATGCATCAATAGTCAGGCAGCCCGTTGTAAATTGATTTTGAGGCTGCTTAAGGAAATTGTCTTACTGTGTATGCAACTGAACGTGATATTCAGAGCAAAACATGTCCCAGGGGTGATGAATCAGGCTGCTGATGCACTGTCTCGTTTTCACATGCAGGCTTTCTCGGGTTTCCTTCCTTCAGCGGACCCAGAGCCGGCACCCTTCCCCGAAGCTCTCTGGTCTCTCGGTGCCCCGAACTTCGTCACCTCGTGGGAGAGAGTCTAGCACCCAGGACAAGGAAGGCATATGAAGGGGCGTTTCAGGCCTATTTAGCCTTTTTGGGGGCAGAGAGAGGGGGTCTTTGGGGTCAGGAAGAGTGGGTAGTACTTTTCCTGATGTCCTTACGTAGGGCTGGGAAATCGGTGGCTACGGCCCAAAGGCATCGTGCCGCCATTTCCTTTGTTGCCAGGGCCCATGGCATCCAGGACCCGACAGCGTCTTTTACAGTACAAAAGGCGCTGCGTGGTTGGCAACGCCTAGAGGGTCGCAGAGTAGACGTAAGACGACCGATAGGTCTAGATAGGTTGTCCCAGTTACTGGCCACACTCCCTAGCACATGCTCGTCCCCTTTCGAGACCTGTTTGTTCCGGACTGCATTTACGCTAGCATTTCACGGGGCTATGAGAGTTAGTGAGCTGGTTGCAAGGAACAAACAGGATGTGGCGGGGGGCTTGTGCAGGGAACATGTTCAGATCAGGGGCGATGCGATGGTTGTCTCCTTTCTCAGGTCCAAGACCGACCAAGATGGGAAGGGGGACTGCACGATCATTCGCAGGATCCCCGGGTCATCCATGTGTCCGGTACAGTGCTTAGAAGATTACCTAGCACGAAGGGTGGCATCATGGGGGGGGACATTGTTGAGGCATGCAGACGCCACCCCGCTGACGAGGTTTCAGTTTCAGCGGGTGCTTGCAATGGCCATTGCCGCAGCGGGCTTGGACCCGGGCGAATTTGGGACCCATTCCTTTCGAATAGGGGCTGCCACTGAAGCTACAGCCAGGGGTCTTAATATAGAACAAGTAAAACGTGTGGGGCGCTGGTCCTCCAATTGTTATAAGAGGTATGTGCGATTGCACATGTTGTGAAGCTGTAATCATGTACTCACGCTTCTTGTCTTTTGTTTGTTTTCAGTTGCGCAAGCCTACGCGGCAGGGCGGACTGTGCAGTCGACCCAACACCAGGCCAGCGGTCGCACATCACCGGCTGAGAGAAAGGAGGTGTGGGTCGTAGGCCACTCATACGTGAGACGGGCCGCAGACGTATTCAAAGCAGGTGACATGATTCACGTACCTGGGGAATACGGGTACAGAGTGTCCTTTTACGGAAGAGGCGGTCTCTGTATTGACCAGTTTCAAGCATTCTTTGAGAGTTTGTTAGAGCGGATGAGGTCACCGCCGTCCATAGTCATAGTGCATCTAGGGGGCAATGATTTGGCCACCACCGGTAGACGACTTCTCCTGGAGGCTATGCTTTCCACGGTAAGTTGGTTAGCAAGGAGAGTTCCGGGGTGTACAATTGCGTGGTCTCATATGATCCCACGAAAAGTGTGGCGGGGGGCTATCTCGATCCCTGCGTTGAATCATTCCGTTAAAAAATTGAATAACAAAGTGAGTAGGTTGTTCCGTTCCAAGACATTGCATTCGATCTCGCATAGTTGTATTAATGACGACAGTATGTATTTGGGGGATGGTGTGCATTTGTCGAGGGTTGGGAATGAGTTACTCATAGGAGACTTCTTAGCTTGGTTAAAATCGTTAAATCATGACCTCTAGGTAGGAGTTTTTTGTGGGGGGTCCGGATAGCCGGTCAACTATCCGGACCTGTGGCGGTAAGGTCATGATCGGTGAGCACTAATTGGTAGATCCCTATGAGTGGGCGTCACCCAACACGGATGGGAGCGCTCGGGAGAGGTGGCCATTGGCCCCTCAATGGGGAGGCGGTCCCGTCTAAGGGCGGGTCGCCGGAAGTAAAGGAAAGGCGGTCAAGGCCCCTTCCTTTGTAGGAGGGGTTACAGCCCCCTCCTGGGGAATTTCCCGGGGCCAGTGTCATCTGCGACGGCAGATGCGGTAAGTTGTGTGGGGTGGGGAGAGGTCAACGATACCTTCTAGATACCACACACAAGTGTTCGAACGACCTTTAAATGGCGTCGAGTCGTAAGTGCCCCCGTCAAGTCAAGGGAAATTGTTAGTAGTTGCACTTGAGGTAAGCCTCTGTGCTGTCGCCCCTCCCAAGTGGGAGGGGTAAGTCTGGTTAGGGATCTTGACACCGGTTATGACCTTGCCGTTGGCCCTTAAACGTTAGGATGTACAATTTCAGTGTTCTTAGAGAATGTTTTTTGTAGGATGCTAGTTCGGCTAGGAGAACCTCTGTATTAGAGATTATGTTAAGGTTAGCCAAACATCGTAATGTGATAATGAAATTGTACATAACATGAAAACGTTTAATGTTTTAATTTTTTGTTTTAATAAATACGGCCGGGATGGTCACTCCATCCCACATCCAAAAACTTTAAGAACTGTTTCCGGTTTCCCTCCTTTTGGGGATTGTGTTGAGAGGGGGTGGCGGGTATCTCAGCCATATGGAAAGGGGCGACCACTCGGTCCCCCCGAACGTATGGCGGAGTGCCTCGATCCCCCCGGGAAGCCATTTTTGGGCGGGAGGCGCGTCTCGGCTGGTATGCCCGAAGCGGCGTAGCCGGGGCGCGCTTTTTCCCGCCCTAGAGTGGGCTGGCCTAGACACCGACGCAGCCAGCCACGCCCTCGGGGCGGGCAGGGGCGGGTTTTCGCCCGCCCTGAAGACGGATAAAAAGAGACGCAAGACCAGAAGACGTCCTCTTGTTCTTGTGCTCCGAAGCTGCACCTCCTCGCTACACGTGAGCTCGGGACGGAACGAAGAGCCAATTTTGACCCACCCACCAGCCCCTGAGGACAGCAAGTTGTTGTGCAATAAAGTGAATTTATAAGTTTGTTTTTTCCATTTCGTCTACAGGCTGTGACAGTATCAGTTTGTTGTTAATCTTAATAAAGTATGGTGAATATCGTCTAGGTTGTTACGATTAAAATGATTTGATGTAGTGTTGCAATTTTAGCATGTTCTTTCGGTCGTAGCGACCAATGTTTTCATAGGTTTGAGTAAGAATTGTCGTATTTATTTTTGGTAGGCGGTAAGGTCATGATCGGTGAGCACTAATTGGTAGATCCCTATGAGTGTGCGTCACCCAACACGGATGGGAGCGCTCGGGAGAGGTGGCCATTGGCCCCTCAATGGGGAGGCGGTCCCGTCTAAGGGCGGGTCGCCGGAAGTAAAGGAAAGGCGGTCAAGGCCCCTTCCTTTGTAGGAGGGGTTACAGCCCCCTCCTGGGGAATTTCCCGGGGCCAGTGTCATCTGCGACGGCAGATGCGGTAAGTTGTGTGGGGTGGGGAGAGGTCAACGATACCTTCTAGATACCACACACAAGTGTTCGAACGACCTTTAAATGGCGTCGAGTCGTAAGTGCCCCCGTCAAGTCAAGGGAAATTGTTAGTAGTTGCACTTGAGGTAAGCCTCTGTGCTGTCGCCCCTCCCAAGTGGGAGGGGTAAGTCTGGTTAGGGATCTTGACACCGGTTATGACCTTGCCGTTGGCCCTTAAACGTTAGGATGTACAATTTCAGTGTTCTTAGAGAATGTTTTTTGTAGGATGCTAGTTCGGCTAGGAGAACCTCTGTATTAGAGATTATGTTAAGGTTAGCCAAACATCGTAATGTGATAATGAAATTGTACATAACATGAAAACGTTTAATGTTTTAATTTTTTGTTTTAATAAATACGGCCGGGATGGTCACTCCATCCCACATCCAAAAACTTTAAGAACTGTTTCCGGTTTCCCTCCTTTTGGGGATTGTGTTGAGAGGGGGTGGCGGGTATCTCAGCCATATGACCCGTTTCAGGCACAGAAATGACTTTAAACACACTTATTTTAGTTGAAAAAGTCATAATTCACATCCAACAGTCATTTAGAGTCAAAAGATTAAATGTTAAAATTTCATCATTATAGACCATTTTGGGAACGTTCGACATGTCCGGAGTCATCGTTTTTCATCCGAAAATCGATTTTTTGGACTGTACCAAAAATGATTCAAAATGTCAATTGGATCATGCCTCATGTTGAATAACCACTTTTTAAACCCTCACAGTGACCAAAATTGCCATTTTTACAGAGTTTTGCTTACTCAAAAGCTTCAATTTTGACCCGTTTCAGGCACAGAAATGACTTTAAACACACTTATTTTAGTTGAAAAAGTCATAATTCACATCCAACAGTCATTTAGAGTCAAAAGATTAAATGATAAAATTCATCATTAAAGACCATTTTGAGAACGTTCGACATGTCCGGAGTCATCGTTTTTCATCCGAAAATTGATTTTTTGGACTGTACCAAAAATGATTCAAAATGTCAATTGGATCGTGCCTCATGTTGAATAACCACTTTTTAAACCCTCACAGTGACCAAAATGGCCATTTTTACAAAGTTTTGCTTACTCAAAAGCTTCAATTTTGACCCGTTTCAGTCACAGAAATGACTTTAAACACACTTATTTTAGTTGAAAATGTCATAATTCACATCCAACAGTCATTTAGAGTCAAAAGATTAAATGTTAAAATTTCATCATTATAGACCATTTTGGGAACGTTCGACATGTCCGGAGTCATCGTTTTTCATCCGAAAATCGATTTTTTGGACTGTACCAAAAATGATTCAAAATGTCAATTGGATCATGCCTCATGTTGAATAACCACTTTTTAAACCCTCACAGTGACCAAAATTGCCATTTTTACAGAGTTTTGCTTACTCAAAAGCTTCAATTTTGACCCGTTTCAGGCACAGAAATGACTTTAAACACACCTATTTTAGTTGAAAAAGTCATAATTCACATCCAACAGTCATTTAGAGTCAAAAGATTAAATGTTAAAATTTCATCATTATAGACCATTTTGGGAACGTTCGACATGTCCGAAGTCATCGTTTTTCATCCGAAAATCGATTTTTTGGACTGTACCAAAAATGATTCAAAATGTCAATTGGATCATGCCTCATGTTGAATAACCACTTTTTAAACCCTCACAGTGACCAAAATTGCCATTTTTACAGAGTTTTGATTACTCAAAAGCTTCAATTTTGACCCGTTTCAGTCACAAAAATTACTTTAAACACACTTAATTTAGTTGAAAAAGTCATAATTCACATCCAACAGTCATTTAGAGTCAAAAGATTAAATGTTAAAATTTCATCATTATAGACCATTTTGGGAACGTTCGACATGTCCGGAGTCATTGTTTTTCATCCGAAAATTGATTTTTTGGACTCTACCAAAAATGATTCAAAATGTCAATTGGATCGTGCCTCATGTTGAATAACCACTTTTTAAACCCTCACAGTGACCAAAATTGCCATTTTTACAGAGTTTTGCTTACTCAAAAGCTTCAATTTTGACCCGTTTCAGTCACAGAAATGACTTTAAACACACTTATTTTAGTTGAAAAAGTCATAATTCACATCCAACAGTCATTTAGAGTCAAAAGATTAAATGTTAAAATTTCATCATTATAGACCATTTTGGGAACGTTCGACATGTCCGGAGTCATCGTTTTTCATCCGAAAATCGATTTTTTGGACTGTACCAAAAATGATTCAAAATGTCAATTGGATCATGCCTCATGTTGAAAAACCACTTTTTAAACCCTCACAGTGACCAAAATTGCCATTTTTACAGAGTTTTGCTTACTCAAAAGCTTCAATTTTGACTCGTTTCAGGCACAGAAATGACTTTAACCACACTTGTTTTAGTTGAAAAAGTCATAATTCACATCCAACAGTCATTTAGAGTCAAAAGATTAAATGTTAAAATTTCATCATTATAGACCATTTTGGGAACGTTCGACATGTCCGGAGTCATCGTTTTTCATCCGAAAATCGATTTTTTGGACTGTACCAAAAATGATTCAAAATGTCAATTGGATCATGCCTCATGTAGAATAACCACTTTTTAAACCCTCACAGTGACCAAAATTGCCATTTTTACAGAGTTTTGCTTACTCAAAAGCTTCAATTTTGACCCGTTTCAGGCACAGAAATGACTTTAAACACACTTATTTTAGTTGAAAAAGTCATAATTCACATCCAACAGTCATTTAGAGTCAAAAGATTAAATGTTAAAATTTCATCATTATAGACCATTTTGGGAACGTTCGACATGTCCGGGGTCATCGTTTTTCATCCGAAAATCGATTTTTTGGACTGTACCAAAAATGATTCAAAATGTCAATTGGATCATGCCTCATGTTGAATAACCACTTTTGAAACCCTCACAGTGACCAAAATTGCCATTTTTACAGAGTTTTGCTTACTCAAAAGCTTCAATTTCGACCCGTTTTAGGCACAGAAATGACTTTAAACACACTTATTTTAGTTGAAAAAGTCATACTTCACATCCAACAGTCATTTAGAGTCAAAAGATTAAATGTTAAAATTTCATCATTATAGACCATTTTGGGAACGTTCGACATGTCCGGAGTCATCATTTTTCATCCGAAAATCGATTTTTTGGACTGTACCAAAAATGATTCAAAATGTCAATTGGATCGTGCCTCATGTTGAATAACCACTTTTTAAACCCTCACAGTGACCAAAATGGCCATTTTTACAAAGTTTTGCTTACTCAAAAGCTTCAATTTTGACCCGTTTCAGTCACAGAAATGACTTTAAACACACTTATTTTAGTTGAAAAAGTCATAATTCACATCCAACAGTCATTTAGAGTCAAAAGATTAAATGTTAAAATTTCATCATTATAGACCATTTTGGGAACGTTCGACATGTCCGGAGTCATCGTTTTTCATCCGAAAATCGATTTTTTGGACTGTACCAAAAATGATTCAAAATGTCAATTGGATCATGCCTCATGTTGAAAAACCACTTTTTAAACCCTCACAGTGACCAAAATTGCCATTTTTACAGAGTTTTGCTTACTCAAAAGCTTCAATTTTGACTCGTTTCAGGCACAGAAATGACTTTAACCACACTTGTTTTAGTTGAAAAAGTCATAATTCACATCCAACAGTCATTTAGAGTCAAAAGATTAAATGTTAAAATTTCATCATTATAGACCATTTTGGGAACGTTCGACATGTCCGGAGTCATCGTTTTTCATCCGAAAATCGATTTTTTGGACTGTACCAAAAATGATTCAAAATGTCAATTGGATCATGCCTCATGTAGAATAACCACTTTTTAAACCCTCACAGTGACCAAAATTGCCATTTTTACAGAGTTTTGCTTACTCAAAAGCTTCAATTTTGACCCGTTTCAGGCACAGAAATGACTTTAAACACACTTATTTCAGTTGAAAAAGTCATAATTCACATCCAACAGTCATTTAGAGTCAAAAGATTAAATGTTAAAATTTCATCATTATAGACCATTTTGGGAACGTTCGACATGTCCGGGGTCATCGTTTTTCATCCGAAAATCGATTTTTTGGACTGTACCAAAAATGATTCAAAATGTCAATTGGATCATGCCTCATGTTGAATAACCACTTTTGAAACCCTCACAGTGACCAAAATTGCCATTTTTACAGAGTTTTGCTTACTCAAAAGCTTCAATTTCGACCCGTTTTAGGCACAGAAATGACTTTAAACACACTTATTTTAGTTGAAAAAGTCATACTTCACATCCAACAGTCATTTAGAGTCAAAAGATTAAATGTTAAAATTTCATCATTATAGACCATTTTGGGAACGTTCGACATGTCCGGAGTCATCATTTTTCATCCGAAAATCGATTTTTTGGACTGTACCAAAAATGATTCAAAATGTCAATTGGATCGTGCCTCATGTTGAATAACCACTTTTTAAACCCTCACAGTGACCAAAATGGCCATTTTTACAAAGTTTTGCTTACTCAAAAGCTTCAATTTTGACCCGTTTCAGGCACAGAAATGACTTTAAACACACTTATTTTAGTTGAAAAAGTCATAATTCACATCCAACAGTCATTTAGAGTCAAAAGATTAAATGTTAAAATTTCATCATTATAGACCATTTTGGGAACGTTCGACATGTCCGGAGTCATCGTTTTTCATCCGAAAATTGATTTTTTGGACTGTACCAAAAATGATTCAAAATGTCAATTGGATCATGCCTCATGTTGAATAACCACTTTTTAAACCCTCACAGTGACCAAAATGGCCATTTTTACAGAGTTTTGCTTACTCAAAAGCTTCAATTTTGACCCGTTTCAGTCACAGAAATGACTTTAAACACACTTATTTTAGTTGAAAAAGTCATAATTCACATCCAACAGTCATTTAGAGTCAAAAGATTAAATGTTAAAATTTCATCATTATAGACCATTTTGGGAACGTTCGACATGTCCAGAGTCATCGTTTTTCATCCGAAAATCGATTTTTTGGACTGTACCAAAAATGATTCAAAATGTCAATTGGATCATGCCTCATGTTGAATAACCACTTTTTTAAACCCTCACAGTGACCAAAATTGCCATTTTTACAGAGTTTTGATTACTCAAAAGCTTCAATTTTGACCCGTTTCAGTCACAAAAATTACTTTAAACACACTTATTTTAGTTGAAAAAGTCATAATTCACATCCAACAGTCATTTAGAGTCAAAAGATTAAATGTTAAAATTTCATCATTATAGACCATTTTGGGAACGTTCGACATGTCCGGAGTCATCGTTTTTCATCCGAAAATTTATTTTTTGGAATGTACCAAAAATGATTCAAAATGTCAATTGGATCGTGCCTCATGTTGAATAACCACTTTTTAAACCCTCACAGTGACCAAAATTGCCATTTTTACAGAGTTTTGATTACTCAAAAGCTTCAATTTTGACCCGTTTCAGGCACAGAAATGACTTTAAACACACTTATTTTAGTTGAAAAAGTCATAATTCACATCCAACAGTCATTTAGAGTCAAAAGATTAAATGTTAAAATTTCATCATTATAGACCATTTTGGGAACGTTCGACATGTCCGGGGTCATCGTTTTTCATCCGAAAATCGATTTTTTGGACTGTACCAAAAATGATTCAAAATGTCAATTGGATCATGCCTCATGTTGAATAACCACTTTTGAAACCCTCACAGTGACCAAAATTGCCATTTTTACAGAGTTTTGCTTACTCAAAAGCTTCAATTTTGACCCGTTTCAGGCACAGAAATGACTTTAAACACACTTATTTTAGTTGAAAAAGTCATACTTCACATCCAACAGTCATTTAGAGTCAAAAGATTAAATGTTAAAATTTCATCATTATAGACCATTTTGGGAACGTTCGACATGTCCGGAGTCATCATTTTTCATCCGAAAATCGATTTTTGGACTGTACCAAAAATGATTCAAAATGTCAATTGGATCGTGCCTCATGTTGAATAACCACTTTTTAAACCCTCACAGTGACCAAAATTGCCATTTTTACAAAGTTTTGCTTACTCAAAAGCTTCAATTTTGACCCGTTTCAGTCACAGAAATGACTTTAAACACACTTATTTTAGTTGAAAAAGTCATAATTCACATCCAACAGTCATTTAGAGTCAAAAGATTAAATGTTAAAATTTCATCATTATAGACCATTTTGGGAACGTTCGACATGTCCGGAGTCATCGTTTTTCATCCGAAAATTGATTTTTTGGACTGTACCAAAAATGATTCAAAATGTCAATTGGATCATGCCTCATGTTGAATAACCACTTTTTAAACCCTCACAGTGACCAAAATGGCCATTTTTACAGAGTTTTGCTTACTCAAAAGCTTCAATTTTGACCCGTTTCAGGCACAGAAATGACTTTAAACACACTTATTTTAGTTGAAAAAGTCATAATTCACATCCAACCGTCATTCAGAGTCAAAAGATTAAATGTTAAAATTTCATCATTATAGACCATTTTGGGAACGTTCGACATGTCCAGAGTCATCGTTTTTCATCCGAAAATCGATTTTTTGGACTGTACCAAAAATGATTCAAAATGTCAATTGGATCATGCCTCATGTTGAATAACCACTTTTTAAACCCTCACAGTGACCAAAATTGCCATTTTTACAGAGTTTTGATTACTCAAAAGCTTCAATTTTGACCCGTTTCAGTCACAAAAATTACTTTAAACACACTTATTTTAGTTGAAAAAGTCATTATTCACATCCAACAGTCATTTAGAGTCAAAAGATTAAATGTTAAAATTTCATCATTATAGACCATTTTGGGAACGTTCGACATGTCCGGAGTCATCGTTTTTCATCCGAAAATTTATTTTTTGGAATGTACCAAAAATGATTCAAAATGTCAATTGGATCGTGCCTCATGTTGAATAACCACTTTTTAAACCCTCACAGTGACCAAAATTGCCATTTTTACAGAGTTTTGCTTACTCAAAAGCTTCAATTTTGACCCGTTTCAGGCACAGAAATGACTTTAAACACACTTATTTTAGTTGAAAAAGTCATACTTCACACCCAACAGTCATTTAGAGTCAAAAGATTAAATGTTAAAATTTCATCATTATAGACCATTTTGGGAACGTTCGACATGTCCGGAGTCATCATTTTTCATCCGAAAATCGATTTTTTGGACGGTACCAAAAATGATTCAAAATGTCAATTGGATCGTGCCTCATGGTTAATAACCACTTTTTAAACCCTCACAGTGACCAAAATGGCCATTTTTACAAAGTTTTGCTTACTCAAAAGCTTCAATTTTGACCCGTTTCAGTCACAGAAATCACTTTAAACACACTTATTTTAGTTGAAAAAGTCATAATTCACATCCAACAGTCATTTAGAGTCAAAAGATTAAATGTTAAAATTTCATCATTATAGACCATTTTGGGAACGTTCGACATGTCCGGAGTCATCGTTTTTCATCCGAAAATCGATTTTTTGGACTGTACCAAAATGATTCAAAATGTCAATTGGATCATGCCTCATGTTGAATAACCACTTTTTAAACCCTCACAGTGACCAAAATTGCCATTTTTACAGAGTTTTGCTTACTCAAAAGCTTCAATTTTGACCCGTTTCAGGCACAGAAATGACTTTAAACACACCTATTTTAGTTGAAAAAGTCATAATTCACATCCAACAGTCATTTAGAGTCAAAAGATTAAATGTTAAAATTTCATCATTATAGACCATTTTGGGAACGTTCGACATGTCCGAAGTCATCGTTTTTCATCCGAAAATCGATTTTTTGGACTGTACCAAAAATGATTCAAAATGTCAATTGGATCATGCCTCATGTTGAATAACCACTTTTTAAACCCTCACAGTGACCAAAATTGCCATTTTTACAGAGTTTTGATTACTCAAAAGCTTCAATTTTGACCCGTTTCAGTCACAAAAATTACTTTAAACACACTTAATTTAGTTGAAAAAGTCATAATTCACATCCAACAGTCATTTAGAGTCAAAAGATTAAATGTTAAAATTTCATCATTATAGACCATTTTGGGAACGTTCGACATGTCCGGAGTCATTGTTTTTCATCCGAAAATTGATTTTTTGGACTCTACCAAAAATGATTCAAAATGTCAATTGGATCGTGCCTCATGTTGAATAACCACTTTTTAAACCCTCACAGTGACCAAAATTGCCATTTTTACAGAGTTTTGCTTACTCAAAAGCTTCAATTTTGACCCGTTTCAGTCACAGAAATGACTTTAAACACACTTATTTTAGTTGAAAAAGTCATAATTCACATCCAACAGTCATTTAGAGTCAAAAGATTAAATCTTAAAATTTCATCATTATAGACCATTTTGGGAACGTTCGACATGTCCGGAGTCATCGTTTTTCATCCGAAAATCGATTTTTTGGACTGTACCAAAAATGATTCAAAATGTCAATTGGATCATGCCTCATGTTGAAAAACCACTTTTTAAACCCTCACAGTGACCAAAATTGCCATTTTTACAGAGTTTTGCTTACTCAAAAGCTTCAATTTTGACCCGTTTCAGGCACAGAAATGACTTTAACCACACTTGTTTTAGTTGAAAAAGTCATAATTCACATCCAACAGTCATTTAGAGTCAAAAGATTAAATGTTAAAATTTCATCATTATAGACCATTTTGGGAACGTTCGACATGTCCGGAGTCATCGTTTTTCATCCGAAAATCGATTTTTTGGACTGTACCAAAAATGATTCAAAATGTCAATTGGATCATGCCTCATGTAGAATAACCACTTTTTAAACCCTCACAGTGACCAAAATTGCCATTTTTACAGAGTTTTGCTTACTCAAAAGCTTCAATTTTGACCCGTTTCAGGCACAGAAATGACTTTAAACACACTTATTTTAGTTGAAAAAGTCATAATTCACATCCAACAGTCATTTAGAGTCAAAAGATTAAATGTTAAAATTTCATCATTATAGACCATTTTGGGAACGTTCGACATGTCCGGGGTCATCGTTTTTCATCCGAAAATCGATTTTTTGGACTGTACCAAAAATGATTCAAAATGTCAATTGGATCATGCCTCATGTTGAATAACCACTTTTGAAACCCTCACAGTGACCAAAATTGCCATTTTTACAGAGTTTTGCTTACTCAAAAGCTTCAATTTTGACCCGTTTCAGGCACAGAAATGACTTTAAACACACTTATTTTAGTTGAAAAAGTCATACTTCACATCCAACAGTCATTTAGAGTCAAAAGATTAAATGTTAAAATTTCATCATTATAGACCATTTTGGGAACGTTCGACATGTCCGGAGTCATCATTTTTCATCCGAAAATCGATTTTTTGGACTGTACCAAAAATGATTCAAAATGTCAATTGGATCGTGCCTCATGTTGAATAACCACTTTTTAAACCCTCACAGTGACCAAAATGGCCATTTTTACAAAGTTTTGCTTACTCAAAAGCTTCAATTTTGACCCGTTTCAGTCACAGAAATGACTTTAAACACACTTATTTTAGTTGAAAAAGTCATAATTCACATCCAACAGTCATTTAGAGTCAAAAGATTAAATGTTAAAATTTCATCATTATAGACCATTTTGGGAACGTTCGACATGTCCGGAGTCATTGTTTTTCATCCGAAAATTGATTTTTTGGACTGTACCAAAAATGATTCAAAATGTCAATTGGATCGTGCCTCATGTTGAATAACCACTTTTTAAACCCTCACAGTGACCAAAATGGCCATTTTTACAGAGTTTTGCTTACTCAAAAGCTTCAATTTTGACCCGTTTCAGTCACAGAAATGACTTTAAACACACTTATTTTAGTTGAAAAAGTCATAATTCACATCCAACAGTCATTTAGAGTCAAAAGATTAAATGTTAAAATTTCATCATTGTAGACCATTTTGGGAACGTTCGACATGTCCGGAGTCATCGTTTTTCATCCGAAAATCGATTTTTTGGACTGTACCAAAAATGATTCAAAATGTCAATTGGATCATGCCTCATGTTGAATAACCACTTTTTAAACCCTCACAGTGACCAAAATTGCCATTTTTACAGAGTTTTGCTTTCTCAAAAGCTTCAATTTTGACACGTTTCAGGCACAGAAATGACTTTAAACACACTTGTTTTAGTTGAAAAAGTCATAATTCACATCCAACAGTCATTTAGAGTCAAAAGATTAAATGTTAAAATTTCATTATTATAGACCATTTTGGGAACGTTCGACATGTCCGGAGTCATCGTTTTTCATCCGAAAATCGATTTTTTTGGACTGTACCAAAAATGATTCAAAATGTCAATTGGATCATGCCTCATGTTGAATAACCACTTTTTAAACCCTCACAGTGACCAAAATTGCCATTTTTACAGAGTTTTGCTTACTCAAAAGCTTCAATTTTGACCCGTTTCAGGCACAGAAATGACTTTAACACACTTATTTTAGTTGAAAAAGTCATAATTCACATCCAACAGTCATTTAGAGTCAAAAGATTAAATGTTAAAATTTCATCATTATAGACCATTTTGGGAACGTTCGACATGTCCGGAGTCATCGTTTTTCATCCGAAAATGGATTTTTTGGACTGTACCAAAAATGATTCAAAATGTCAATTGGATCGTGCCTCATGTTGAATAACCACTTTTTAAACCCTCACAGTGACCAAAATTGCCATTTTTACAGAGTTTTGTTTACTCAAAAGCTTCAATTTTGACCCGTTTCAGGCACAGAAATGACTTTAAACACACTTATTTTAGTTGAAAAAGTCATAATTCACATCCAACAGTCATTTAGAGTCAAAAGATTAAATGTTAAAATTTCATCATTATAGACCATTTTGGGAACGTTCGACATGTCCGGAGTCATCGTTTTTCATCCGAAAATGGATTTTTTGGACTGTACCAAAAATGATTCAAAATGTCAATTGGATCGTGCCTCATGTTGAATAACCACTTTTTAAACCCTCACAGTGACCAAAATTGCCATTTTTACAGAGTTTTGTTTACTCAAAAGCTTCAATTTTGACCCGTTTCAGGCACAGAAATGACTTTAAACACACTTATTTTAGTTGAAAAAGTCATAATTCACATCCAACAGTCATTTAGAGTCAAAAGATTAAATGTTAAAATTTCATCATTATAGACCATTTTGGGAACGTTCGACATGTCCGGAGTCATTGTTTTTCATCCGAAAATTGATTTTTTGGACTGTACCAAAAATGATTCAAAATGTCAATTGGATCGTGCCTCATGTTGAATAACCACTTTTTAAACCCTCACAGTGACCAAAATGGCCATTTTTACAGAGTTTTGCTTACTCAAAAGCTTCAATTTTGACCCGTTTCAGTCACAGAAATGACTTTAAACACACTTATTTTAGTTGAAAAAGTCATAATTCACATCCAACAGTCATTTAGAGTCAAAAGATTAAATGTTAAAATTTCATCATTATAGACCATTTTGGGAACGTTCGACATGTCCGGAGTCATCGTTTTTCATCCGAAAATCGATTTTTTGGACTGTACCAAAAATGATTCAAAATGTCAATTGGATCATGCCTCATGTTGAATAACCACTTTTTAAACCCTCACAGTGACCAAAATTGCCATTTTTACAGAGTTTTGCTTACTCAAAAGCTTCAATTTTGACACGTTTCAGGCACAGAAATGACTTTAAACACACTTGTTTTAGTTGAAAAAGTCATAATTCACATCCAACAGTCATTTAGAGTCAAAAGATTAAATGTTAAAATTTCATTATTATAGACCATTTTGGGAACGTTCGACATGTCCGGAGTCATCGTTTTTCATCCGAAAATCGATTTTTTTGGACTGTACCAAAAATGATTCAAAATGTCAATTGGATCATGCCTCATGTTGAATAACCACTTTTTAAACCCTCACAGTGACCAAAATTGCCATTTTTACAGAGTTTTGCTTACTCAAAAGCTTCAATTTTGACACGTTTCAGGCACAGAAATGACTTTAAACACACTTGTTTTAGTTGAAAAAGTCATAATTCACATCCAACAGTCATTTAGAGTCAAAAGATTAAATGTTAAAATTTCATTATTATAGACCATTTTGGGAACGTTCGACATGTCCGGAGTCATCGTTTTTCATCCGAAAATCGATTTTTTTGGACTGTACCAAAAATGATTCAAAATGTCAATTGGATCATGCCTCATGTTGAATAACCACTTTTTAAACCCTCACAGTGACCAAAATTGCCATTTTTACAGAGTTTTGATTACTCAAAAGCTTCAATTTTGACCCGTTTCAGTCACAAAAATTACTTTAAACACACTTATTTTAGTTGAAAAAGTCATAATTCACATCCAACAGTCATTTAGAGTCAAAAGATTAAATGTTAAAATTTCATCATTATAGACCATTTTGGGAACGTTCGACATGTCCGGAGTCATCGTTTTTCATCCGAAAATAGATTTTTTGGAATGTACCAAAAATGATTCAAAATGTCAATTGGATCGTGCCTCATGATGAATAACCACTTTTTAAACCCTCACAGTGACCAAAATTGCCATTTTTACAGAGTTTTGCTTACTCAAAAGCTTCAATTTTGACCCGTTTCAGTCACAGAAATGACTTTAAACACACTTATTTCAGTTGAAAAAGTCATACTTCACATCCAACAGTCATTTAGAGTCAAAAGATTAAATGTTAAAATTTCATCATTATAGACCATTTTGGGAACGTTCGACATGTCCGGAGTCATCATTTTTCATCCGAAAATCGATTTTTTGGACGGTACCAAAAATGATTCAAAATGTCAATTGGATCGTGCCTCATGGTTAATAACCACTTTTTAAACCCTCACAGTGACCAAAATGGCCATTTTTACAAAGTTTTGCTTACTCAAAAGCTTCAATTTTGACCCGTTTCAGTCACAGAAATGACTTTAAACACACTTATTTTAGTTGAAAAAGTCATAATTCACATCCAACAGTCATTTAGAGTCAAAAGATTAAATGTTAAAATTTCATCATTATAGACCATTTTGGGAACGTTCGACATGTCCGGAGTCATCGTTTTTCATCCGAAAATCGATTTTTTGGACTGTACCAAAAATGATTCAAAATGTCAATTGGATCATGCCTCATGTTGAATAACCACTTTTTAAACCCTCACAGTGACCAAAATTGCCATTTTTACAGAGTTTTGCTTACTCAAAAGCTTCAATTTTGACCCGTTTCAGGCACAGAAATGACTTTAAACACACTTATTTTAGTTGAAAAAGTCATAATTCACATCCAACAGTCATTTAGAGTCAAAAGATTAAATGTTAAAATTTCATCATTATAGACCATTTTGGGAACGTTCGACATGTCCGGAGTCATCGTTTTTCATCCGAAAATCGATTTTTTGGACTGTACCAAAAATGATTCAAAATGTCAATTGGATCATGCCTCATGTTGAATAACCACTTTTTAAACCCTCACAGTGACCAAAATTGCCATTTTTACAGAGTTTTGATTACTCAAAAGCTTCAA
Organism: Lissotriton vulgaris; assembly: GCF_964263255.1. Taxonomy (NCBI): domain Eukaryota; kingdom Metazoa; phylum Chordata; class Amphibia; order Caudata; family Salamandridae; genus Lissotriton; species Lissotriton vulgaris. Next base: position 59,776 of record NW_028243417.1, read on the forward strand.
TTTTGACCCGTTTCAGTCACAAAAATTACTTTAAACACACTTATTTTAGTTGAAAAAGTAATAATTCACATCCAACAGTCATTTAGAGTCAAAAGATTAAATGGTAAAATTTCATCATTATAGACCATTTTGGGAACGTTCGACATGTCCGGAGTCATCGTTTTTCATCCGAAAATTGATTTTTTGGACTGTACCAAAAATGATTCAAAATGTCAATTGGATCATGCCTCATGTTGAATAACCACTTTTTAAACCCTCACAGTGACCAAAATTGCCATTTTTACAGAGTTTTGTTTACTCAAAAGCTTCAATATTGACCCGTTTCAGGCACAGAAATGACTTTAAACACACTTATTTTAGTTGAAAAAGTCATAATTCGCATCCAACAGTCATTTAGAGTCAAAAGATTAAATGTTAAAATTTCATCATTATAGACCATTTTGGGAACGTTCGACATGTCCGGAGTCATTGTTTTTCATCCGAAAATTGATTTTTTTGGACTGTACCAAAAATGATTCAAAATGTCAATTGGATCGTGCCTCATGTTGAATAACCACTTTTTAAACCCTCACAGTGACCAAAATTGCCATTTTTACAGAGTTTTGTTTACTCAAAAGCTTCAATTTTGACCAGTTTCAGGCACAGAAATGACTTTAAACACACTTATTTCAGTTGAAAAAGTCATAATTCACATCCAACAGTCATTTAGAGTCAAAAGATTAAATGTTAAAATTTCATCATTATAGACCATTTTGGGAACGTTCGACATGTCCGGAGTCATTGTTTTTCATCCGAAAATTGATTTTTTGGACTGTACCAAAAATGATTCAAAATGTCAATTGGATCATGCCTCATGTTGAATAACCACTTTTTAAACCCTCACAGTGACCAAAATTGCCATTTTTACAGAGTTTTGCTTACTCAAAAGCTTCAATTTTGACACGTTTCAGGCACAGAAATGACTTTAAACACACTTGTTTTAGTTGAAAAAGTCATAATTCACATCCAACAGTCATTTAGAGTCAAAAGATTAAATGTTAAAATTTCATTATTATAGACCATTTTGGGAACGTTCGACATGTCCGGAGTCATCGTTTTTCATCCGAAAATCGATTTTTTTGGACTGTACCAAAAATGATTCAAAATGTCAATTGGATCATGCCTCATGTTGAATAACCACTTTTTAAACCCTCACAGTGACCAAAATTGCCATTTTTACAGAGTTTTGCTTACTCAAAAGCTTCAATTTTGACCCGTTTCAGGCACAGAAATGACTTTAACACACTTATTTTAGTTGAAAAAGTCATAATTCACATCCAACAGTCATTTAGAGTCAAAAGATTAAATGTTAAAATTTCATCATTATAGACCATTTTGGGAACGTTCGACATGTCCGGAGTCATCGTTTTTCATCCGAAAATGGATTTTTTGGACTGTACCAAAAATGATTCAAAATGTCAATTGGATCGTGCCTCATGTTGAATAACCACTTTTTAAACCCTCACAGTGACCAAAATGGCCATTTTTACAGAGTTTTGTTTACTCAAAAGCTTCAATTTTGACCCGTTTCAGGCACAGAAATGACTTTAAACACACTTATTTTAGTTGAAAAAGTCATAATTCACATCCAACAGTCATTTAGAGTCAAAAGATTAAATGTTAAAATTTCATCATTATAGACCATTTTGGGAACGTTCGACATGTCCGGAGTCATTGTTTTTCATCCGAAAATTGATTTTTTGGACTGTACCAAAAATGATTCAAAATGTCAATTGGATCGTGCCTCATGTTGAATAACCACTTTTTAAACCCTCACAGTGACCAAAATGGCCATTTTTACAGAGTTTTGCTTACTCAAAAGCTTCAATTTTGACCCGTTTCAGTCACAGAAATGACTTTAAACACACTTATTTTAGTTGAAAAAGTCATAATTCACATCCAACAGTCATTTAGAGTCAAAAGATTAAATGTTAAAATTTCATCATTATAGACCATTTTGGGAACGTTCGACATGTCCGGAGTCATCGTTTTTCATCCGAAAATCGATTTTTTGGACTGTACCAAAAATGATTCAAAATGTCAATTGGATCATGCCTCATGTTGAATAACCACTTTTTAAACCCTCACAGTGACCAAAATTGCCATTTTTACAGAGTTTTGCTTACTCAAAAGCTTCAATTTTGACACGTTTCAGGCACAGAAATGACTTTAAACACACTTGTTTTAGTTGAAAAAGTCATAATTCACATCCAACAGTCATTTAGAGTCAAAAGATTAAATGTTAAAATTTCATTATTATAGACCATTTTGGGAACGTTCGACATGTCCGGAGTCATCGTTTTTCATCCGAAAATCGATTTTTTTGGACTGTACCAAAAATGATTCAAAATGTCAATTGGATCATGCCTCATGTTGAATAACCACTTTTTAAACCCTCACAGTGACCAAAATTGCCATTTTTACAGAGTTTTGCTTACTCAAAAGCTTCAATTTTGACCCGTTTCAGGCACAGAAATGACTTTAACACACTTATTTTAGTTGAAAAAGTCATAATTCACATCCAACAGTCATTTAGAGTCAAAAGATTAAATGTTAAAATTTCATCATTATAGACCATTTTGGGAACGTTCGACATGTCCGGAGTCATCGTTTTTCATCCGAAAATGGATTTTTTGGACTGTACCAAAAATGATTCAAAATGTCAATTGGATCGTGCCTCATGTTGAATAACCACTTTTTAAACCCTCACAGTGACCAAAATTGCCATTTTTACAGAGTTTTGTTTACTCAAAAGCTTCAATTTTGACCCGTTTCAGGCACAGAAATGACTTTAAACACACTTATTTTAGTTGAAAAAGTCATAATTCACATCCAACAGTCATTTAGAGTCAAAAGATTAAATGTTAAAATTTCATCATTATAGACCATTTTGGGAACGTTCGACATGTCCGGAGTCATTGTTTTTCATCCGAAAATTGATTTTTTGGACTGTACCAAAAATGATTCAAAATGTCAATTGGATCGTGCCTCATGTTGAATAACCACTTTTTAAACCCTCACAGTGACCAAAATGGCCATTTTTACAGAGTTTTGCTTACTCAAAAGCTTCAATTTTGACCCGTTTCAGTCACAGAAATGACTTTAAACACACTTATTTTAGTTGAAAAAGTCATAATTCACATCCAACAGTCATTTAGAGTCAAAAGATTAAATGTTAAAATTTCATCATTATAGACCATTTTGGGAACGTTCGACATGTCCGGAGTCATCGTTTTTCATCCGAAAATCGATTTTTTGGACTGTACCAAAAATGATTCAAAATGTCAATTGGATCATGCCTCATGTTGAATAACCACTTTTTAAACCCTCACAGTGACCAAAATTGCCATTTTTACAGAGTTTTGCTTACTCAAAAGCTTCAATTTTGACACGTTTCAGGCACAGAAATGACTTTAAACACACTTGTTTTAGTTGAAAAAGTCATAATTCACATCCAACAGTCATTTAGAGTCAAAAGATTAAATGTTAAAATTTCATTATTATAGACCATTTTGGGAACGTTCGACATGTCCGGAGTCATCGTTTTTCATCCGAAAATCGATTTTTTTGGACTGTACCAAAAATGATTCAAAATGTCAATTGGATCATGCCTCATGTTGAATAACCACTTTTTAAACCCTCACAGTGACCAAAATTGCCATTTTTACAGAGTTTTGATTACTCAAAAGCTTCAATTTTGACCCGTTTCAGGCACAGAAATGACTTTAAACACACTTATTTTAGTTGAAAAAGTCATAATTCACATCCAACAGTCATTTAGAGTCAAAAGATTAAATGTTAAAATTTCATCATTATAGACCATTTTGGGAACGTTCGACATGTCCAGAGTCATCGTTTTTCATCCGAAAATCGATTTTTTGGACTGTACCAAAAATGATTCAAAATGTCAATTGGATCATGCCTCATGTTGAATAACCACTTTTTAAACCCTCACAGTGACCAAAATTGCCATTTTTACAGAGTTTTGATTACTCAAAAGCTTCAATTTTGACCCGTTTCAGTCACAAAAATTACTTTAAACACACTTATTTTAGTTGAAAAAGTCATAATTCACATCCAACAGTCATTTAGAGTCAAAAGATTAAATGTTAAAATTTCATCATTATAGACCATTTTGGGAACGTTCGACATGTCCGGAGTCATCGTTTTTCATCCGAAAATAGATTTTTTGGAATGTACCAAAAATGATTCAAAATGTCAATTGGATCGTGCCTCATGATGAATAACCACTTTTTAAACCCTCACAGTGACCAAAATTGCCATTTTTACAGAGTTTTGCTTACTCAAAAGCTTCAATTTTGACCCGTTTCAGTCACAGAAATGACTTTAAACACACTTATTTCAGTTGAAAAAGTCATACTTCACATCCAACAGTCATTTAGAGTCAAAAGATTAAATGTTAAAATTTCATCATTATAGACCATTTTGGGAACGTTCGACATGTCCGGAGTCATCGTTTTTCATCCGAAAATCGATTTTTTGGACTGTACCAAAAATGATTCAAAATGTCAATTGGATCATGCCTCATGTTGAATAACCACTTTTTAAACCCTCACAGTGACCAAAATTGCCATTTTTACAGAGTTTTGCTTACTCAAAAGCTTCAATTTTGACACGTTTCAGGCACAGAAATGACTTTAAACACACTTGTTTTAGTTGAAAAAGTCATAATTCACATCCAACAGTCATTTAGAGTCAAAAGATTAAATGTTAAAATTTCATTATTATAGACCATTTTGGGAACGTTCGACATGTCCGGAGTCATCGTTTTTCATCCGAAAATCGATTTTTTTGGACTGTACCAAAAATGATTCAAAATGTCAATTGGATCATGCCTCATGTTGAATAACCACTTTTTAAACCCTCACAGTGACCAAAATTGCCATTTTTACAGAGTTTTGCTTACTCAAAAGCTTCAATTTTGACCCGTTTCAGGCACAGAAATGACTTTAACACACTTATTTTAGTTGAAAAAGTCATAATTCACATCCAACAGTCATTTAGAGTCAAAAGATTAAATGTTAAAATTTCATCATTATAGACCATTTTGGGAACGTTCGACATGTCCGGAGTCATCGTTTTTCATCCGAAAATGGATTTTTTGGACTGTACCAAAAATGATTCAAAATGTCAATTGGATCGTGCCTCATGTTGAATAACCACTTTTTAAACCCTCACAGTGACCAAAATTGCCATTTTTACAGAGTTTTGTTTACTCAAAAGCTTCAATTTTGACCCGTTTCAGGCACAGAAATGACTTTAAACACACTTATTTTAGTTGAAAAAGTCATAATTCACATCCAACAGTCATTTAGAGTCAAAAGATTAAATGTTAAAATTTCATCATTATAGACCATTTTGGGAACGTTCGACATGTCCGGAGTCATTGTTTTTCATCCGAAAATTGATTTTTTGGACTGTACCAAAAATGATTCAAAATGTCAATTGGATCGTGCCTCATGTTGAATAACCACTTTTTAAACCCTCACAGTGACCAAAATGGCCATTTTTACAGAGTTTTGCTTACTCAAAAGCTTCAATTTTGACCCGTTTCAGTCACAGAAATGACTTTAAACACACTTATTTTAGTTGAAAAAGTCATAATTCACATCCAACAGTCATTTAGAGTCAAAAGATTAAATGTTAAAATTTCATCATTATAGACCATTTTGGGAACGTTCGACATGTCCGGAGTCATCGTTTTTCATCCGAAAATCGATTTTTTGGACTGTACCAAAAATGATTCAAAATGTCAATTGGATCATGCCTCATGTTGAATAACCACTTTTTAAACCCTCACAGTGACCAAAATTGCCATTTTTACAGAGTTTTGCTTACTCAAAAGCTTCAATTTTGACACGTTTCAGGCACAGAAATGACTTTAAACACACTTGTTTTAGTTGAAAAAGTCATAATTCACATCCAACAGTCATTTAGAGTCAAAAGATTAAATGTTAAAATTTCATTATTATAGACCATTTTGGGAACGTTCGACATGTCCGGAGTCATCGTTTTTCATCCGAAAATCGATTTTTTTGGACTGTACCAAAAATGATTCAAAATGTCAATTGGATCATGCCTCATGTTGAATAACCACTTTTTAAACCCTCACAGTGACCAAAATTGCTATTTTTACAGAGTTTTGATTACTCAAAAGCTTCAATTTTGACCCGTTTCAGGCACAGAAATGACTTTAAACACACTTATTTTAGTTGAAAAAGTCATAATTCACATCCAACAGTCATTTAGAGTCAAAAGATTAAATGTTAAAATTTCATCATTATAGACCATTTTGGGAACGTTCGACATGTCCAGAGTCATCGTTTTTCATCCGAAAATCGATTTTTTGGACTGTACCAAAAATGATTCAAAATGTCAATTGGATCATGCCTCATGTTGAATAACCACTTTTTAAACCCTCACAGTGACCAAAATTGCCATTTTTACAGAGTTTTGATTACTCAAAAGCTTCAATTTTGACCCGTTTCAGTCACAAAAATTACTTTAAACACACTTATTTTAGTTGAAAAAGTCATAATTCACATCCAACAGTCATTTAGAGTCAAAAGATTAAATGTTAAAATTTCATCATTATAGACCATTTTGGGAACGTTCGACATGTCCGGAGTCATCGTTTTTCATCCGAAAATAGATTTTTTGGAATGTACCAAAAATGATTCAAAATGTCAATTGGATCGTGCCTCATGATGAATAACCACTTTTTAAACCCTCACAGTGACCAAAATTGCCATTTTTACAGAGTTTTGCTTACTCAAAAGCTTCAATTTTGACCCGTTTCAGTCACAGAAATGACTTTAAACACACTTATTTCAGTTGAAAAAGTCATACTTCACATCCAACAGTCATTTAGAGTCAAAAGATTAAATGTTAAAATTTCATCATTATAGACCATTTTGGGAACGTTCGACATGTCCGGAGTCATCGTTTTTCATCCGAAAATCGATTTTTTGGACTGTACCAAAAATGATTCAAAATGTCAATTGGATCATGCCTCATGTTGAATAACCACTTTTTAAACCCTCACAGTGACCAAAATTGCCATTTTTACAGAGTTTTGCTTACTCAAAAGCTTCAATTTTGACACGTTTCAGGCACAGAAATGACTTTAAACACACTTGTTTTAGTTGAAAAAGTCATAATTCACATCCAACAGTCATTTAGAGTCAAAAGATTAAATGTTAAAATTTCATTATTATAGACCATTTTGGGAACGTTCGACATGTCCGGAGTCATCGTTTTTCATCCGAAAATCGATTTTTTTGGACTGTACCAAAAATGATTCAAAATGTCAATTGGATCATGCCTCATGTTGAATAACCACTTTTTAAACCCTCACAGTGACCAAAATTGCCATTTTTACAGAGTTTTGCTTACTCAAAAGCTTCAATTTTGACCCGTTTCAGGCACAGAAATGACTTTAACACACTTATTTTAGTTGAAAAAGTCATAATTCACATCCAACAGTCATTTAGAGTCAAAAGATTAAATGTTAAAATTTCATCATTATAGACCATTTTGGGAACGTTCGACATGTCCGGAGTCATCGTTTTTCATCCGAAAATGGATTTTTTGGACTGTACCAAAAATGATTCAAAATGTCAATTGGATCGTGCCTCATGTTGAATAACCACTTTTTAAACCCTCACAGTGACCAAAATTGCCATTTTTACAGAGTTTTGTTTACTCAAAAGCTTCAATTTTGACCCGTTTCAGGCACAGAAATGACTTTAAACACACTTATTTTAGTTGAAAAAGTCATAATTCACATCCAACAGTCATTTAGAGTCAAAAGATTAAATGTTAAAATTTCATCATTATAGACCATTTTGGGAACGTTCGACATGTCCGGAGTCATTGTTTTTCATCCGAAAATTGATTTTTTGGACTGTACCAAAAATGATTCAAAATGTCAATTGGATCGTGCCTCATGTTGAATAACCACTTTTTAAACCCTCACAGTGACCAAAATGGCCATTTTTACAGAGTTTTGCTTACTCAAAAGCTTCAATTTTGACCCGTTTCAGTCACAGAAATGACTTTAAACACACTTATTTTAGTTGAAAAAGTCATAATTCACATCCAACAGTCATTTAGAGTCAAAAGATTAAATGTTAAAATTTCATCATTATAGACCATTTTGGGAACGTTCGACATGTCCGGAGTCATCGTTTTTCATCCGAAAATCGATTTTTTGGACTGTACCAAAAATGATTCAAAATGTCAATTGGATCATGCCTCATGTTGAATAACCACTTTTTAAACCCTCACAGTGACCAAAATTGCCATTTTTACAGAGTTTTGCTTACTCAAAAGCTTCAATTTTGACACGTTTCAGGCACAGAAATGACTTTAAACACACTTGTTTTAGTTGAAAAAGTCATAATTCACATCCAACAGTCATTTAGAGTCAAAAGATTAAATGTTAAAATTTCATTATTATAGACCATTTTGGGAACGTTCGACATGTCCGGAGTCATCGTTTTTCATCCGAAAATCGATTTTTTTGGACTGTACCAAAAATGATTCAAAATGTCAATTGGATCATGCCTCATGTTGAATAACCACTTTTTAAACCCTCACAGTGACCAAAATTGCTATTTTTACAGAGTTTTGATTACTCAAAAGCTTCAATTTTGACCCGTTTCAGGCACAGAAATGACTTTAAACACACTTATTTTAGTTGAAAAAGTCATAATTCACATCCAACAGTCATTTAGAGTCAAAAGATTAAATGTTAAAATTTCATCATTATAGACCATTTTGGGAACGTTCGACATGTCCAGAGTCATCGTTTTTCATCCGAAAATCGATTTTTTGGACTGTACCAAAAATGATTCAAAATGTCAATTGGATCATGCCTCATGTTGAATAACCACTTTTTAAACCCTCACAGTGACCAAAATTGCCATTTTTACAGAGTTTTGATTACTCAAAAGCTTCAATTTTGACCCGTTTCAGTCACAAAAATTACTTTAAACACACTTATTTTAGTTGAAAAAGTCATAATTCACATCCAACAGTCATTTAGAGTCAAAAGATTAAATGTTAAAATTTCATCATTATAGACCATTTTGGGAACGTTCGACATGTCCGGAGTCATCGTTTTTCATCCGAAAATAGATTTTTTGGAATGTACCAAAAATGATTCAAAATGTCAATTGGATCGTGCCTCATGATGAATAACCACTTTTTAAACCCTCACAGTGACCAAAATTGCCATTTTTACAGAGTTTTGCTTACTCAAAAGCTTCAATTTTGACCCGTTTCAGTCACAGAAATGACTTTAAACACACTTATTTCAGTTGAAAAAGTCATACTTCACATCCAACAGTCATTTAGAGTCAAAAGATTAAATGTTAAAATTTCATCATTATAGACCATTTTGGGAACGTTCGACATGTCCGGAGTCATCATTTTTCATCCGAAAATCGATTTTTTGGACGGTACCAAAAATGATTCAAAATGTCAATTGGATCGTGCCTCATGGTTAATAACCACTTTTTAAACCCTCACAGTGACCAAAATGGCCATTTTTACAAAGTTTTGCTTACTCAAAAGCTTCAATTTTGACCCGTTTCAGTCACAGAAATGACTTTAAACACACTTATTTTAGTTGAAAAAGTCATAATTCACATCCAACAGTCATTTAGAGTCAAAAGATTAAATGTTAAAATTTCATCATTATAGACCATTTTGGGAACGTTCGACATGTCCGGAGTCATCGTTTTTCATCCGAAAATCGATTTTTTGGACTGTACCAAAAATGATTCAAAATGTCAATTGGATCATGCCTCATGTTGAATAACCACTTTTTAAACCCTCACAGTGACCAAAATTGCCATTTTTACAGAGTTTTGCTTACTCAAAAGCTTCAATTTTGACCCGTTTCAGGCACAGAAATGACTTTAAACACACTTATTTTAGTTGAAAAAGTCATAATTCACATCCAACAGTCATTTAGAGTCAAAAGATTAAATGTTAAAATTTCATCATTATAGACCATTTTGGGAACGTTCGACATGTCCGGAGTCATCGTTTTTCATCCGAAAATCGATTTTTTGGACTGTACCAAAAATGATTCAAAATGTCAATTGGATCATGCCTCATGTTGAATAACCACTTTTTAAACCCTCACAGTGACCAAAATTGCCATTTTTACAGAGTTTTGATTACTCAAAAGCTTCAATTTTGACCCGTTTCAGTCACAAAAATTACTTTAAACACACTTATTTTAGTTGAAAAAGTCATAATTCACATCCAACAGTCATTTAGAGTCAAAAGATTAAATGGTAAAATTTCATCATTATAGACCATTTTGGGAACGTTCGACATGTCCGGAGTCATCGTTTTTCATCCGAAAATTGATTTTTTGGACTGTACCAAAAATGATTCAAAATGTCAATTGGATCATGCCTCATGTTGAATAACCACTTTTTAAACCCTCACAGTGACCAAAATTGCCATTTTTACAGAGTTTTGTTTACTCAAAAGCTTCAATATTGACCCGTTTCAGGCACAGAAATGACTTTAAACACACTTATTTTAGTTGAAAAAGTCATAATTCGCATCCAACAGTCATTTAGAGTCAAAAGATTAAATGTTAAAATTTCATCATTATAGACCATTTTGGGAACGTTCGACATGTCCGGAGTCATTGTTTTTCATCCGAAAATTGATTTTTTGGACTGTACCAAAAATGATCCAAAATGTCAATTGGATCGTGCCTCATGTTGAATAACCACTTTTTAAACCCTCACAGTGACCAAAATTGCCATTTTTACAGAGTTTTGTTTACTCAAAAGCTTCAATTTTGACCCGTTTCAGGCACAGAAATGACTTTAAACACACTTATTTTAGTTGAAAAAGTCATAATTCACATCCAACAGTCATTTAGAGTCAAAAGATTAAATGTTAAAATTTCATCATTATAGACCATTTTGGGAACGTTCGACATGTCCGGAGTCATTGTTTTTCATCCGAAAATTGATTTTTTGGACTGTACCAAAAATGATTCAAAATGTCAATTGGATCGTGCCTCATGTTGAATAACCACTTTTTAAACCCTCACAGTGACCAAAATGGCCATTTTTACAGAGTTTTGCTTACTCAAAAGCTTCAATTTTGACCCGTTTCAGTCACAGAAATGACTTTAAACACACTTATTTTAGTTGAAAAAGTCATAATTCACATCCAACAGTCATTTAGAGTCAAAAGATTAAATGTTAAAATTTCATCATTATAGACCATTTTGGGAACGTTCGACATGTCCGGAGTCATCGTTTTTCATCCGAAAATCGATTTTTTGGACTGTACCAAAAATGATTCAAAATGTCAATTGGATCATGCCTCATGTTGAATAACCACTTTTTAAACCCTCACAGTGACCAAAATTGCCATTTTTACAGAGTTTTGCTTACTCAAAAGCTTCAATTTTGACACGTTTCAGGCACAGAAATGACTTTAAACACACTTGTTTTAGTTGAAAAAGTCATAATTCACATCCAACAGTCATTTAGAGTCAAAAGATTAAATGTTAAAATTTCATTATTATAGACCATTTTGGGAACGTTCGACATGTCCGGAGTCATCGTTTTTCATCCGAAAATCGATTTTTTTGGACTGTACCAAAAATGATTCAAAATGTCAATTGGATCATGCCTCATGTTGAATAACCACTTTTTAAACCCTCACAGTGACCAAAATTGCCATTTTTACAGAGTTTTGCTTACTCAAAAGCTTCAATTTTGACCCGTTTCAGGCACAGAAATGACTTTAACACACTTATTTTAGTTGAAAAAGTCATAATTCACATCCAACAGTCATTTAGAGTCAAAAGATTAAATGTTAAAATTTCATCATTATAGACCATTTTGGGAACGTTCGACATGTCCGGAGTCATCGTTTTTCATCCGAAAATGGATTTTTTGGACTGTACCAAAAATGATTCAAAATGTCAATTGGATCGTGCCTCATGTTGAATAACCACTTTTTAAACCCTCACAGTGACCAAAATTGCCATTTTTACAGAGTTTTGTTTACTCAAAAGCTTCAATTTTGACCCGTTTCAGGCACAGAAATGACTTTAAACACACTTATTTTAGTTGAAAAAGTCATAATTCACATCCAACAGTCATTTAGAGTCAAAAGATTAAATGTTAAAATTTCATCATTATAGACCATTTTGGGAACGTTCGACATGTCCGGAGTCATTGTTTTTCATCCGAAAATTGATTTTTTGGACTGTACCAAAAATGATTCAAAATGTCAATTGGATCGTGCCTCATGTTGAATAACCACTTTTTAAACCCTCACAGTGACCAAAATGGCCATTTTTACAGAGTTTTGCTTACTCAAAAGCTTCAATTTTGACCCGTTTCAGTCACAGAAATGACTTTAAACACACTTATTTTAGTTGAAAAAGTCATAATTCACATCCAACAGTCATTTAGAGTCAAAAGATTAAATGTTAAAATTTCATCATTATAGACCATTTTGGGAACGTTCGACATGTCCGGAGTCATCGTTTTTCATCCGAAAATCGATTTTTTGGACTGTACCAAAAATGATTCAAAATGTCAATTGGATCATGCCTCATGTTGAATAACCACTTTTTAAACCCTCACAGTGACCAAAATTGCCATTTTTACAGAGTTTTGCTTACTCAAAAGCTTCAATTTTGACACGTTTCAGGCACAGAAATGACTTTAAACACACTTGTTTTCGTTGAAAAAGTCATAATTCACATCCAACAGTCATTTAGAGTCAAAAGATTAAATGTTAAAATTTCATTATTATAGACCATTTTGGGAACGTTCGACATGTCCGGAGTCATCGTTTTTCATCCGAAAATCGATTTTTTTGGACTGTACCAAAAATGATTCAAAATGTCAATTGGATCATGCCTCATGTTGAATAACCACTTTTTAAACCCTCACAGTGACCAAAATTGCCATTTTTACAGAGTTTTGATTACTCAAAAGCTTCAATTTTGACCCGTTTCAGGCACAGAAATGACTTTAAACACACTTATTTTAGTTGAAAAAGTCATAATTCACATCCAACAGTCATTTAGAGTCAAAAGATTAAATGTTAAAATTTCATCATTATAGACCATTTTGGGAACGTTCGACATGTCCAGAGTCATCGTTTTTCATCCGAAAATCGATTTTTTGGACTGTACCAAAAATGATTCAAAATGTCAATTGGATCATGCCTCATGTTGAATAACCACTTTTTAAACCCTCACAGTGACCAAAATTGCCATTTTTACAGAGTTTTGATTACTCAAAAGCTTCAATTTTGACCCGTTTCAGTCACAAAAATTACTTTAAACACACTTATTTTAGTTGAAAAAGTCATAATTCACATCCAACAGTCATTTAGAGTCAAAAGATTAAATGTTAAAATTTCATCATTATAGACCATTTTGGGAACGTTCGACATGTCCGGAGTCATCGTTTTTCATCCGAAAATAGATTTTTTGGAATGTACCAAAAATGATTCAAAATGTCAATTGGATCGTGCCTCATGATGAATAACCACTTTTTAAACCCTCACAGTGACCAAAATTGCCATTTTTACAGAGTTTTGCTTACTCAAAAGCTTCAATTTTGACCCGTTTCAGTCACAGAAATGACTTTAAACACACTTATTTCAGTTGAAAAAGTCATACTTCACATCCAACAGTCATTTAGAGTCAAAAGATTAAATGTTAAAATTTCATCATTATAGACCATTTTGGGAACGTTCGACATGTCCGGAGTCATCATTTTTCATCCGAAAATCGATTTTTTGGACGGTACCAAAAATGATTCAAAATGTCAATTGGATCGTGCCTCATGGTTAATAACCACTTTTTAAACCCTCACAGTGACCAAAATGGCCATTTTTACAAAGTTTTGCTTACTCAAAAGCTTCAATTTTGACCCGTTTCAGTCACAGAAATGACTTTAAACACACTTATTTTAGTTGAAAAAGTCATAATTCACATCCAACAGTCATTTAGAGTCAAAAGATTAAATGTTAAAATTTCATCATTATAGACCATTTTGGGAACGTTCGACATGTCCGGAGTCATCGTTTTTCATCCGAAAATCGATTTTTTGGACTGTACCAAAAATGATTCAAAATGTCAATTGGATCATGCCTCATGTTGAATAACCACTTTTTAAACCCTCACAGTGACCAAAATTGCCATTTTTACAGAGTTTTGCTTACTCAAAAGCTTCAATTTTGACCCGTTTCAGGCACAGAAATGACTTTAAACACACTTATTTTAGTTGAAAAAGTCATAATTCACATCCAACAGTCATTTAGAGTCAAAAGATTAAATGTTAAAATTTCATCATTATAGACCATTTTGGGAACGTTCGACATGTCCGGAGTCATCGTTTTTCATCCGAAAATCGATTTTTTGGACTGTACCAAAAATGATTCAAAATGTCAATTGGATCATGCCTCATGTTGAATAACCACTTTTTAAACCCTCACAGTGACCAAAATTGCCATTTTTACAGAGTTTTGATTACTCAAAAGCTTCAATTTTGACCCGTTTCAGTCACAAAAATTACTTTAAACACACTTATTTTAGTTGAAAAAGTCATAATTCACATCCAACAGTCATTTAGAGTCAAAAGATTAAATGGTAAAATTTCATCATTATAGACCATTTTGGGAACGTTCGACATGTCCGGAGTCATCGTTTTTCATCCGAAAATTGATTTTTTGGACTGTACCAAAAATGATTCAAAATGTCAATTGGATCATGCCTCATGTTGAATAACCACTTTTTAAACCCTCACAGTGACCAAAATTGCCATTTTTACAGAGTTTTGTTTACTCAAAAGCTTCAATATTGACCCGTTTCAGGCACAGAAATGACTTTAAACACACTTATTTTAGTTGAAAAAGTCATAATTCGCATCCAACAGTCATTTAGAGTCAAAAGATTAAATGTTAAAATTTCATCATTATAGACCATTTTGGGAACGTTCGACATGTCCGGAGTCATTGTTTTTCATCCGAAAATTGATTTTTTGGACTGTACCAAAATTGATTCAAAATGTCAATTGGATCGTGCCTCATGTTGAATAACCACTTTTTAAACCCTCACAGTGACCAAAATTGCCATTTTTACAGAGTTTTGTTTACTCAAAAGCTTCAATTTTGACCCGTTTCAGGCACAGAAATGACTTTAAACACACTTATTTTAGTTGAAAAAGTCATAATTCACATCCAACAGTCATTTAGAGTCAAAAGATTAAATGTTAAAATTTCATCATTATAGACCATTTTGGGAACGTTCGACATGTCCGGAGTCATTGTTTTTCATCCGAAAATTGATTTTTTGGACTGTACCAAAAATGATTCAAAATGTCAATTGGATCGTGCCTCATGTTGAATAACCACTTTTTAAACCCTCACAGTGACCAAAATGGCCATTTTTACAGAGTTTTGCTTACTCAAAAGCTTCAATTTTGACCCGTTTCAGTCACAGAAATGACTTTAAACACACTTATTTTAGTTGAAAAAGTCATAATTCACATCCAACAGTCATTTAGAGTCAAAAGATTAAATGTTAAAATTTCATCATTATAGACCATTTTGGGAACGTTCGACATGTCCGGAGTCATCGTTTTTCATCCGAAAATCGATTTTTTGGACTGTACCAAAAATGATTCAAAATGTCAATTGGATCATGCCTCATGTTGAATAACCACTTTTTAAACCCTCACAGTGACCAAAATTGCCATTTTTACAGAGTTTTGCTTACTCAAAAGCTTCAATTTTGACACGTTTCAGGCACAGAAATGACTTTAAACACACTTGTTTTAGTTGAAAAAGTCATAATTCACATCCAACAGTCATTTAGAGTCAAAAGATTAAATGTTAAAATTTCATTATTATAGACCATTTTGGGAACGTTCGACATGTCCGGAGTCATCGTTTTTCATCCGAAAATCGATTTTTTTGGACTGTACCAAAAATGATTCAAAATGTCAATTGGATCATGCCTCATGTTGAATAACCACTTTTTAAACCCTCACAGTGACCAAAATTGCCATTTTTACAGAGTTTTGCTTACTCAAAAGCTTCAATTTTGACCCGTTTCAGGCACAGAAATGACTTTAACACACTTATTTTAGTTGAAAAAGTCATAATTCACATCCAACAGTCATTTAGAGTCAAAAGATTAAATGTTAAAATTTCATCATTATAGACCATTTTGGGAACGTTCGACATGTCCGGAGTCATCGTTTTTCATCCGAAAATGGATTTTTTGGACTGTACCAAAAATGATTCAAAATGTCAATTGGATCGTGCCTCATGTTGAATAACCACTTTTTAAACCCTCACAGTGACCAAAATTGCCATTTTTACAGAGTTTTGTTTACTCAAAAGCTTCAATTTTGACCCGTTTCAGGCACAGAAATGACTTTAAACACACTTATTTTAGTTGAAAAAGTCATAATTCACATCCAACAGTCATTTAGAGTCAAAAGATTAAATGTTAAAATTTCATCATTATAGACCATTTTGGGAACGTTCGACATGTCCGGAGTCATTGTTTTTCATCCGAAAATTGATTTTTTGGACTGTACCAAAAATGATTCAAAATGTCAATTGGATCGTGCCTCATGTTGAATAACCACTTTTTAAACCCTCACAGTGACCAAAATGGCCATTTTTACAGAGTTTTGCTTACTCAAAAGCTTCAATTTTGACCCGTTTCAGTCACAGAAATGACTTTAAACACACTTATTTTAGTTGAAAAAGTCATAATTCACATCCAACAGTCATTTAGAGTCAAAAGATTAAATGTTAAAATTTCATCATTATAGACCATTTTGGGAACGTTCGACATGTCCGGAGTCATCGTTTTTCATCCGAAAATCGATTTTTTGGACTGTACCAAAAATGATTCAAAATGTCAATTGGATCATGCCTCATGTTGAATAACCACTTTTTAAACCCTCACAGTGACCAAAATTGCCATTTTTACAGAGTTTTGCTTACTCAAAAGCTTCAATTTTGACACGTTTCAGGCACAGAAATGACTTTAAACACACTTGTTTTAGTTGAAAAAGTCATAATTCACATCCAACAGTCATTTAGAGTCAAAAGATTAAATGTTAAAATTTCATTATTATAGACCATTTTGGGAACGTTCGACATGTCCGGAGTCATCGTTTTTCATCCGAAAATCGATTTTTTTGGACTGTACCAAAAATGATTCAAAATGTCAATTGGATCATGCCTCATGTTGAATAACCACTTTTTAAACCCTCACAGTGACCAAAATTGCCATTTTTACAGAGTTTTGATTACTCAAAAGCTTCAATTTTGACCCGTTTCAGGCACAGAAATGACTTTAAACACACTTATTTTAGTTGAAAAAGTCATAATTCACATCCAACAGTCATTTAGAGTCAAAAGATTAAATGTTAAAATTTCATCATTATAGACCATTTTGGGAACGTTCGACATGTCCAGAGTCATCGTTTTTCATCCGAAAATCGATTTTTTGGACTGTACCAAAAATGATTCAAAATGTCAATTGGATCATGCCTCATGTTGAATAACCACTTTTTAAACCCTCACAGTGACCAAAATTGCCATTTTTACAGAGTTTTGATTACTCAAAAGCTTCAATTTTGACCCGTTTCAGTCACAAAAATTACTTTAAACACACTTATTTTAGTTGAAAAAGTCATAATTCACATCCAACAGTCATTTAGAGTCAAAAGATTAAATGTTAAAATTTCATCATTATAGACCATTTTGGGAACGTTCGACATGTCCGGAGTCATCGTTTTTCATCCGAAAATAGATTTTTTGGAATGTACCAAAAATGATTCAAAATGTCAATTGGATCGTGCCTCATGATGAATAACCACTTTTTAAACCCTCACAGTGACCAAAATTGCCATTTTTACAGAGTTTTGCTTACTCAAAAGCTTCAATTTTGACCCGTTTCAGTCACAGAAATGACTTTAAACACACTTATTTCAGTTGAAAAAGTCATACTTCACATCCAACAGTCATTTAGAGTCAAAAGATTAAATGTTAAAATTTCATCATTATAGACCATTTTGGGAACGTTCGACATGTCCGGAGTCATCATTTTTCATCCGAAAATCGATTTTTTGGACGGTACCAAAAATGATTCAAAATGTCAATTGGATCGTGCCTCATGGTTAATAACCACTTTTTAAACCCTCACAGTGACCAAAATGGCCATTTTTACAAAGTTTTGCTTACTCAAAAGCTTCAATTTTGACCCGTTTCAGTCACAGAAATGACTTTAAACACACTTATTTTAGTTGAAAAAGTCATAATTCACATCCAACAGTCATTTAGAGTCAAAAGATTAAATGTTAAAATTTCATCATTATAGACCATTTTGGGAACGTTCGACATGTCCGGAGTCATCGTTTTTCATCCGAAAATCGATTTTTTGGACTGTACCAAAAATGATTCAAAATGTCAATTGGATCATGCCTCATGTTGAATAACCACTTTTTAAACCCTCACAGTGACCAAAATTGCCATTTTTACAGAGTTTTGCTTACTCAAAAGCTTCAATTTTGACCCGTTTCAGGCACAGAAATGACTTTAAACACACTTATTTTAGTTGAAAAAGTCATAATTCACATCCAACAGTCATTTAGAGTCAAAAGATTAAATGTTAAAATTTCATCATTATAGACCATTTTGGGAACGTTCGACATGTCCGGAGTCATCGTTTTTCATCCGAAAATCGATTTTTTGGACTGTACCAAAAATGATTCAAAATGTCAATTGGATCATGCCTCATGTTGAATAACCACTTTTTAAACCCTCACAGTGACCAAAATTGCCATTTTTACAGAGTTTTGATTACTCAAAAGCTTCAATTTTGACCCGTTTCAGTCACAAAAATTACTTTAAACACACTTATTTTAGTTGAAAAAGTCATAATTCACATCCAACAGTCATTTAGAGTCAAAAGATTAAATGGTAAAATTTCATCATTATAGACCATTTTGGGAACGTTCGACATGTCCGGAGTCATCGTTTTTCATCCGAAAATTGATTTTTTGGACTGTACCAAAAATGATTCAAAATGTCAATTGGATCATGCCTCATGTTGAATAACCACTTTTTAAACCCTCACAGTGACCAAAATTGCCATTTTTACAGAGTTTTGTTTACTCAAAAGCTTCAATATTGACCCGTTTCAGGCACAGAAATGACTTTAAACACACTTATTTTAGTTGAAAAAGTCATAATTCGCATCCAACAGTCATTTAGAGTCAAAAGATTAAATGTTAAAATTTCATCATTATAGACCATTTTGGGAACGTTCGACATGTCCGGAGTCATTGTTTTTCATCCGAAAATTGATTTTTTGGACTGTACCAAAAATGATTCAAAATGTCAATTGGATCGTGCCTCATGTTGAATAACCACTTTTTAAACCCTCACAGTGACCAAAATTGCCATTTTTACAGAGTTTTGTTTACTCAAAAGCTTCAATTTTGACCCGTTTCAGGCACAGAAATGACTTTAAACACACTTATTTTAGTTGAAAAAGTCATAATTCACATCCAACAGTCATTTAGAGTCAAAAGATTAAATGTTAAAATTTCATCATTATAGACCATTTTGGGAACGTTCGACATGTCCGGAGTCATTGTTTTTCATCCGAAAATTGATTTTTTGGACTGTACCAAAAATGATTCAAAATGTCAATTGGATCGTGCCTCATGTTGAATAACCACTTTTTAAACCCTCACAGTGACCAAAATGGCCATTTTTACAGAGTTTTGCTTACTCAAAAGCTTCAATTTTGACCCGTTTCAGTCACAGAAATGACTTTAAACACACTTATTTTAGTTGAAAAAGTCATAATTCACATCCAACAGTCATTTAGAGTCAAAAGATTAAATGTTAAAATTTCATCATTATAGACCATTTTGGGAACGTTCGACATGTCCGGAGTCATCGTTTTTCATCCGAAAATCGATTTTTTGGACTGTACCAAAAATGATTCAAAATGTCAATTGGATCATGCCTCATGTTGAATAACCACTTTTTAAACCCTCACAGTGACCAAAATTGCCATTTTTACAGAGTTTTGCTTACTCAAAAGCTTCAATTTTGACACGTTTCAGGCACAGAAATGACTTTAAACACACTTGTTTTAGTTGAAAAAGTCATAATTCACATCCAACAGTCATTTAGAGTCAAAAGATTAAATGTTAAAATTTCATTATTATAGACCATTTTGGGAACGTTCGACATGTCCGGAGTCATCGTTTTTCATCCGAAAATCGATTTTTTTGGACTGTACCAAAAATGATTCAAAATGTCAATTGGATCATGCCTCATGTTGAATAACCACTTTTTAAACCCTCACAGTGACCAAAATTGCCATTTTTACAGAGTTTTGCTTACTCAAAAGCTTCAATTTTGACCCGTTTCAGGCACAGAAATGACTTTAACACACTTATTTTAGTTGAAAAAGTCATAATTCACATCCAACAGTCATTTAGAGTCAAAAGATTAAATGTTAAAATTTCATCATTATAGACCATTTTGGGAACGTTCGACATGTCCGGAGTCATCGTTTTTCATCCGAAAATGGATTTTTTGGACTGTACCAAAAATGATTCAAAATGTCAATTGGATCGTGCCTCATGTTGAATAACCACTTTTTAAACCCTCACAGTGACCAAAATTGCCATTTTTACAGAGTTTTGTTTACTCAAAAGCTTCAATTTTGACCCGTTTCAGGCACAGAAATGACTTTAAACACACTTATTTTAGTTGAAAAAGTCATAATTCACATCCAACAGTCATTTAGAGTCAAAAGATTAAATGTTAAAATTTCATCATTATAGACCATTTTGGGAACGTTCGACATGTCCGGAGTCATTGTTTTTCATCCGAAAATTGATTTTTTGGACTGTACCAAAAATGATTCAAAATGTCAATTGGATCGTGCCTCATGTTGAATAACCACTTTTTAAACCCTCACAGTGACCAAAATGGCCATTTTTACAGAGTTTTGCTTACTCAAAAGCTTCAATTTTGACCCGTTTCAGTCACAGAAATGACTTTAAACACACTTATTTTAGTTGAAAAAGTCATAATTCACATCCAACAGTCATTTAGAGTCAAAAGATTAAATGTTAAAATTTCATCATTATAGACCATTTTGGGAACGTTCGACATGTCCGGAGTCATCGTTTTTCATCCGAAAATCGATTTTTTGGATTGTACCAAAAATGATTCAAAATGTCAATTGGATCATGCCTCATGTTGAATAACCACTTTTTAAACCCTCACAGTGACCAAAATTGCCATTTTTACAGAGTTTTGCTTACTCAAAAGCTTCAATTTTGACACGTTTCAGGCACAGAAATGACTTTAAACACACTTGTTTTAGTTGAAAAAGTCATAATTCACATCCAACAGTCATTTAGAGTCAAAAGATTAAATGTTAAAATTTCATTATTATAGACCATTTTGGGAACGTTCGACATGTCCGGAGTCATCGTTTTTCATCCGAAAATCGATTTTTTTGGACTGTACCAAAAATGATTCAAAATGTCAATTGGATCATGCCTCATGTTGAATAACCACTTTTTAAACCCTCACAGTGACCAAAATTGCCATTTTTACAGAGTTTTGATTACTCAAAAGCTTCAATTTTGACCCGTTTCAGGTACAGAAATGACTTTAAACACACTTATTTTAGTTGAAAAAGTCATAATTCACATCCAACAGTCATTTAGAGTCAAAAGATTAAATGTTAAAATTTCATCATTATAGACCATTTTGGGAACGTTCGACATGTCCAGAGTCATCGTTTTTCATCCGAAAATCGATTTTTTGGACTGTACCAAAAATGATTCAAAATGTCAATTGGATCATGCCTCATGTTGAATAACCACTTTTTAAACCCTCACAGTGACCAAAATTGCCATTTTTACAGAGTTTTGATTACTCAAAAGCTTCAATTTTGACCCGTTTCAGTCACAAAAATTACTTTAAACACACTTATTTTAGTTGAAAAAGTCATAATTCACATCCAACAGTCATTTAGAGTCAAAAGATTAAATGTTAAAATTTCATCATTATAGACCATTTTGGGAACGTTCGACATGTCCGGAGTCATCGTTTTTCATCCGAAAATAGATTTTTTGGAATGTACCAAAAATGATTCAAAATGTCAATTGGATCGTGCCTCATGATGAATAACCACTTTTTAAACCCTCACAGTGACCAAAATTGCCATTTTTACAGAGTTTTGCTTACTCAAAAGCTTCAATTTTGACCCGTTTCAGTCACAGAAATGACTTTAAACACACTTATTTCAGTTGAAAAAGTCATACTTCACATCCAACAGTCATTTAGAGTCAAAAGATTAAATGTTAAAATTTCATCATTATAGACCATTTTGGGAACGTTCGACATGTCCGGAGTCATCATTTTTCATCCGAAAATCGATTTTTTGGACGGTACCAAAAATGATTCAAAATGTCAATTGGATCGTGCCTCATGGTTAATAACCACTTTTTAAACCCTCACAGTGACCAAAATGGCCATTTTTACAAAGTTTTGCTTACTCAAAAGCTTCAATTTTGACCCGTTTCAGTCACAGAAATGACTTTAAACACACTTATTTTAGTTGAAAAAGTCATAATTCACATCCAACAGTCATTTAGAGTCAAAAGATTAAATGTTAAAATTTCATCATTATAGACCATTTTGGGAACGTTCGACATGTCCGGAGTCATCGTTTTTCATCCGAAAATCGATTTTTTGGACTGTACCAAAAATGATTCAAAATGTCAATTGGATCATGCCTCATGTTGAATAACCACTTTTTAAACCCTCACAGTGACCAAAATGGCCATTTTTACAGAGTTTTGCTTACTCAAAAGCTTCAATTTTGACCCGTTTCAGGCACAGAAATGACTTTAAACACACTTATTTTAGTTGAAAAAGTCATAATTCACATCCAACAGTCATTTAGAGTCAAAAGATTAAATGTTAAAATTTCATCATTATAGACCATTTTGGGAACGTTCGACATGTCCGGAGTCATCGTTTTTCATCCGAAAATCGATTTTTTGGACTGTACCAAAAATGATTCAAAATGTCAATTGGATCATGCCTCATGTTGAATAACCACTTTTTAAACCCTCACAGTGACCAAAATTGCCATTTTTACAGAGTTTTGATTACTCAAAAGCTTCAATTTTGACCCGTTTCAGTCACAAAAATTACTTTAAACACACTTATTTTAGTTGAAAAAGTCATAATTCACATCCAACAGTCATTTAGAGTCAAAAGATTAAATGTTAAAATTTCATCATTATTGACCATTTTGGGAACGTTCGACATGTCCGGAGTCATCGTTTTTCATCCGAAAATTGATTTTTTGGAATGTACCAAAAATGATTCAAAATGTCAATTGGATCGTGCCTCATGTTGAATAACCACTTTTTAAACCCTCACAGTGACCAAAATTGCCATTTTTACAGAGTTTTGCTTACTCAAAAGCTTCAATTTTGACCCGTTTCAGTCACAGAAATGACTTTAAACACACTTATTTCAGTTGAAAAAGTCATACTTCACATCCAACAGTCATTTAGAGTCAAAAGATTAAATGTTAAAATTTCATCATTATAGACCATTTTGGGAACGTTCGACATGTCCGGAGTCATCATTTTTCATCCGAAAATCGATTTTTTGGACGGTACCAAAAATGATTCAAAATGTCAATTGGATCGTGCCTCATGGTTAATAACCACTTTTTAAACCCTCACAGTGACCAAAATGGCCATTTTTACAAAGTTTTGCTTACTCAAAAGCTTCAATTTTGACCCGTTTCAGTCACAGAAATGACTTTAAACACACTTATTTTAGTTGAAAAAGTCATAATTCACATCCAACAGTCATTTAGAGTCAAAAGATTAAATGTTAAAATTTCATCATTATAGACCATTTTGGGAACGTTCGACATGTCCGGAGTCATCGTTTTTCATCCGAAAATCGATTTTTTGGACTGTACCAAAAATGATTCAAAATGTCAATTGGATCATGCCTCATGTTGAATAACCACTTTTTAAACCCTCACAGTGACCAAAATTGCCATTTTTACAGAGTTTTGCTTACTCAAAAGCTTCAATTTTGACCCGTTTCAGGCACAGAAATGACTTTAAACACACTTATTTTAGTTGAAAAAGTCATAATTCACATCCAACAGTCATTTAGAGTCAAAAGATTAAATGTTAAAATTTCATCATTATAGACCATTTTGGGAACGTTCGACATGTCCGGAGTCATCGTTTTTCATCCGAAAATCGATTTTTTGGACTGTACCAAAAATGATTCAAAATGTCAATTGGATCATGCCTCATGTTGAATAACCACTTTTTAAACCCTCACAGTGACCAAAATTGCCATTTTTACAGAGTTTTGATTACTCAAAAGCTTCAATTTTGACCCGTTTCAGTCACAAAAATTACTTTAAACACACTTATTTTAGTTGAAAAAGTCATAATTCACATCCAACAGTCATTTAGAGTCAAAAGATTAAATGGTAAAATTTCATCATTATAGACCATTTTGGGAACGTTCGACATGTCCGGAGTCATCGTTTTTCATCCGAAAATTGATTTTTTGGACTGTACCAAAAATGATTCAAAATGTCAATTGGATCATGCCTCATGTTGAATAACCACTTTTTAAACCCTCACAGTGACCAAAATTGCCATTTTTACAGAGTTTTGTTTACTCAAAAGCTTCAATATTGACCCGTTTCAGGCACAGAAATGACTTTAAACACACTTATTTTAGTTGAAAAAGTCATAATTCGCATCCAACAGTCATTTAGAGTCAAAAGATTAAATGTTAAAATTTCATCATTATAGACCATTTTGGGAACGTTCGACATGTCCGGAGTCATTGTTTTTCATCCGAAAATTGATTTTTTGGACTGTACCAAAAATGATTCAAAATGTCAATTGGATCGTGCCTCATGTTGAATAACCACTTTTTAAACCCTCACAGTGACCAAAATGGCCATTTTTACAGAGTTTTGCTTACTCAAAAGCTTCAATTTTGACCCGTTTCAGTCACAGAAATGACTTTAAACACACTTATTTTAGTTGAAAAAGTCATAATTCACATCCAACAGTCATTTAGAGTCAAAAGATTAAATGTTAAAATTTCATCATTATAGACCATTTTGGGAACGTTCGACATGTCCGGAGTCATCGTTTTTCATCCGAAAATCGATTTTTTGGACTGTACCAAAAATGATTCAAAATGTCAATTGGATCATGCCTCATGTTGAATAACCACTTTTTAAACCCTCACAGTGACCAAAATTGCCATTTTTACAGAGTTTTGCTTACTCAAAAGCTTCAATTTTGACACGTTTCAGGCACAGAAATGACTTTAAACACACTTGTTTTAGTTGAAAAATTCATAATTCACATCCAACAGTCATTTAGAGTCAAAAGATTAAATGTTAAAATTTCATTATTATAGACCATTTTGGGAACGTTCGACATGTCCGGAGTCATCGTTTTTCATCCGAAAATCGATTTTTTTGGACTGTACCAAAAATGATTCAAAATGTCAATTGGATCATGCCTCATGTTGAATAACCACTTTTTAAACCCTCACAGTGACCAAAATTGCCATTTTTACAGAGTTTTGCTTACTCAAAAGCTTCAATTTTGACCCGTTTCAGGCACAGAAATGACTTTAACACACTTATTTTAGTTGAAAAAGTCATAATTCACATCCAACAGTCATTTAGAGTCAAAAGATTAAATGTTAAAATTTCATCATTATAGACCATTTTGGGAACGTTCGACATGTCCGGAGTCATCGTTTTTCATCCGAAAATGGATTTTTTGGACTGTACCAAAAATGATTCAAAATGTCAATTGGATCGTGCCTCATGTTGAATAACCACTTTTTAAACCCTCACAGTGACCAAAATTGCCATTTTTACAGAGTTTTGCTTACTCAAAAGCTTCCATTTTGACCCGTTTCAGGCACAGAAAGGACTTTAAACACACTTATTTTAGTTGAAAAAGTCATAATTCACATCCAACAGTCATTTAGAGTCAAAAGATTAAATGTTAAAATTTCATCATTATAGACCATTTTGGGAACGTTCGACATGTCCGGAGTCATCGTTTTTCATCCGAAAATTGATTTTTTGGACTGTACCAAAAATGATTCAAAATGTCAATTGGATCGTGCCTCATGTTGAATAACCACTTTTTAAACCCTCACAGTGACCAAAATGGCCATTTTTACAAAGTTTTGCTTTCTCAAAAGCTTCAATTTTGACCCGTTTCAGTCACAGAAATGACTTTAAACACACTTATTTTAGTTGAAAAAGTCATAATTCACATCCAACAGTCATTTAGAGTCAAAAGATTAAATGTTAAAATTTCATCATTATAGACCATTTTGGGAACGTTCGACATGTCCGGAGTCATCGTTTTTCATCCGAAAATCGATTTTTTGGACTGTACCAAAAATGATTCAAAATGTCAATTGGATCATGCCTCATGTTGAATAACCACTTTTTAAACCCTCACAGTGACCAAAATTGCCATTTTTACAGAGTTTTGCTTACTCAAAAGCTTCAATTTTGACCCGTTTCAGGCACAGAAATGACTTTAACACACTTATTTTAGTTGAAAAAGTCATAATTCACATCCAACAGTCATTTAGAGTCAAAAGATTAAATGTTAAAATTTCATCATTATAGACCATTTTGGGAACGTTCGACATGTCCGGAGTCATCGTTTTTCATCCGAAAATGGATTTTTTGGACTGTACCAAAAATGATTCAAAATGTCAATTGGATCGTGCCTCATGTTGAATAACCACTTTTTAAACCCTCACAGTGACCAAAATTGCCATTTTTACAGAGTTTTGCTTACTCAAAAGCTTCCATTTTGACCCGTTTCAGGCACAGAAAGGACTTTAAACACACTTATTTTAGTTGAAAAAGTCATAATTCACATCCAACAGTCATTTAGAGTCAAAAGATTAAATGTTAAAATTTCATCATTATAGACCATTTTGGGAACGTTTTACATGTCCGGAGTCATCGTTTTTCATCCGAAAATTGATTTTTTGGACTGTACCAAAAATGATTCAAAATGTCAATTGGATCGTGCCTCATGTTGAATAACCACTTTTTAAACCCTCACAGTGACCAAAATGGCCATTTTTACAAAGTTTTGCTTTCTCAAAAGCTTCAATTTTGACCCGTTTCAGTCACAGAAATGACTTTAAACACACTTATTTTAGTTGTAAAAGTCATAATTCACATCCAACAGTCATTTAGAGTCAAAAGATTAAATGTTAAAATTTCATCATTATAGACCATTTTGGGAACGTTCGACATGTCCGGAGTCATCGTTTTTCATCCGAAAATTGATTTTTTGGACTGTACCAAAAATGATTCAAAATGTCAATTGGATCATGCCTCATGTTGAATAACCACTTTTTAAACCCTCACAGTGACCAAAATGGCCATTTTTACAGAGTTTTGCTTACTCAAAAGCTTCAATTTTGACCCGTTTCAGGCACAGAAATGACTTTAAACACACTTATTTTAGTTGAAAAAGTCATAATTCACATCCAACAGTCATTTAGAGTCAAAAGATTAAATGTTAAAATTTCATCATTATAGACCATTTTGGGAACGTTCGACATGTCCAGAGTCATCGTTTTTCATCCGAAAATCGATTTTTTGGACTGTACCAAAAATGATTCAAAATGTCAATTGGATCATGCCTCGTGTTGAATAACCTCTTTTTAAACCCTCACAGTGACCAAAATTGCCATTTTTACAGAGTTTTGATTACTCAAAAGCTTCAATTTTGACCCGTTTCAGGCACAGAAATGACTTTAAACACACTTATTTTAGTTGAAAAAGTCATAATTCACATCCAACAGTCATTTAGAGTCAAAAGATTAAATGTTAAAATTTCATCATTATAGACCATTTTGGGAACGTTCGACATGTCCAGAGTCATCGTTTTTCATCCGAAAATCGATTTTTTGGACTGTACCAAAAATGATTCAAAATGTCAATTGGATCATGCCTCATGTTGAATAACCACTTTTTAAACCTTCACAGTGACCAAAATTGCCATTTTTACAGAGTTTTGATTACTCAAAAGCTTCAATTTTGACCCGTTTCAGTCACAAAAATTACTTTAAACACACTTATTTTAGTTGAAAAAGTCATAATTCACATCCAACAGTCATTTAGAGTCAAAAGATTAAATGTTAAAATTTCATCATTATAGACCATTTTGGGAACGTTCGACATGTCCGGAGTCATCGTTTTTCATCCGAAAATAGATTTTTTGGAATGTACCAAAAATGATTCAAAATGTCAATTGGATCGTGCCTCATGATGAATAACCACTTTTTAAACCCTCACAGTGACCAAAATTGCCATTTTTACAGAGTTTTGCTTACTCAAAAGCTTCAATTTTGACCCGTTTCAGTCACAGAAATGACTTTAAACACACTTATTTCAGTTGAAAAAGTCATACTTCACATCCAACAGTCATTTAGAGTCAAAAGATTAAATGTTAAAATTTCATCATTATAGACCATTTTGGGAACGTTCGACATGTCCGGAGTCATCATTTTTCATCCGAAAATCGATTTTTTGGACGGTACCAAAAATGATTCAAAATGTCAATTGGATCGTGCCTCATGGTTAATAACCACTTTTTAAACCCTCACAGTGACCAAAATGGCCATTTTTACAAAGTTTTGCTTACTCAAAAGCTTCAATTTTGACCCGTTTCAGTCACAGAAATGACTTTAAACACACTTATTTTAGTTGAAAAAGTCATAATTCACATCCAACAGTCATTTAGAGTCAAAAGATTAAATGTTAAAATTTCATCATTATAGACCATTTTGGGAACGTTCGACATGTCCGGAGTCATCGTTTTTCATCCGAAAATCGATTTTTTGGACTGTACCAAAAATGATTCAAAATGTCAATTGGATCATGCCTCATGTTGAATAACCACTTTTTAAACCCTCACAGTGACCAAAATGGCCATTTTTACAGAGTTTTGCTTACTCAAAAGCTTCAATTTTGACCCGTTTCAGGCACAGAAATGACTTTAAACACACTTATTTTAGTTGAAAAAGTCATAATTCACATCCAACAGTCATTTAGAGTCAAAAGATTAAATGTTAAAATTTCATCATTATAGACCATTTTGGGAACGTTCGACATGTCCGGAGTCATCGTTTTTCATCCGAAAATCGATTTTTTGGACTGTACCAAAAATGATTCAAAATGTCAATTGGATCATGCCTCATGTTGAATAACCACTTTTTAAACCCTCACAGTGACCAAAATTGCCATTTTTACAGAGTTTTGATTACTCAAAAGCTTCAATTTTGACCCGTTTCAGTCACAAAAATTACTTTAAACACACTTATTTTAGTTGAAAAAGTCATAATTCACATCCAACAGTCATTTAGAGTCAAAAGATTAAATGTTAAAATTTCATCATTATTGACCATTTTGGGAACGTTCGACATGTCCGGAGTCATCGTTTTTCATCCGAAAATTGAATTTTGGAATGTACCAAAAATGATTCAAAATGTCAATTGGATCATGCCTCATGTTGAATAACCACTTTTTAAACCCTCACAGTGACCAAAATTGCCATTTTTACAGAGTTTTGCTTACTCAAAAGCTTCAATTTTGACCCGTTTCAGGCACAGAAATGACTTTAAACACACTTATTTTAGTTGAAAAAGTCATAATTCACATCCAACAGTCATTTAGAGTCAAAAGATTAAATGTTAAAATTTCATCATTATAGACCATTTTGGGAACGTTCGACATGTCCGGAGTCATCGTTTTTCATCCGAAAATCGATTTTTTGGACTGTACCAAAAATTATTCAAAATGTCAATTGGATCATGCCTCATGTTGAATAACCACTTTTTAAACCCTCACAGTGACCAAAATTGCCATTTTTACAGAGTTTTGATTACTCAAAAGCTTCAATTTTGACCCGTTTCAGTCACAAAAATTACTTTAAACACACTTATTTTAGTTGAAAAAGTCATAATTCACATCCAACAGTCATTTAGAGTCAAAAGATTAAATGGTAAAATTTCATCATTATAGACCATTTTGGGAACGTTCGACATGTCCGGAGTCATCGTTTTTCATCCGAAAATTGATTTTTTGGACTGTACCAAAAATGATTCAAAATGTCAATTGGATCATGCCTCATGTTGAATAACCACTTTTTAAACCCTCACAGTGACCAAAATTGCCATTTTTACAGAGTTTTGTTTACTCAAAAGCTTCAATATTGACCCGTTTCAGGCACAGAAATGACTTTAAACACACTTATTTTAGTTGAAAAAGTCATAATTCACATCCAACAGTCATTTAGAGTCAAAAGATTAAATGTTAAAATTTCATCATTATAGACCATTTTGGGAACGTTCGACATGTCCGGAGTCATTGTTTTTCATCCGAAAATTGATTTTTTGGACTGTACCAAAAATGATTCAAAATGTCAATTGGATCGTGCCTCATGTTGAATAACCACTTTTTAAACCCTCACAGTGACCAAAATGGCCATTTTTACAGAGTTTTGCTTACTCAAAAGCTTCAATTTTGACCCGTTTCAGTCACAGAAATGACTTTAAACACACTTATTTTAGTTGAAAAAGTCATAATTCACATCCAACAGTCATTTAGAGTCAAAAGATTAAATGTTAAAATTTCATCATTATAGACCATTTTGGGAACGTTCGACATGTCCGGAGTCATCGTTTTTCATCCGAAAATCGATTTTTTGGACTGTACCAAAAATGATTCAAAATGTCAATTGGATCATGCCTCATGTTGAATAACCACTTTTTAAACCCTCACAGTGACCAAAATTGCCATTTTTACAGAGTTTTGCTTACTCAAAAGCTTCAATTTTGACACGTTTCAGGCACAGAAATGACTTTAAACACACTTGTTTTAGTTGAAAAAGTCATAATTCACATCCAACAGTCATTTAGAGTCAAAAGATTAAATGTTAAAATTTCATTATTATAGACCATTTTGGGAACGTTCGACATGTCCGGAGTCATCGTTTTTCATCCGAAAATCGATTTTTTTGGACTGTACCAAAAATGATTCAAAATGTCAATTGGATCATGCCTCATGTTGAATAACCACTTTTTAAACCCTCACAGTGACCAAAATTGCCATTTTTACAGAGTTTTGCTTACTCAAAAGCTTCAATTTTGACCCGTTTCAGGCACAGAAATGACTTTAACACACTTATTTTAGTTGAAAAAGTCATAATTCACATCCAACAGTCATTTAGAGTCAAAAGATTAAATGTTAAAATTTCATCATTATAGACCATTTTGGGAACGTTCGACATGTCCGGAGTCATCGTTTTTCATCCGAAAATGGATTTTTTGGACTGTACCAAAAATGATTCAAAATGTCAATTGGATCGTGCCTCATGTTGAATAACCACTTTTTAAACCCTCACAGTGACCAAAATTGCCATTTTTACAGAGTTTTGTTTACTCAAAAGCTTCAATTTTGACCCGTTTCAGGCACAGAAATGACTTTAAACACACTTATTTTAGTTGAAAAAGTCATAATTCACATCCAACAGTCATTTAGAGTCAAAAGATTAAATGTTAAAATTTCATCATTATAGACCATTTTGGGAACGTTCGACATGTCCGGAGTCATTGTTTTTCATCCGAAAATTGATTTTTTGGACTGTACCAAAAATGATTCAAAATGTCAATTGGATCGTGCCTCATGTTGAATAACCACTTTTTAAACCCTCACAGTGACCAAAATGGCCATTTTTACAGAGTTTTGCTTACTCAAAAGCTTCAATTTTGACCCGTTTCAGTCACAGAAATGACTTTAAACACACTTATTTTAGTTGAAAAAGTCATAATTCACATCCAACAGTCATTTAGAGTCAAAAGATTAAATGTTAAAATTTCATCATTATAGACCATTTTGGGAACGTTCGACATGTCCGGAGTCATCGTTTTTCATCCGAAAATCGATTTTTTGGATTGTACCAAAAATGATTCAAAATGTCAATTGGATCATGCCTCATGTTGAATAACCACTTTTTAAACCCTCACAGTGACCAAAATTGCCATTTTTACAGAGTTTTGCTTACTCAAAAGCTTCAATTTTGACACGTTTCAGGCACAGAAATGACTTTAAACACACTTGTTTTAGTTGAAAAAGTCATAATTCACATCCAACAGTCATTTAGAGTCAAAAGATTAAATGTTAAAATTTCATTATTATAGACCATTTTGGGAACGTTCGACATGTCCGGAGTCATCGTTTTTCATCCGAAAATCGATTTTTTTGGACTGTACCAAAAATGATTCAAAATGTCAATTGGATCATGCCTCATGTTGAATAACCACTTTTTAAACCCTCACAGTGACCAAAATTGCCATTTTTACAGAGTTTTGATTACTCAAAAGCTTCAATTTTGACCCGTTTCAGGCACAGAAATGACTTTAAACACACTTATTTTAGTTGAAAAAGTCATAATTCACATCCAACAGTCATTTAGAGTCAAAAGATTAAATGTTAAAATTTCATCATTATAGACCATTTTGGGAACGTTCGACATGTCCAGAGTCATCGTTTTTCATCCGAAAATCGATTTTTTGGACTGTACCAAAAATGATTCAAAATGTCAATTGGATCATGCCTCATGTTGAATAACCACTTTTTAAACCCTCACAGTGACCAAAATTGCCATTTTTACAGAGTTTTGATTACTCAAAAGCTTCAATTTTGACCCGTTTCAGTCACAAAAATTACTTTAAACACACTTATTTTAGTTGAAAAAGTCATAATTCACATCCAACAGTCATTTAGAGTCAAAAGATTAAATGTTAAAATTTCATCATTATAGACCATTTTGGGAACGTTCGACATGTCCGGAGTCATCGTTTTTCATCCGAAAATAGATTTTTTGGAATGTACCAAAAATGATTCAAAATGTCAATTGGATCGTGCCTCATGATGAATAACCACTTTTTAAACCCTCACAGTGACCAAAATTGCCATTTTTACAGAGTTTTGCTTACTCAAAAGCTTCAATTTTGACCCGTTTCAGTCACAGAAATGACTTTAAACACACTTATTTCAGTTGAAAAAGTCATACTTCACATCCAACAGTCATTTAGAGTCAAAAGATTAAATGTTAAAATTTCATCATTATAGACCATTTTGGGAACGTTCGACATGTCCGGAGTCATCATTTTTCATCCGAAAATCGATTTTTTGGACGGTACCAAAAATGATTCAAAATGTCAATTGGATCGTGCCTCATGGTTAATAACCACTTTTTAAACCCTCACAGTGACCAAAATGGCCATTTTTACAAAGTTTTGCTTACTCAAAAGCTTCAATTTTGACCCGTTTCAGTCACAGAAATGACTTTAAACACACTTATTTTAGTTGAAAAAGTCATAATTCACATCCAACAGTCATTTAGAGTCAAAAGATTAAATGTTAAAATTTCATCATTATAGACCATTTTGGGAACGTTCGACATGTCCGGAGTCATCGTTTTTCATCCGAAAATCGATTTTTTGGACTGTACCAAAAATGATTCAAAATGTCAATTGGATCATGCCTCATGTTGAATAACCACTTTTTAAACCCTCACAGTGACCAAAATGGCCATTTTTACAGAGTTTTGCTTACTCAAAAGCTTCAATTTTGACCCGTTTCAGGCACAGAAATGACTTTAAACACACTTATTTTAGTTGAAAAAGTCATAATTCACATCCAACAGTCATTTAGAGTCAAAAGATTAAATGTTAAAATTTCATCATTATAGACCATTTTGGGAACGTTCGACATGTCCGGAGTCATCGTTTTTCATCCGAAAATCGATTTTTTGGACTGTACCAAAAATGATTCAAAATGTCAATTGGATCATGCCTCATGTTGAATAACCACTTTTTAAACCCTCACAGTGACCAAAATTGCCATTTTTACAGAGTTTTGATTACTCAAAAGCTTCAATTTTGACCCGTTTCAGTCACAAAAATTACTTTAAACACACTTATTTTAGTTGAAAAAGTCATAATTCACATCCAACAGTCATTTAGAGTCAAAAGATTAAATGTTAAAATTTCATCATTATTGACCATTTTGGGAACGTTCGACATGTCCGGAGTCATCGTTTTTCATCCGAAAATTGATTTTTTGGAATGTACCAAAAATGATTCAAAATGTCAATTGGATCGTGCCTCATGTTGAATAACCACTTTTTAAACCCTCACAGTGACCAAAATTGCCATTTTTACAGAGTTTTGCTTACTCAAAAGCTTCAATTTTGACCCGTTTCAGTCACAGAAATGACTTTAAACACACTTATTTCAGTTGAAAAAGTCATACTTCACATCCAACAGTCATTTAGAGTCAAAAGATTAAATGTTAAAATTTCATCATTATAGACCATTTTGGGAACGTTCGACATGTCCGGAGTCATCATTTTTCATCCGAAAATCGATTTTTTGGACGGTACCAAAAATGATTCAAAATGTCAATTGGATCGTGCCTCATGGTTAATAACCACTTTTTAAACCCTCACAGTGACCAAAATGGCCATTTTTACAAAGTTTTGCTTACTCAAAAGCTTCAATTTTGACCCGTTTCAGTCACAGAAATGACTTTAAACACACTTATTTTAGTTGAAAAAGTCATAATTCACAGCCAACAGTCATTTAGAGTCAAAAGATTAAATGTTAAAATTTCATCATTATAGACCATTTTGGGAACGTTCGACATGTCCGGAGTCATCGTTTTTCATCCGAAAATCGATTTTTTGGACTGTACCAAAAATGATTCAAAATGTCAATTGGATCATGCCTCATGTTGAATAACCACTTTTTAAACCCTCACAGTGACCAAAATTGCCATTTTTACAGAGTTTTGCTTACTCAAAAGCTTCAATTTTGACCCGTTTCAGGCACAGAAATGACTTTAAACACACTTATTTTAGTTGAAAAAGTCATAATTCACATCCAACAGTCATTTAGAGTCAAAAGATTAAATGTTAAAATTTCATCATTATAGACCATTTTGGGAACGTTCGACATGTCCGGAGTCATCGTTTTTCATCCGAAAATCGATTTTTTGGACTGTACCAAAAATGATTCAAAATGTCAATTGGATCATGCCTCATGTTGAATAACCACTTTTTAAACCCTCACAGTGACCAAAATTGCCATTTTTACAGAGTTTTGATTACTCAAAAGCTTCAATTTTGACCCGTTTCAGTCACAAAAATTACTTTAAACACACTTATTTTAGTTGAAAAAGTCATAATTCACATCCAACAGTCATTTAGAGTCAAAAGATTAAATGGTAAAATTTCATCATTATAGACCATTTTGGGAACGTTCGACATGTCCGGAGTCATCGTTTTTCATCCGAAAATTGATTTTTTGGACTGTACCAAAAATGATTCAAAATGTCAATTGGATCATGCCTCATGTTGAATAACCACTTTTTAAACCCTCACAGTGACCAAAATTGCCATTTTTACAGAGTTTTGTTTACTCAAAAGCTTCAATATTGACCCGTTTCA
Organism: Lissotriton vulgaris; assembly: GCF_964263255.1. Lineage (NCBI taxonomy): Eukaryota > Metazoa > Chordata > Amphibia > Caudata > Salamandridae > Lissotriton > Lissotriton vulgaris. The sequence goes on from NW_028243417.1 coordinate 95,562, forward strand.
GGCACAGAAATGACTTTAAACACACTTATTTTAGTTGAAAAAGTCATAATTCGCATCCAACAGTCATTTAGAGTCAAAAGATTAAATGTTAAAATTTCATCATTATAGACCATTTTGGGAACGTTCGACATGTCCGGAGTCATTGTTTTTCATCCGAAAATTGATTTTTTGGACTGTACCAAAAATGATTCAAAATGTCAATTGGATCGTGCCTCATGTTGAATAACCACTTTTTAAACCCTCACAGTGACCAAAATGGCCATTTTTACAGAGTTTTGCTTACTCAAAAGCTTCAATTTTGACCCGTTTCAGTCACAGAAATGACTTTAAACACACTTATTTTAGTTGAAAAAGTCATAATTCACATCCAACAGTCATTTAGAGTCAAAAGATTAAATGTTAAAATTTCATCATTATAGACCATTTTGGGAACGTTCGACATGTCCGGAGTCATCGTTTTTCATCCGAAAATCGATTTTTTGGACTGTACCAAAAATGATTCAAAATGTCAATTGGATCATGCCTCATGTTGAATAACCACTTTTTAAACCCTCACAGTGACCAAAATTGCCATTTTTACAGAGTTTTGCTTACTCAAAAGCTTCAATTTTGACACGTTTCAGGCACAGAAATGACTTTAAACACACTTGTTTTAGTTGAAAAATTCATAATTCACATCCAACAGTCATTTAGAGTCAAAAGATTAAATGTTAAAATTTCATTATTATAGACCATTTTGGGAACGTTCGACATGTCCGGAGTCATCGTTTTTCATCCGAAAATCGATTTTTTTGGACTGTACCAAAAATGATTCAAAATGTCAATTGGATCATGCCTCATGTTGAATAACCACTTTTTAAACCCTCACAGTGACCAAAATTGCCATTTTTACAGAGTTTTGCTTACTCAAAAGCTTCAATTTTGACCCGTTTCAGGCACAGAAATGACTTTAACACACTTATTTTAGTTGAAAAAGTCATAATTCACATCCAACAGTCATTTAGAGTCAAAAGATTAAATGTTAAAATTTCATCATTATAGACCATTTTGGGAACGTTCGACATGTCCGGAGTCATCGTTTTTCATCCGAAAATGGATTTTTTGGACTGTACCAAAAATGATTCAAAATGTCAATTGGATCGTGCCTCATGTTGAATAACCACTTTTTAAACCCTCACAGTGACCAAAATTGCCATTTTTACAGAGTTTTGCTTACTCAAAAGCTTCCATTTTGACCCGTTTCAGGCACAGAAAGGACTTTAAACACACTTATTTTAGTTGAAAAAGTCATAATTCACATCCAACAGTCATTTAGAGTCAAAAGATTAAATGTTAAAATTTCATCATTATAGACCATTTTGGGAACGTTCGACATGTCCGGAGTCATCGTTTTTCATCCGAAAATTGATTTTTTGGACTGTACCAAAAATGATTCAAAATGTCAATTGGATCGTGCCTCATGTTGAATAACCACTTTTTAAACCCTCACAGTGACCAAAATGGCCATTTTTACAAAGTTTTGCTTTCTCAAAAGCTTCAATTTTGACCCGTTTCAGTCACAGAAATGACTTTAAACACACTTATTTTAGTTGAAAAAGTCATAATTCACATCCAACAGTCATTTAGAGTCAAAAGATTAAATGTTAAAATTTCATCATTATAGACCATTTTGGGAACGTTCGACATGTCCGGAGTCATCGTTTTTCATCCGAAAATCGATTTTTTGGACTGTACCAAAAATGATTCAAAATGTCAATTGGATCATGCCTCATGTTGAATAACCACTTTTTAAACCCTCACAGTGACCAAAATTGCCATTTTTACAGAGTTTTGCTTACTCAAAAGCTTCAATTTTGACCCGTTTCAGGCACAGAAATGACTTTAACACACTTATTTTAGTTGAAAAAGTCATAATTCACATCCAACAGTCATTTAGAGTCAAAAGATTAAATGTTAAAATTTCATCATTATAGACCATTTTGGGAACGTTCGACATGTCCGGAGTCATCGTTTTTCATCCGAAAATGGATTTTTTGGACTGTACCAAAAATGATTCAAAATGTCAATTGGATCGTGCCTCATGTTGAATAACCACTTTTTAAACCCTCACAGTGACCAAAATTGCCATTTTTACAGAGTTTTGCTTACTCAAAAGCTTCCATTTTGACCCGTTTCAGGCACAGAAAGGACTTTAAACACACTTATTTTAGTTGAAAAAGTCATAATTCACATCCAACAGTCATTTAGAGTCAAAAGATTAAATGTTAAAATTTCATCATTATAGACCATTTTGGGAACGTTTTACATGTCCGGAGTCATCGTTTTTCATCCGAAAATTGATTTTTTGGACTGTACCAAAAATGATTCAAAATGTCAATTGGATCGTGCCTCATGTTGAATAACCACTTTTTAAACCCTCACAGTGACCAAAATGGCCATTTTTACAAAGTTTTGCTTTCTCAAAAGCTTCAATTTTGACCCGTTTCAGTCACAGAAATGACTTTAAACACACTTATTTTAGTTGTAAAAGTCATAATTCACATCCAACAGTCATTTAGAGTCAAAAGATTAAATGTTAAAATTTCATCATTATAGACCATTTTGGGAACGTTCGACATGTCCGGAGTCATCGTTTTTCATCCGAAAATTGATTTTTTGGACTGTACCAAAAATGATTCAAAATGTCAATTGGATCATGCCTCATGTTGAATAACCACTTTTTAAACCCTCACAGTGACCAAAATGGCCATTTTTACAGAGTTTTGCTTACTCAAAAGCTTCAATTTTGACCCGTTTCAGGCACAGAAATGACTTTAAACACACTTATTTTAGTTGAAAAAGTCATAATTCACATCCAACAGTCATTTAGAGTCAAAAGATTAAATGTTAAAATTTCATCATTATAGACCATTTTGGGAACGTTCGACATGTCCAGAGTCATCGTTTTTCATCCGAAAATCGATTTTTTGGACTGTACCAAAAATGATTCAAAATGTCAATTGGATCATGCCTCGTGTTGAATAACCTCTTTTTAAACCCTCACAGTGACCAAAATTGCCATTTTTACAGAGTTTTGATTACTCAAAAGCTTCAATTTTGACCCGTTTCAGGCACAGAAATGACTTTAAACACACTTATTTTAGTTGAAAAAGTCATAATTCACATCCAACAGTCATTTAGAGTCAAAAGATTAAATGTTAAAATTTCATCATTATAGACCATTTTGGGAACGTTCGACATGTCCAGAGTCATCGTTTTTCATCCGAAAATCGATTTTTTGGACTGTACCAAAAATGATTCAAAATGTCAATTGGATCATGCCTCATGTTGAATAACCACTTTTTAAACCCTCACAGTGACCAAAATTGCCATTTTTACAGAGTTTTGATTACTCAAAAGCTTCAATTTTGACCCGTTTCAGTCACAAAAATTACTTTAAACACACTTATTTTAGTTGAAAAAGTCATAATTCACATCCAACAGTCATTTAGAGTCAAAAGATTAAATGTTAAAATTTCATCATTATAGACCATTTTGGGAACGTTCGACATGTCCGGAGTCATCGTTTTTCATCCGAAAATAGATTTTTTGGAATGTACCAAAAATGATTCAAAATGTCAATTGGATCGTGCCTCATGATGAATAACCACTTTTTAAACCCTCACAGTGACCAAAATTGCCATTTTTACAGAGTTTTGCTTACTCAAAAGCTTCAATTTTGACCCGTTTCAGTCACAGAAATGACTTTAAACACACTTATTTCAGTTGAAAAAGTCATACTTCACATCCAACAGTCATTTAGAGTCAAAAGATTAAATGTTAAAATTTCATCATTATAGACCATTTTGGGAACGTTCGACATGTCCGGAGTCATCATTTTTCATCCGAAAATCGATTTTTTGGACGGTACCAAAAATGATTCAAAATGTCAATTGGATCGTGCCTCATGGTTAATAACCACTTTTTAAACCCTCACAGTGACCAAAATGGCCATTTTTACAAAGTTTTGCTTACTCAAAAGCTTCAATTTTGACCCGTTTCAGTCACAGAAATGACTTTAAACACACTTATTTTAGTTGAAAAAGTCATAATTCACATCCAACAGTCATTTAGAGTCAAAAGATTAAATGTTAAAATTTCATCATTATAGACCATTTTGGGAACGTTCGACATGTCCGGAGTCATCGTTTTTCATCCGAAAATCGATTTTTTGGACTGTACCAAAAATGATTCAAAATGTCAATTGGATCATGCCTCATGTTGAATAACCACTTTTTAAACCCTCACAGTGACCAAAATGGCCATTTTTACAGAGTTTTGCTTACTCAAAAGCTTCAATTTTGACCCGTTTCAGGCACAGAAATGACTTTAAACACACTTATTTTAGTTGAAAAAGTCATAATTCACATCCAACAGTCATTTAGAGTCAAAAGATTAAATGTTAAAATTTCATCATTATAGACCATTTTGGGAACGTTCGACATGTCCGGAGTCATCGTTTTTCATCCGAAAATCGATTTTTTGGACTGTACCAAAAATGATTCAAAATGTCAATTGGATCATGCCTCATGTTGAATAACCACTTTTTAAACCCTCACAGTGACCAAAATTGCCATTTTTACAGAGTTTTGATTACTCAAAAGCTTCAATTTTGACCCGTTTCAGTCACAAAAATTACTTTAAACACACTTATTTTAGTTGAAAAAGTCATAATTCACATCCAACAGTCATTTAGAGTCAAAAGATTAAATGTTAAAATTTCATCATTATTGACCATTTTGGGAACGTTCGACATGTCCGGAGTCATCGTTTTTCATCCGAAAATTGATTTTTTGGAATGTACCAAAAATGATTCAAAATGTCAATTGGATCGTGCCTCATGTTGAATAACCACTTTTTAAACCCTCACAGTGACCAAAATTGCCATTTTTACAGAGTTTTGCTTACTCAAAAGCTTCAATTTTGACCCGTTTCAGTCACAGAAATGACTTTAAACACACTTATTTCAGTTGAAAAAGTCATACTTCACATCCAACAGTCATTTAGAGTCAAAAGATTAAATGTTAAAATTTCATCATTATAGACCATTTTGGGAACGTTCGACATGTCCGGAGTCATCATTTTTCATCCGAAAATCGATTTTTTGGACGGTACCAAAAATGATTCAAAATGTCAATTGGATCGTGCCTCATGGTTAATAACCACTTTTTAAACCCTCACAGTGACCAAAATGGCCATTTTTACAAAGTTTTGCTTACTCAAAAGCTTCAATTTTGACCCGTTTCAGTCACAGAAATGACTTTAAACACACTTATTTTAGTTGAAAAAGTCATAATTCACATCCAACAGTCATTTAGAGTCAAAAGATTAAATGTTAAAATTTCATCATTATAGACCATTTTGGGAACGTTCGACATGTCCGGAGTCATCGTTTTTCATCCGAAAATCGATTTTTTGGACTGTACCAAAAATGATTCAAAATGTCAATTGGATCATGCCTCATGTTGAATAACCACTTTTTAAACCCTCACAGTGACCAAAATTGCCATTTTTACAGAGTTTTGCTTACTCAAAAGCTTCAATTTTGACCCGTTTCAGGCACAGAAATGACTTTAAACACACTTATTTTAGTTGAAAAAGTCATAATTCACATCCAACAGTCATTTAGAGTCAAAAGATTAAATGTTAAAATTTCATCATTATAGACCATTTTGGGAACGTTCGACATGTCCGGAGTCATCGTTTTTCATCCGAAAATCGATTTTTTGGACTGTACCAAAAATGATTCAAAATGTCAATTGGATCATGCCTCATGTTGAATAACCACTTTTTAAACCCTCACAGTGACCAAAATTGCCATTTTTACAGAGTTTTGATTACTCAAAAGCTTCAATTTTGACCCGTTTCAGTCACAAAAATTACTTTAAACACACTTATTTTAGTTGAAAAAGTCATAATTCACATCCAACAGTCATTTAGAGTCAAAAGATTAAATGGTAAAATTTCATCATTATAGACCATTTTGGGAACGTTCGACATGTCCGGAGTCATCGTTTTTCATCCGAAAATTGATTTTTTGGACTGTACCAAAAATGATTCAAAATGTCAATTGGATCATGCCTCATGTTGAATAACCACTTTTTAAACCCTCACAGTGACCAAAATTGCCATTTTTACAGAGTTTTGTTTACTCAAAAGCTTCAATATTGACCCGTTTCAGGCACAGAAATGACTTTAAACACACTTATTTTAGTTGAAAAAGTCATAATTCGCATCCAACAGTCATTTAGAGTCAAAAGATTAAATGTTAAAATTTCATCATTATAGACCATTTTGGGAACGTTCGACATGTCCGGAGTCATTGTTTTTCATCCGAAAATTGATTTTTTGGACTGTACCAAAAATGATTCAAAATGTCAATTGGATCGTGCCTCATGTTGAATAACCACTTTTTAAACCCTCACAGTGACCAAAATGGCCATTTTTACAGAGTTTTGCTTACTCAAAAGCTTCAATTTTGACCCGTTTCAGTCACAGAAATGACTTTAAACACACTTATTTTAGTTGAAAAAGTCATAATTCACATCCAACAGTCATTTAGAGTCAAAAGATTAAATGTTAAAATTTCATCATTATAGACTATTTTGGGAACGTTCGACATGTCCGGAGTCATCGTTTTTCATCCGAAAATCGATTTTTTGGACTGTACCAAAAATGATTCAAAATGTCAATTGGATCGTGCCTCATGTTGAATAACCACTTTTTAAACCCTCACAGTGACCAAAATTGCCATTTTTACAGAGTTTTGCTTACTCAAAAGCTTCCATTTTGACCCGTTTCAGGCACAGAAAGGACTTTAAACACACTTATTTTAGTTGAAAAAGTCATAATTCACATCCAACAGTCATTTAGAGTCAAAAGATTAAATGTTAAAATTTCATTATTATAGACCATTTTGGGAACGTTCGACATGTCCGGAGTCATCGTTTTTCATCCGAAAATCGATTTTTTTGGACTGTACCAAAAATGATTCAAAATGTCAATTGGATCATGCCTCATGTTGAATAACCACTTTTTAAACCCTCACAGTGACCAAAATTGCCATTTTTACAGAGTTTTGCTTACTCAAAAGCTTCAATTTTGACCCGTTTCAGGCACAGAAATGACTTTAACACACTTATTTTAGTTGAAAAAGTCATAATTCACATCCAACAGTCATTTAGAGTCAAAAGATTAAATGTTAAAATTTCATCATTATAGACCATTTTGGGAACGTTCGACATGTCCGGAGTCATCGTTTTTCATCCGAAAATGGATTTTTTGGACTGTACCAAAAATGATTCAAAATGTCAATTGGATCGTGCCTCATGTTGAATAACCACTTTTTAAACCCTCACAGTGACCAAAATTGCCATTTTTACAGAGTTTTGCTTACTCAAAAGCTTCCATTTTGACCCGTTTCAGGCACAGAAAGGACTTTAAACACACTTATTTTAGTTGAAAAAGTCATAATTCACATCCAACAGTCATTTAGAGTCAAAAGATTAAATGTTAAAATTTCATCATTATAGACCATTTTGGGAACGTTCGACATGTCCGGAGTCATCGTTTTTCATCCGAAAATTGATTTTTTGGACTGTACCAAAAATGATTCAAAATGTCAATTGGATCGTGCCTCATGTTGAATAACCACTTTTTAAACCCTCACAGTGACCAAAATGGCCATTTTTACAAAGTTTTGCTTTCTCAAAAGCTTCAATTTTGACCCGTTTCAGTCACAGAAATGACTTTAAACACACTTATTTTAGTTGAAAAAGTCATAATTCACATCCAACAGTCATTTAGAGTCAAAAGATTAAATGTTAAAATTTCATCATTATAGACCATTTTGGGAACGTTCGACATGTCCGGAGTCATCGTTTTTCATCCGAAAATTGATTTTTTGGACTGTACCAAAAATGATTCAAAATGTCAATTGGATCATGCCTCATGTTGAATAACCACTTTTTAAACCCTCACAGTGACCAAAATGGCCATTTTTACAGAGTTTTGCTTACTCAAAAGCTTCAATTTTGACCCGTTTCAGGCACAGAAATGACTTTAAACACACTTATTTTAGTTGAAAAAGTCATAATTCACATCCAACAGTCATTTAGAGTCAAAAGATTAAATGTTAAAATTTCATCATTATAGACCATTTTGGGAACGTTCGACATGTCCAGAGTCATCGTTTTTCATCCGAAAATCGATTTTTTGGACTGTACCAAAAATGATTCAAAATGTCAATTGGATCATGCCTCGTGTTGAATAACCTCTTTTTAAACCCTCACAGTGACCAAAATTGCCATTTTTACAGAGTTTTGATTACTCAAAAGCTTCAATTTTGACCCGTTTCAGTCACAAAAATTACTTTAAACACACTTATTTTAGTTGAAAAAGTCATAATTCACATCCAACAGTCATTTAGAGTCAAAAGATTAAATGTTAAAATTTCATCATTATAGACCATTTTGGGAACGTTCGACATGTCCGGAGTCATCGTTTTTCATCCGAAAATTGATTTTTTGGAATGTACCAAAAATGATTCAAAATGTCAATTGGATCGTGCCTCATGTTGAATAACCACTTTTTAAACCCTCACAGTGACCAAAATTGCCATTTTTACAGAGTTTTGCTTACTCAAAAGCTTCAATTTTGACCCGTTTCAGTCACAGAAATGACTTTAAACACACTTATTTCAGTTGAAAAAGTCATACTTCACATCCAACAGTCATTTAGAGTCAAAAGATTAAATGTTAAAATTTCATCATTATAGACCATTTTGGGAACGTTCGACATGTCCGGAGTCATCATTTTTCATCCGAAAATCGATTTTTTGGACGGTACCAAAAATGATTCAAAATGTCAATTGGATCGTGCCTCATGGTTAATAACCACTTTTTAAACCCTCACAGTGACCAAAATGGCCATTTTTACAAAGTTTTGCTTACTCAAAAGCTTCAATTTTGACCCGTTTCAGTCACAGAAATGACTTTAAACACACTTATTTTAGTTGAAAAAGTCATAATTCACATCCAACAGTCATTTAGAGTCAAAAGATTAAATGTTAAAATTTCATCATTATAGACCATTTTGGGAACGTTCGACATGTCCGGAGTCATCGTTTTTCATCCGAAAATCGATTTTTTGGACTGTACCAAAAATGATTCAAAATGTCAATTGGATCATGCCTCATGTTGAATAACCACTTTTTAAACCCTCACAGTGACCAAAATGGCCATTTTTACAGAGTTTTGCTTACTCAAAAGCTTCAATTTTGACCCGTTTCAGGCACAGAAATGACTTTAAACACACTTATTTTAGTTGAAAAAGTCATAATTCACATCCAACAGTCATTTAGAGTCAAAAGATTAAATGTTAAAATTTCATCATTATAGACCATTTTGGGAACGTTCGACATGTCCGGAGTCATCGTTTTTCATCCGAAAATCGATTTTTTGGACTGTACCAAAAATGATTCAAAATGTCAATTGGATCATGCCTCATGTTGAATAACCACTTTTTAAACCCTCACAGTGACCAAAATTGCCATTTTTACAGAGTTTTGATTACTCAAAAGCTTCAATTTTGACCCGTTTCAGTCACAAAAATTACTTTAAACACACTTATTTTAGTTGAAAAAGTCATAATTCACATCCAACAGTCATTTAGAGTCAAAAGATTAAATGTTAAAATTTCATCATTATTGACCATTTTGGGAACGTTCGACATGTCCGGAGTCATCGTTTTTCATCCGAAAATTGATTTTTTGGAATGTACCAAAAATGATTCAAAATGTCAATTGGATCGTGCCTCATGTTGAATAACCACTTTTTAAACCCTCACAGTGACCAAAATTGCCATTTTTACAGAGTTTTGCTTACTCAAAAGCTTCAATTTTGACCCGTTTCAGTCACAGAAATGACTTTAAACACACTTATTTCAGTTGAAAAAGTCATACTTCACATCCAACAGTCATTTAGAGTCAAAAGATTAAATGTTAAAATTTCATCATTATAGACCATTTTGGGAACGTTCGACATGTCCGGAGTCATCATTTTTCATCCGAAAATCGATTTTTTGGACGGTACCAAAAATGATTCAAAATGTCAATTGGATCGTGCCTCATGGTTAATAACCACTTTTTAAACCCTCACAGTGACCAAAATGGCCATTTTTACAAAGTTTTGCTTACTCAAAAGCTTCAATTTTGACCCGTTTCAGTCACAGAAATGACTTTAAACACACTTATTTTAGTTGAAAAAGTCATAATTCACATCCAACAGTCATTTAGAGTCAAAAGATTAAATGTTCAAATTTCATCATTATAGACCATTTTGGGAACGTTCGACATGTCCGGAGTCATCGTTTTTCATCCGAAAATCGATTTTTTGGACTGTACCAAAAATGATTCAAAATGTCAATTGGATCATGCCTCATGTTGAATAACCACTTTTTAAACCCTCACAGTGACCAAAATTGCCATTTTTACAGAGTTTTGCTTACTCAAAAGCTTCAATTTTGACCCGTTTCAGGCACAGAAATGACTTTAAACACACTTATTTTAGTTGAAAAAGTCATAATTCACATCCAACAGTCATTTAGAGTCAAAAGATTAAATGTTAAAATTTCATCATTATAGACCATTTTGGGAACGTTCGACATGTCCGGAGTCATCGTTTTTCATCCGAAAATCGATTTTTTGGACTGTACCAAAAATGATTCAAAATGTCAATTGGATCATGCCTCATGTTGAATAACCACTTTTTAAACCCTCACAGTGACCAAAATTGCCATTTTTACAGAGTTTTGATTACTCAAAAGCTTCAATTTTGACCCGTTTCAGTCACAAAAATTACTTTAAACACACTTATTTTAGTTGAAAAAGTCATAATTCACATCCAACAGTCATTTAGAGTCAAAAGATTAAATGGTAAAATTTCATCATTATAGACCATTTTGGGAACGTTCGACATGTCCGGAGTCATCGTTTTTCATCCGAAAATTGATTTTTTGGACTGTACCAAAAATGATTCAAAATGTCAATTGGATCATGCCTCATGTTGAATAACCACTTTTTAAACCCTCACAGTGACCAAAATTGCCATTTTTACAGAGTTTTGTTTACTCAAAAGCTTCAATTTTGACCCGTTTCAGGCACAGAAATGACTTTAACACACTTATTTTAGTTGAAAAAGTCATAATTCACATCCAACAGTCATTTAGAGTCAAAAGATTAAATGTTAAAATTTCATCATTATAGACCATTTTGGGAACGTTCGACATGTCCGGAGTCATCGTTTTTCATCCGAAAATGGATTTTTTGGACTGTACCAAAAATGATTCAAAATGTCAATTGGATCGTGCCTCATGTTGAATAACCACTTTTTAAACCCTCACAGTGACCAAAATTGCCATTTTTACAGAGTTTTGCTTACTCAAAAGCTTCCATTTTGACCCGTTTCAGGCACAGAAAGGACTTTAAACACACTTATTTTAGTTGAAAAAGTCATAATTCACATCCAACAGTCATTTAGAGTCAAAAGATTAAATGTTAAAATTTCATCATTATAGACCATTTTGGGAACGTTCGACATGTCCGGAGTCATCGTTTTTCATCCGAAAATTGATTTTTTGGACTGTACCAAAAATGATTCAAAATGTCAATTGGATCGTGCCTCATGTTGAATAACCACTTTTTAAACCCTCACAGTGACCAAAATGGCCATTTTTACAGAGTTTTGTTTACTCAAAAGCATCAATTTTGACCCGTTTCAGGCACAGAAATGACTTTAAACACACTTATTTTGGTTGAAAAAGTCATACTTCACATCCAACAGTCATTTAGAGTCAAAAGATTAAATGTTAAAATTTCATCATTATAGACCATTTTGGGAACGTTCGACATGTCCGGAGTCATCGTTTTTCATCCGAAAATCGATTTTTTGGACTGTACCAAAAATGATTCAAAATGTCAATTGGATCATGCCTCATGTTGAATAACCACTTTTTAAACCCTCACAGTGACCAAAATTGCCATTTTTACAGAGTTTTGCTTACTCAAAAGCTTCAATTTTGACCCGTTTCAGGCACAGAAATGACTTTAAACACACTTATTTTAGTTGAAAAAGTCATAATTCACATCCAACAGTCATTTAGAGTCAAAAGATTAAATGTTAAAATTTCATCATTATAGACCATTTTGGGAATCTCGACATGTCCGGAGTCATCGTTTTTCATCCGAAAATCGATTTTTTGGACTGTACCAAAAATGATTCAAAATGTCAATTGGATCATGCCTCATGTTGAATAACCACTTTTTAAACCCTCACAGTGACCAAAATTGCCATTTTTACAGAGTTTTGCTTACTCAAAAGCTTCAATTTTGACCCGTTTCAGGCACAGAAATGACTTTAAACACACTTATTTTAGTTGAAAAAGTCATAATTCACATCCAACAGTCATTTAGAGTCAAAAGATTAAATGTTAAAATTCATCATTAAAGACCATTTTGGGAACGTTCGACATGTCCGGAGTCATCGTTTTTCATCCGAAAATCGATTTTTTGGACTGTACCAAAAATGATTCAAAATGTCAATTGGATCGTGCCTCATGTTGAATAACCACTTTTTAAACCCTAACAGTGACCAAAATGGCCATTTTTACAAAGTTTTGCTTACTCAAAAGCTTCAATTTTGACCCGTTTCAGTCACAGAAATGACTTTAAACACACTTATTTTAGTTGAAAATGTCATAATTCACATCCAACAGTCATTTAGAGTCAAAAGATTAAATGTTAAAATTTCATCATTATAGACCATTTTGGGAACGTTCGACATGTCCGGAGTCATCGTTTTTCATCCGAAAATCGATTTTTTGGACTGTACCAAAAATGATTCAAAATGTCAATTGGATCATGCCTCATGTTGAATAACCACTTTTTAAACCCTCACAGTGACCAAAATTGCCATTTTTACAGAGTTTAGCTTACTCAAAAGCTTCAATTTTGACCCGTTTCAGGCACAAAAATTACTTTAAACACACTTAATTTAGTTGAAAAAGTCATAATTCACATCCAACAGTCATTTAGAGTCAAAAGATTAAATGTTAAAATTTCATCATTATAGACCATTTTGGGAACGTTCGACATGTCCGGAGTCATTGTTTTTCATCCGAAAATTGATTTTTTGGACTGTACCAAAAATGATTCAAAATGTCAATTGGATCGTGCCTCATGTTGAATAACCACTTTTTAAACCCTCACAGTGACCAAAATTGCCATTTTTACAGAGTTTTGCTTACTCAAAAGCTTCAATTTTGACCCGTTTCAGTCACAGAAATGACTTTAAACACACTTATTTTAGTTGAAAAAGTCATAATTCACATCCAACAGTCATTTAGAGTCAAAAGATTAAATGTTAAAATTTCATCATTATAGACCATTTTGGGAACGTTCGACATGTCCGGAGTCATCGTTTTTCATCCGAAAATCGATTTTTTGGACTGTACCAAAAATGATTCAAAATGTCAATTGGATCGTGCCTCATGTTGAATAACCACTTTTTAAACCCTCACAGTGACCAAAATTGCCATTTTTACAGAGTTTTGCTTACTCAAAAGCTTCAATTTTGACCCGTTTCAGTCACAGAAATGACTTTAAACACACTTATTTTAGTTGAAAAAGTCATACTTCACATCCAACAGTCATTTAGAGTCAAAAGATTAAATGTTAAAATTTCATCATTATAGACCATTTTGGGAACGTTCGACATGTCCGGAGTCATAATTTTTCATCCGAAAATCGATTTTTTGGACGGTACCAAAAATGATTCAAAATGTCAATAGGATCGTGCCTCATGTTGAATAACCACTTTTTAAACCCTCACAGTGACCAAAATGGCCATTTTTACAAAGTTTTGCTTACTCAAAAGCTTCAATTTTGACCCGTTTCAGTCACAGAAATGACTTTAAACACACTTATTTTAGTTGAAAAAGTCATAATTCACATCCAACAGTCATTTAGAGTCAAAAGATTAAATGTTAAAATTTCATCATTATAGACCATTTTGGGAACGTTCGACATGTCCAGAGTCATCGTTTTTCATCCGAAAATTGATTTTTTGGACTGTACCAAAAATGATTCAAAATGTCAATTGGATCATGCCTCATGTTGAATAACCACTTTTTAAACCCTCACAGTGACCAAAATTGCCATTTTTACAGAGTTTTGTTTACTCAAAAGCTTCAATTTTGACCCAATTCAGGCACAGAAATGACTTTAAACACACTTATTTTAGTTGAAAAAGTCATAATTCACATCCAACAGTCATTTAGAGTCAAAAGATTAAATGTTAAAATTTCATCATTATAGACCATTTTGGGAACGTTCGACATGTCCGGAGTCATTGTTTTTCATCCGAAAATTGATTTTTTGGACTGTACCAAAAATGATTCAAAATGTCAATTGGATCGTGCCTCATGTTGAATAACCACTTTTTAAACCCTCACAGTGACCAAAATGGCCATTTTTACAGAGTTTTGCTTACTCAAAAGCTTCAATTTTGACCCGTTTCAGTCACAGAAATGACTTTAAACACACTTGTTTTAGTTGAAAAAGTCATAATTCACATCCAACAGTCATTTAGAGTCAAAAGATTAAATGTTAAAATTTCATCATTATAGACCATTTTGGGAACGTTCGACATGTCCGGAGTCATCGTTTTTCATCCGAAAATCGATTTTTTGGACTGTACCAAAAATGATTCAAAATGTCAATTGGATCATGCCTCATGTTGAATAACCACTTTTTAAACCCTCACAGTGACCAAAATTGCCATTTTTACAGAGTTTTGCTTACTCAAAAGCTTCAATTTTGACCCGTTTCAGGCACAGAAATGACTTTAAACACACTTATTTTAGTTGAAAAAGTCATAATTCACATCCAACAGTCATTTAGAGTCAAAAGATTAAATGTTAAAATTTCATCATTATAGACCATTTTGGGAACGTTCGACATGTCCGGAGTCATCGTTTTTCATCCGAAAATCGATTTTTTGGACTGTACCAAAAATGATTCAAAATGTCAATTGGATCATGCCTCATGTTGAATAACCACTTTTTAAACCCTCACAGTGACCAAAATTGCCATTTTTACAGAGTTTTGCTTACTCAAAAGCTTCAATTTTGACCCGTTTCAGGCACAGAAATGACTTTAAACACACTTATTTTAGTTGAAAAAGTCATAATTCACATCCAACAGTCATTTAGAGTCAAAAGATTAAATGATAAAATTCATCATTAAAGACCATTTTGAGAACGTTCGACATGTCCGGAGTCATCGTTTTTCATCCGAAAATCGATTTTTTGGACTGTACCAAAAATGATTCAAAATGTCAATTGGATCGTGCCTCATGTTGAATAACCACTTTTTAAACCCTCACAGTGACCAAAATGGCCATTTTTACAAAGTTTTGCTTACTCAAAAGCTTCAATTTTGACCCGTTTCAGTCACAGAAATGACTTTAAACACACTTATTTTAGTTGAAAATGTCATAATTCACATCCAACAGTCATTTAGAGTCAAAAGATTAAATGTTAAAATTTCATCATTATAGACCATTTTGGGAACGTTCGACATGTCCGGAGTCATCGTTTTTCATCCGAAAATCGATTTTTTGGACTGTACCAAAAATGATTCAAAATGTCAATTGGATCATGCCTCATGTTGAATAACCACTTTTTAAACCCTCACAGTGACCAAAATTGCCATTTTTACAGAGTTTTGCTTACTCAAAAGCTTCAATTTTGACCCGTTTCAGGCACAGAAATGACTTTAAACACACTTATTTTAGTTGAAAAAGTCATAATTCACATCCAACAGTCATTTAGAGTCAAAAGATTAAATGTTAAAATTTCATCATTATAGACCATTTTGGGAACGTTCGACATGTCCGAAGTCATCGTTTTTCATCCGAAAATCGATTTTTTGGACTGTACCAAAAATGATTCAAAATGTCAATTGGATCATGCCTCATGTTGAATAACCACTTTTTAAACCCTCACAGTGACCAAAATTGCCATTTTTACAGAGTTTTGATTACTCAAAAGCTTCAATTTTGACCCGTTTCAGTCACAAAAATTACTTTAAACACACTTATTTTAGTTGAAAAAGTCATAATTCACATCCAACAGTCATTTAGAGTCAAAAGATTAAATGGTAAAATTTCATCATTATAGACCATTTTGGGAACGTTCGACATGTCCGGAGTCATCGTTTTTCATCCGAAAATTGATTTTTTGGACTGTACCAAAAATGATTCAAAATGTCAATTGGATCATGCCTCATGTTGAATAACCACTTTTTAAACCCTCACAGTGACCAAAATTGCCATTTTTACAGAGTTTTGTTTACTCAAAAGCTTCAATTTTGACCCGTTTCAGGCACAGAAATGACTTTAACACACTTATTTTAGTTGAAAAAGTCATAATTCACATCCAACAGTCATTTAGAGTCAAAAGATTAAATGTTAAAATTTCATCATTATAGACCATTTTGGGAACGTTCGACATGTCCGGAGTCATCGTTTTTCATCCGAAAATGGATTTTTTGGACTGTACCAAAAATGATTCAAAATGTCAATTGGATCGTGCCTCATGTTGAATAACCACTTTTTAAACCCTCACAGTGACCAAAATTGCCATTTTTACAGAGTTTTGCTTACTCAAAAGCTTCCATTTTGACCCGTTTCAGGCACAGAAAGGACTTTAAACACACTTATTTTAGTTGAAAAAGTCATAATTCACATCCAACAGTCATTTAGAGTCAAAAGATTAAATGTTAAAATTTCATCATTATAGACCATTTTGGGAACGTTCGACATGTCCGGAGTCATCGTTTTTCATCCGAAAATTGATTTTTTGGACTGTACCAAAAATGATTCAAAATGTCAATTGGATCGTGCCTCATGTTGAATAACCACTTTTTAAACCCTCACAGTGACCAAAATGGCCATTTTTACAGAGTTTTGTTTACTCAAAAGCATCAATTTTGACCCGTTTCAGGCACAGAAATGACTTTAAACACACTTATTTTGGTTGAAAAAGTCATACTTCACATCCAACAGTCATTTAGAGTCAAAAGATTAAATGTTAAAATTTCATCATTATAGACCATTTTGGGAACGTTCGACATGTCCGGAGTCATCGTTTTTCATCCGAAAATCGATTTTTTGGACTGTACCAAAAATGATTCAAAATGTCAATTGGATCATGCCTCATGTTGAATAACCACTTTTTAAACCCTCACAGTGACCAAAATTGCCATTTTTACAGAGTTTTGCTTACTCAAAAGCTTCAATTTTGACCCGTTTCAGGCACAGAAATGACTTTAAACACACTTATTTTAGTTGAAAAAGTCATAATTCACATCCAACAGTCATTTAGAGTCAAAAGATTAAATGTTAAAATTTCATCATTATAGACCATTTTGGGAATCTCGACATGTCCGGAGTCATCGTTTTTCATCCGAAAATCGATTTTTTGGACTGTACCAAAAATGATTCAAAATGTCAATTGGATCATGCCTCATGTTGAATAACCACTTTTTAAACCCTCACAGTGACCAAAATTGCCATTTTTACAGAGTTTTGCTTACTCAAAAGCTTCAATTTTGACCCGTTTCAGGCACAGAAATGACTTTAAACACACTTATTTTAGTTGAAAAAGTCATAATTCACATCCAACAGTCATTTAGAGTCAAAAGATTAAATGTTAAAATTCATCATTAAAGACCATTTTGGGAACGTTCGACATGTCCGGAGTCATCGTTTTTCATCCGAAAATCGATTTTTTGGACTGTACCAAAAATGATTCAAAATGTCAATTGGATCGTGCCTCATGTTGAATAACCACTTTTTAAACCCTAACAGTGACCAAAATGGCCATTTTTACAAAGTTTTGCTTACTCAAAAGCTTCAATTTTGACCCGTTTCAGTCACAGAAATGACTTTAAACACACTTATTTTAGTTGAAAATGTCATAATTCACATCCAACAGTCATTTAGAGTCAAAAGATTAAATGTTAAAATTTCATCATTATAGACCATTTTGGGAACGTTCGACATGTCCGGAGTCATCGTTTTTCATCCGAAAATCGATTTTTTGGACTGTACCAAAAATGATTCAAAATGTCAATTGGATCATGCCTCATGTTGAATAACCACTTTTTAAACCCTCACAGTGACCAAAATTGCCATTTTTACAGAGTTTTGCTTACTCAAAAGCTTCAATTTTGACCCGTTTCAGTCACAGAAATGACTTTAAACACACTTATTTTAGTTGAAAAAGTCATAATTCACATCCAACAGTCATTTAGAGTCAAAAGATTAAATGTTAAAATTTCATCATTATAGACCATTTTGGGAACGTACGACATGTCCGGAGTCATCGTTTTTCATCCGAAAATCGATTTTTTGGACTGTACCAAAAATGATTCAAAATGTCAATTGGATCATGCCTCATGTTGAATAACCACTTTTTAAACCCTCACAGTGACCAAAATTGCCATTTTTACAGAGTTTTGCTTACTCAAAAGCTTCAATTTTGACCCGTTTCAGGCACAAAAATTACTTTAAACACACTTAATTTAGTTGAAAAAGTCATAATTCACATCCAACAGTCATTTAGAGTCAAAAGATTAAATGTTAAAATTTCATCATTATAGACCATTTTGGGAACGTTCGACATGTCCGGAGTCATTGTTTTTCATCCGAAAATTGATTTTTTGGACTGTACCAAAAATGATTCAAAATGTCAATTGGATCGTGCCTCATGTTGAATAACCACTTTTTAAACCCTCACAGTGACCAAAATTGCCATTTTTACAGAGTTTTGCTTACTCAAAAGCTTCAATTTTGACCCGTTTCAGTCACAGAAATGACTTTAAACACACTTATTTTAGTTGAAAAAGTCATAATTCACATCCAACAGTCATTTAGAGTCAAAAGATTAAATGTTAAAATTTCATCATTATAGACCATTTTGGGAACGTTCGACATGTCCGGAGTCATCGTTTTTCATCCGAAAATCGATTTTTTGGACTGTACCAAAAATGATTCAAAATGTCAATTGGATCGTGCCTCATGTTGAATAACCACTTTTTAAACCCTCACAGTGACCAAAATTGCCATTTTTACAGAGTTTTGCTTACTCAAAAGCTTCAATTTTGACCCGTTTCAGTCACAGAAATGACTTTAAACACACTTATTTTAGTTGAAAAAGTCATACTTCACATCCAACAGTCATTTAGAGTCAAAAGATTAAATGTTAAAATTTCATCATTATAGACCATTTTGGGAACGTTCGACATGTCCGGAGTCATTGTTTTTCATCCGAAAATTGATTTTTTGGACTGTACCAAAAATGATTCAAAATGTCAATTGGATCGTGCCTCATGTTGAATAACCACTTTTTAAACCCTCACAGTGACCAAAATTGCCATTTTTACAGAGTTTTGCTTACTCAAAAGCTTCAATTTTGACCCGTTTCAGTCACAGAAATGACTTTAAACACACTTATTTTAGTTGAAAAAGTCATAATTCACATCCAACAGTCATTTAGAGTCAAAAGATTAAATGTTAAAATTTCATCATTATAGACCATTTTGGGAACGTTCGACATGTCCGGAGTCATCGTTTTTCATCCGAAAATCGATTTTTTGGACTGTACCAAAAATGATTCAAAATGTCAATTGGATCGTGCCTCATGTTGAATAACCACTTTTTAAACCCTCACAGTGACCAAAATTGCCATTTTTACAGAGTTTTGCTTACTCAAAAGCTTCAATTTTGACCCGTTTCAGTCACAGAAATGACTTTAAACACACTTATTTTAGTTGAAAAAGTCATACTTCACATCCAACAGTCATTTAGAGTCAAAAGATTAAATGTTAAAATTTCATCATTATAGACCATTTTGGGAACGTTCGACATGTCCGGAGTCATAATTTTTCATCCGAAAATCGATTTTTTGGACGGTACCAAAAATGATTCAAAATGTCAATAGGATCGTGCCTCATGTTGAATAACCACTTTTTAAACCCTCACAGTGACCAAAATGGCCATTTTTACAAAGTTTTGCTTACTCAAAAGCTTCAATTTTGACCCGTTTCAGTCACAGAAATGACTTTAAACACACTTATTTTAGTTGAAAAAGTCATAATTCACATCCAACAGTCATTTAGAGTCAAAAGATTAAATGTTAAAATTTCATCATTATAGACCATTTTGGGAACGTTCGACATGTCCAGAGTCATCGTTTTTCATCCGAAAATTGATTTTTTGGACTGTACCAAAAATGATTCAAAATGTCAATTGGATCATGCCTCATGTTGAATAACCACTTTTTAAACCCTCACAGTGACCAAAATTGCCATTTTTACAGAGTTTTGTTTACTCAAAAGCTTCAATTTTGACCCAATTCAGGCACAGAAATGACTTTAAACACACTTATTTTAGTTGAAAAAGTCATAATTCACATCCAACAGTCATTTAGAGTCAAAAGATTAAATGTTAAAATTTCATCATTATAGACCATTTTGGGAACGTTCGACATGTCCGGAGTCATTGTTTTTCATCCGAAAATTGATTTTTTGGACTGTACCAAAAATGATTCAAAATGTCAATTGGATCGTGCCTCATGTTGAATAACCACTTTTTAAACCCTCACAGTGACCAAAATGGCCATTTTTACAGAGTTTTGCTTACTCAAAAGCTTCAATTTTGACCCGTTTCAGTCACAGAAATGACTTTAAACACACTTGTTTTAGTTGAAAAAGTCATAATTCACATCCAACAGTCATTTAGAGTCAAAAGATTAAATGTTAAAATTTCATCATTATAGACCATTTTGGGAACGTTCGACATGTCCGGAGTCATCGTTTTTCATCCGAAAATCGATTTTTTGGACTGTACCAAAAATGATTCAAAATGTCAATTGGATCATGCCTCATGTTGAATAACCACTTTTTAAACCCTCACAGTGACCAAAATTGCCATTTTTACAGAGTTTTGCTTACTCAAAAGCTTCAATTTTGACCCGTTTCAGGCACAGAAATGACTTTAAACACACTTATTTTAGTTGAAAAAGTCATAATTCACATCCAACAGTCATTTAGAGTCAAAAGATTAAATGTTAAAATTTCATCATTATAGACCATTTTGGGAACGTTCGACATGTCCGGAGTCATCGTTTTTCATCCGAAAATCGATTTTTTGGACTGTACCAAAAATGATTCAAAATGTCAATTGGATCATGCCTCATGTTGAATAACCACTTTTTAAACCCTCACAGTGACCAAAATTGCCATTTTTACAGAGTTTTGCTTACTCAAAAGCTTCAATTTTGACCCGTTTCAGGCACAGAAATGACTTTAAACACACTTATTTTAGTTGAAAAAGTCATAATTCACATCCAACAGTCATTTAGAGTCAAAAGATTAAATGATAAAATTCATCATTAAAGACCATTTTGAGAACGTTCGACATGTCCGGAGTCATCGTTTTTCATCCGAAAATCGATTTTTTGGACTGTACCAAAAATGATTCAAAATGTCAATTGGATCGTGCCTCATGTTGAATAACCACTTTTTAAACCCTCACAGTGACCAAAATGGCCATTTTTACAAAGTTTTGCTTACTCAAAAGCTTCAATTTTGACCCGTTTCAGTCACAGAAATGACTTTAAACACACTTATTTTAGTTGAAAATGTCATAATTCACATCCAACAGTCATTTAGAGTCAAAAGATTAAATGTTAAAATTTCATCATTATAGACCATTTTGGGAACGTTCGACATGTCCGGAGTCATCGTTTTTCATCCGAAAATCGATTTTTTGGACTGTACCAAAAATGATTCAAAATGTCAATTGGATCATGCCTCATGTTGAATAACCACTTTTTAAACCCTCACAGTGACCAAAATTGCCATTTTTACAGAGTTTTGCTTACTCAAAAGCTTCAATTTTGACCCGTTTCAGGCACAGAAATGACTTTAAACACACTTATTTTAGTTGAAAAAGTCATAATTCACATCCAACAGTCATTTAGAGTCAAAAGATTAAATGTTAAAATTTCATCATTATAGACCATTTTGGGAACGTTCGACATGTCCGAAGTCATCGTTTTTCATCCGAAAATCGATTTTTTGGACTGTACCAAAAATGATTCAAAATGTCAATTGGATCATGCCTCATGTTGAATAACCACTTTTTAAACCCTCACAGTGACCAAAATTGCCATTTTTACAGAGTTTTGATTACTCAAAAGCTTCAATTTTGACCCGTTTCAGTCACAAAAATTACTTTAAACACACTTATTTTAGTTGAAAAAGTCATAATTCACATCCAACAGTCATTTAGAGTCAAAAGATTAAATGGTAAAATTTCATCATTATAGACCATTTTGGGAACGTTCGACATGTCCGGAGTCATCGTTTTTCATCCGAAAATTGATTTTTTGGACTGTACCAAAAATGATTCAAAATGTCAATTGGATCATGCCTCATGTTGAATAACCACTTTTTAAACCCTCACAGTGACCAAAATTGCCATTTTTACAGAGTTTTGTTTACTCAAAAGCTTCAATTTTGACCCGTTTCAGGCACAGAAATGACTTTAACACACTTATTTTAGTTGAAAAAGTCATAATTCACATCCAACAGTCATTTAGAGTCAAAAGATTAAATGTTAAAATTTCATCATTATAGACCATTTTGGGAACGTTCGACATGTCCGGAGTCATCGTTTTTCATCCGAAAATGGATTTTTTGGACTGTACCAAAAATGATTCAAAATGTCAATTGGATCGTGCCTCATGTTGAATAACCACTTTTTAAACCCTCACAGTGACCAAAATTGCCATTTTTACAGAGTTTTGCTTACTCAAAAGCTTCCATTTTGACCCGTTTCAGGCACAGAAAGGACTTTAAACACACTTATTTTAGTTGAAAAAGTCATAATTCACATCCAACAGTCATTTAGAGTCAAAAGATTAAATGTTAAAATTTCATCATTATAGACCATTTTGGGAACGTTCGACATGTCCGGAGTCATCGTTTTTCATCCGAAAATTGATTTTTTGGACTGTACCAAAAATGATTCAAAATGTCAATTGGATCGTGCCTCATGTTGAATAACCACTTTTTAAACCCTCACAGTGACCAAAATGGCCATTTTTACAGAGTTTTGTTTACTCAAAAGCATCAATTTTGACCCGTTTCAGGCACAGAAATGACTTTAAACACACTTATTTTGGTTGAAAAAGTCATACTTCACATCCAACAGTCATTTAGAGTCAAAAGATTAAATGTTAAAATTTCATCATTATAGACCATTTTGGGAACGTTCGACATGTCCGGAGTCATCGTTTTTCATCCGAAAATCGATTTTTTGGACTGTACCAAAAATGATTCAAAATGTCAATTGGATCATGCCTCATGTTGAATAACCACTTTTTAAACCCTCACAGTGACCAAAATTGCCATTTTTACAGAGTTTTGCTTACTCAAAAGCTTCAATTTTGACCCGTTTCAGGCACAGAAATGACTTTAAACACACTTATTTTAGTTGAAAAAGTCATAATTCACATCCAACAGTCATTTAGAGTCAAAAGATTAAATGTTAAAATTTCATCATTATAGACCATTTTGGGAATCTCGACATGTCCGGAGTCATCGTTTTTCATCCGAAAATCGATTTTTTGGACTGTACCAAAAATGATTCAAAATGTCAATTGGATCATGCCTCATGTTGAATAACCACTTTTTAAACCCTCACAGTGACCAAAATTGCCATTTTTACAGAGTTTTGCTTACTCAAAAGCTTCAATTTTGACCCGTTTCAGGCACAGAAATGACTTTAAACACACTTATTTTAGTTGAAAAAGTCATAATTCACATCCAACAGTCATTTAGAGTCAAAAGATTAAATGTTAAAATTCATCATTAAAGACCATTTTGGGAACGTTCGACATGTCCGGAGTCATCGTTTTTCATCCGAAAATCGATTTTTTGGACTGTACCAAAAATGATTCAAAATGTCAATTGGATCGTGCCTCATGTTGAATAACCACTTTTTAAACCCTAACAGTGACCAAAATGGCCATTTTTACAAAGTTTTGCTTACTCAAAAGCTTCAATTTTGACCCGTTTCAGTCACAGAAATGACTTTAAACACACTTATTTTAGTTGAAAATGTCATAATTCACATCCAACAGTCATTTAGAGTCAAAAGATTAAATGTTAAAATTTCATCATTATAGACCATTTTGGGAACGTTCGACATGTCCGGAGTCATCGTTTTTCATCCGAAAATCGATTTTTTGGACTGTACCAAAAATGATTCAAAATGTCAATTGGATCATGCCTCATGTTGAATAACCACTTTTTAAACCCTCACAGTGACCAAAATTGCCATTTTTACAGAGTTTTGCTTACTCAAAAGCTTCAATTTTGACCCGTTTCAGTCACAGAAATGACTTTAAACACACTTATTTTAGTTGAAAAAGTCATAATTCACATCCAACAGTCATTTAGAGTCAAAAGATTAAATGTTAAAATTTCATCATTATAGACCATTTTGGGAACGTACGACATGTCCGGAGTCATCGTTTTTCATCCGAAAATCGATTTTTTGGACTGTACCAAAAATGATTCAAAATGTCAATTGGATCATGCCTCATGTTGAATAACCACTTTTTAAACCCTCACAGTGACCAAAATTGCCATTTTTACAGAGTTTTGCTTACTCAAAAGCTTCAATTTTGACCCGTTTCAGGCACAAAAATTACTTTAAACACACTTAATTTAGTTGAAAAAGTCATAATTCACATCCAACAGTCATTTAGAGTCAAAAGATTAAATGTTAAAATTTCATCATTATAGACCATTTTGGGAACGTTCGACATGTCCGGAGTCATTGTTTTTCATCCGAAAATTGATTTTTTGGACTGTACCAAAAATGATTCAAAATGTCAATTGGATCGTGCCTCATGTTGAATAACCACTTTTTAAACCCTCACAGTGACCAAAATTGCCATTTTTACAGAGTTTTGCTTACTCAAAAGCTTCAATTTTGACCCGTTTCAGTCACAGAAATGACTTTAAACACACTTATTTTAGTTGAAAAAGTCATAATTCACATCCAACAGTCATTTAGAGTCAAAAGATTAAATGTTAAAATTTCATCATTATAGACCATTTTGGGAACGTTCGACATGTCCGGAGTCATCGTTTTTCATCCGAAAATCGATTTTTTGGACTGTACCAAAAATGATTCAAAATGTCAATTGGATCGTGCCTCATGTTGAATAACCACTTTTTAAACCCTCACAGTGACCAAAATTGCCATTTTTACAGAGTTTTGCTTACTCAAAAGCTTCAATTTTGACCCGTTTCAGTCACAGAAATGACTTTAAACACACTTATTTTAGTTGAAAAAGTCATACTTCACATCCAACAGTCATTTAGAGTCAAAAGATTAAATGTTAAAATTTCATCATTATAGACCATTTTGGGAACGTTCGACATGTCCGGAGTCATAATTTTTCATCCGAAAATCGATTTTTTGGACGGTACCAAAAATGATTCAAAATGTCAATAGGATCGTGCCTCATGTTGAATAACCACTTTTTAAACCCTCACAGTGACCAAAATGGCCATTTTTACAAAGTTTTGCTTACTCAAAAGCTTCAATTTTGACCCGTTTCAGTCACAGAAATGACTTTAAACACACTTATTTTAGTTGAAAAAGTCATAATTCACATCCAACAGTCATTTAGAGTCAAAAGATTAAATGTTAAAATTTCATCATTATAGACCATTTTGGGAACGTTCGACATGTCCAGAGTCATCGTTTTTCATCCGAAAATTGATTTTTTGGACTGTACCAAAAATGATTCAAAATGTCAATTGGATCATGCCTCATGTTGAATAACCACTTTTTAAACCCTCACAGTGACCAAAATTGCCATTTTTACAGAGTTTTGTTTACTCAAAAGCTTCAATTTTGACCCAATTCAGGCACAGAAATGACTTTAAACACACTTATTTTAGTTGAAAAAGTCATAATTCACATCCAACAGTCATTTAGAGTCAAAAGATTAAATGTTAAAATTTCATCATTATAGACCATTTTGGGAACGTTCGACATGTCCGGAGTCATTGTTTTTCATCCGAAAATTGATTTTTTGGACTGTACCAAAAATGATTCAAAATGTCAATTGGATCGTGCCTCATGTTGAATAACCACTTTTTAAACCCTCACAGTGACCAAAATGGCCATTTTTACAGAGTTTTGCTTACTCAAAAGCTTCAATTTTGACCCGTTTCAGTCACAGAAATGACTTTAAACACACTTGTTTTAGTTGAAAAAGTCATAATTCACATCCAACAGTCATTTAGAGTCAAAAGATTAAATGTTAAAATTTCATCATTATAGACCATTTTGGGAACGTTCGACATGTCCGGAGTCATCGTTTTTCATCCGAAAATCGATTTTTTGGACTGTACCAAAAATGATTCAAAATGTCAATTGGATCATGCCTCATGTTGAATAACCACTTTTTAAACCCTCACAGTGACCAAAATTGCCATTTTTACAGAGTTTTGCTTACTCAAAAGCTTCAATTTTGACCCGTTTCAGGCACAGAAATGACTTTAAACACACTTATTTTAGTTGAAAAAGTCATAATTCACATCCAACAGTCATTTAGAGTCAAAAGATTAAATGTTAAAATTTCATCATTATAGACCATTTTGGGAACGTTCGACATGTCCGGAGTCATCGTTTTTCATCCGAAAATCGATTTTTTGGACTGTACCAAAAATGATTCAAAATGTCAATTGGATCATGCCTCATGTTGAATAACCACTTTTTAAACCCTCACAGTGACCAAAATTGCCATTTTTACAGAGTTTTGCTTACTCAAAAGCTTCAATTTTGACCCGTTTCAGGCACAGAAATGACTTTAAACACACTTATTTTAGTTGAAAAAGTCATAATTCACATCCAACAGTCATTTAGAGTCAAAAGATTAAATGATAAAATTCATCATTAAAGACCATTTTGAGAACGTTCGACATGTCCGGAGTCATCGTTTTTCATCCGAAAATCGATTTTTTGGACTGTACCAAAAATGATTCCAAATGTCAATTGGATCGTGCCTCATGTTGAATAACCACTTTTTAAACCCTCACAGTGACCAAAATGGCCATTTTTACAAAGTTTTGCTTACTCAAAAGCTTCAATTTTGACCCGTTTCAGTCACAGAAATGACTTTAAACACACTTATTTTAGTTGAAAATGTCATAATTCACATCCAACAGTCATTTAGAGTCAAAAGATTAAATGTTAAAATTTCATCATTATAGACCATTTTGGGAACGTTCGACATGTCCGGAGTCATCGTTTTTCATCCGAAAATCGATTTTTTGGACTGTACCAAAAATGATTCAAAATGTCAATTGGATCATGCCTCATGTTGAATAACCACTTTTTAAACCCTCACAGTGACCAAAATTGCCATTTTTACAGAGTTTTGCTTACTCAAAAGCTTCAATTTTGACCCGTTTCAGGCACAGAAATGACTTTAAACACACTTATTTTAGTTGAAAAAGTCATAATTCACATCCAACAGTCATTTAGAGTCAAAAGATTAAATGTTAAAATTTCATCATTATAGACCATTTTGGGAACGTTCGACATGTCCGAAGTCATCGTTTTTCATCCGAAAATCGATTTTTTGGACTGTACCAAAAATGATTCAAAATGTCAATTGGATCATGCCTCATGTTGAATAACCACTTTTTAAACCCTCACAGTGACCAAAATTGCCATTTTTACAGAGTTTTGATTACTCAAAAGCTTCAATTTTGACCCGTTTCAGTCACAAAAATTACTTTAAACACACTTAATTTAGTTGAAAAAGTCATAATTCACATCCAACAGTCATTTAGAGTCAAAAGATTAAATGTTAAAATTTCATCATTATAGACCATTTTGGGAACGTTCGACATGTCCGGAGTCATTGTTTTTCATCCGAAAATTGATTTTTTGGACTGTACCAAAAATGATTCAAAATGTCAATTGGATCGTGCCTCATGTTGAATAACCACTTTTTAAACCCTCACAGTGACCAAAATTGCCATTTTTACAGAGTTTTGCTTACTCAAAAGCTTCAATTTTGACCCGTTTCAGTCACAGAAATGACTTTAAACACACTTATTTTAGTTGAAAAAGTCATAATTCACATCCAACAGTCATTTAGAGTCAAAAGATTAAATGTTAAAATTTCATCATTATAGACCATTTTGGGAACGTTCGACATGTCCGGAGTCATCGTTTTTCATCCGAAAATCGATTTTTTGGACTGTACCAAAAATGATTCAAAATGTCAATTGGATCGTGCCTCATGTTGAATAACCACTTTTTAAACCCTCACAGTGACCAAAATTGCCATTTTTACAGAGTTTTGCTTACTCAAATGCTTCAATTTTGACCCGTTTCAGTCACAGAAATGACTTTAAACACACTTATTTTAGTTGAAAAAGTCATACTTCACATCCAACAGTCATTTAGAGTCAAAAGATTAAATGTTAAAATTTCATCATTATAGACCATTTTGGGAACGTTCGACATGTCCGGAGTCATCATTTTTCATCCGAAAATCGATTTTTTGGACGGTACCAAAAATGATTCAAAATGTCAATAGGATCGTGCCTCATGTTGAATAACCACTTTTTAAACCCTCACAGTGACCAAAATGGCCATTTTTACAAAGTTTTGCTTACTCAAAAGCTTCAATTTTGACCCGTTTCAGTCACAGAAATGACTTTAAACACACTTATTTTAGTTGAAAAAGTCATAATTCACATCCAACAGTCATTTAGAGTCAAAAGATTAAATGTTAAAATTTCATCATTATAGACCATTTTGGGAACGTTCGACATGTCCAGAGTCATCGTTTTTCATCCGAAAATTGATTTTTTGGACTGTACCAAAAATGATTCAAAATGTCAATTGGATCGTGCCTCATGTTGAATAACCACTTTTTAAACCCTCACAGTGACCAAAATGGCCATTTTTACAGAGTTTTGCTTACTCAAAAGCTTCAATTTTGACCCGTTTCAGTCACAGAAATGACTTTAAACACACTTGTTTTAGTTGAAAAAGTCATAATTCACATCCAACAGTCATTTAGAGTCAAAAGATTAAATGTTAAAATTTCATCATTATAGACCATTTTGGGAACGTTCGACATGTACGGAGTCATCGTTTTTCATCCGAAAATTGATTTTTTGGACTGGACCAAAAATGATTCAAAATGTCAATTGGATCGTGCCTCATGTTGAATAACCACTTTTTAAACCCTCACAGTGACCAAAATGGCCATTTTTACAGAGTTTTGCTTACTCAAAAGCTTCAATTTTGACCCGTTTCAGGCACAGAAATGACTTTAAACACACTTATTTTGGTTGAAAAAGTCATACTTCACATCCAACAGTCATTTAGAGTTAAAAGATTAAATGTTAAAATTTCATCATTATAGACCATTTTGGGAACGTTCGACATGTCCGGAGTCATCGTTTTTCATCCGAAAATTGATTTTTTGGACTGTACCAAAAATGATTCAAAATGTCAATTGGATCATGCCTCATGTTGAATAACCACTTTTTAAACCCTCACAGTGACCAAAATTGCCATTTTTACAGAGTTTTGCTTACTCAAAAGCTTCAATTTTGACCCGTTTCAGGCACAGAAATGACTTTAAACACACTTATTTTAGTTGAAAAAGTCATAATTCACATCCAACAGTCATTTAGAGTCAAAAGATTAAATGTTAAAATTTCATCATTATAGACCATTTTGGGAACGTTCGACATGTCCGGAGTCATCGTTTTTCATCCGAAAATCGATTTTTTGGACTGTACCAAAAATGATTCAAAATGTCAATTGGATCATGCCTCATGTTGAATAACCACTTTTTAAACCCTCACAGTGACCAAAATTGCCATTTTTACAGAGTTTTGCTTACTCAAAAGCTTCAATTTTGACCCGTTTCAGGCACAGAAATGACTTTAAACACACTTATTTTAGTTGAAAAAGTCATAATTCACATCCAACAGTCATTTAGAGTCAAAAGATTAAATGATAAAATTCATCATTAAAGACCATTTTGAGAACGTTCGACATGTCCGGAGTCATCGTTTTTCATCCGAAAATCGATTTTTTGGACTGTACCAAAAATGATTCAAAATGTCAATTGGATCGTGCCTCATGTTGAATAACCACTTTTTAAACCCTCACAGTGACCAAAATGGCCATTTTTACAAAGTTTTGCTTACTCAAAAGCTTCAATTTTGACCCGTTTCAGTCACAGAAATGACTTTAAACACACTTATTTTAGTTGAAAATGTCATAATTCACATCCAACAGTCATTTAGAGTCAAAAGATTAAATGTTAAAATTTCATCATTATAGACCATTTTGGGAACGTTCGACATGTCCGGAGTCATCGTTTTTCATCTGAAAATCGATTTTTTGGACTGTACCAAAAATGATTCAAAATGTCAATTGGATCATGCCTCATGTTGAATAACCACTTTTTAAACCCTCACAGTGACCAAAATTGCCATTTTTACAGAGTTTTGCTTACTCAAAAGCTTCAATTTTGACCCGTTTCAGGCACAGAAATGACTTTAAACACACTTATTTTAGTTGAAAAAGTCATAATTCACATCCAACAGTCATTTAGAGTCAAAAGATTAAATGTTAAAATTTCATCATTATAGACCATTTTGGGAATCTCGACATGTCCGGAGTCATCGTTTTTCATCCGAAAATCGATTTTTTGGACTGTACCAAAAATGATTCAAAATGTCAATTGGATCATGCCTCATGTTGAATAACCACTTTTTAAACCCTCACAGTGACCAAAATTGCCATTTTTACAGAGTTTTGCTTACTCAAAAGCTTCAATTTTGACCCGTTTCAGGCACAGAAATGACTTTAAACACACTTATTTTAGTTGAAAAAGTCATAATTCACATCCAACAGTCATTTAGAGTCAAAAGATTAAATGTTAAAATTCATCATTAAAGACCATTTTGGGAACGTTCGACATGTCCGGAGTCATCGTTTTTCATCCGAAAATCGATTTTTTGGACTGTACCAAAAATGATTCAAAATGTCAATTGGATCGTGCCTCATGTTGAATAACCACTTTTTAAACCCTAACAGTGACCAAAATGGCCATTTTTACAAAGTTTTGCTTACTCAAAAGCTTCAATTTTGACCCGTTTCAGTCACAGAAATGACTTTAAACACACTTATTTTAGTTGAAAATGTCATAATTCACATCCAACAGTCATTTAGAGTCAAAAGATTAAATGTTAAAATTTCATCATTATAGACCATTTTGGGAACGTTCGACATGTCCGGAGTCATCGTTTTTCATCCGAAAATCGATTTTTTGGACTGTACCAAAAATGATTCAAAATGTCAATTGGATCATGCCTCATGTTGAATAACCACTTTTTAAACCCTCACAGTGACCAAAATTGCCATTTTTACAGAGTTTTGCTTACTCAAAAGCTTCAATTTTGACCCGTTTCAGTCACAGAAATGACTTTAAACACACTTATTTTAGTTGAAAAAGTCATAATTCACATCCAACAGTCATTTAGAGTCAAAAGATTAAATGTTAAAATTTCATCATTATAGACCATTTTGGGAACGTACGACATGTCCGGAGTCATCGTTTTTCATCCGAAAATCGATTTTTTGGACTGTACCAAAAATGATTCAAAATGTCAATTGGATCATGCCTCATGTTGAATAACCACTTTTTAAACCCTCACAGTGACCAAAATTGCCATTTTTACAGAGTTTTGCTTACTCAAAAGCTTCAATTTTGACCCGTTTCAGGCACAAAAATTACTTTAAACACACTTAATTTAGTTGAAAAAGTCATAATTCACATCCAACAGTCATTTAGAGTCAAAAGATTAAATGTTAAAATTTCATCATTATAGACCATTTTGGGAACGTTCGACATGTCCGGAGTCATTGTTTTTCATCCGAAAATTGATTTTTTGGACTGTACCAAAAATGATTCAAAATGTCAATTGGATCGTGCCTCATGTTGAATAACCACTTTTTAAACCCTCACAGTGACCAAAATTGCCATTTTTACAGAGTTTTGCTTACTCAAAAGCTTCAATTTTGACCCGTTTCAGTCACAGAAATGACTTTAAACACACTTATTTTAGTTGAAAAAGTCATAATTCACATCCAACAGTCATTTAGAGTCAAAAGATTAAATGTTAAAATTTCATCATTATAGACCATTTTGGGAACGTTCGACATGTCCGGAGTCATCGTTTTTCATCCGAAAATCGATTTTTTGGACTGTACCAAAAATGATTCAAAATGTCAATTGGATCGTGCCTCATGTTGAATAACCACTTTTTAAACCCTCACAGTGACCAAAATTGCCATTTTTACAGAGTTTTGCTTACTCAAAAGCTTCAATTTTGACCCGTTTCAGTCACAGAAATGACTTTAAACACACTTATTTTGGTTGAAAAAGTCATACTTCACATCCAACAGTCATTTAGAGTCAAAAGATTAAATGTTAAAATTTCATCATTATAGACCATTTTGGGAACGTTCGACATGTCCGGAGTCATCATTTTTCATCCGAAAATCGATTTTTTGGACGGTACCAAAAATGATTCAAAATGTCAATAGGATCGTGCCTCATGTTGAATAACCACTTTTTAAACCCTCACAGTGACCAAAATGGCCATTTTTACAAAGTTTTGCTTACTCAAAAGCTTCAATTTTGACCCGTTTCAGTCACAGAAATGACTTTAAACACACTTATTTTAGTTGAAAAAGTCATAATTCACATCCAACAGTCATTTAGAGTCAAAAGATTAAATGTTAAAATTTCATCATTATAGACCATTTTGGGAACGTTCGACATGTCCAGAGTCATCGTTTTTCATCCGAAAATTGATTTTTTGGACTGTACCAAAAATGATTCAAAATGTCAATTGGATCATGCCTCATGTTGAATAACCACTTTTTAAACCCTCACAGTGACCAAAATTGCCATTTTTACAGAGTTTTGTTTACTCAAAAGCTTCAATTTTGACCCAATTCAGGCACAGAAATGACTTTAAACACACTTATTTTAGTTGAAAAAGTCATAATTCACATCCAACAGTCATTTAGAGTCAAAAGATTAAATGTTAAAATTTCATCATTATAGACCATTTTGGGAACGTTCGACATGTCCGGAGTCATTGTTTTTCATCCGAAAATTGATTTTTTGGACTGTACCAAAAATGATTCAAAATGTCAATTGGATCGTGCCTCATGTTGAATAACCACTTTTTAAACCCTTACAGTGACCAAAATGGCCATTTTTACAGAGTTTTGCTTACTCAAAAGCTTCAATTTTGACCCGTTTCAGTCACAGAAATGACTTTAAACACACTTGTTTTAGTTGAAAAAGTCATAATTCACATCCAACAGTCATTTAGAGTCAAAAGATTAAATGTTAAAATTTCATCATTATAGACCATTTTGGGAACGTTCGACATGTCCGGAGTCATCGTTTTTCATCCGAAAATCGATTTTTTGGACTGTACCAAAAATGATTCAAAATGTCAATTGGATCATGCCTCATGTTGAATAACCACTTTTTAAACCCTCACAGTGACCAAAATTGCCATTTTTACAGAGTTTTGCTTACTCAAAAGCTTCAATTTTGACCCGTTTCAGGCACAGAAATGACTTTAAACACACTTATTTTAGTTGAAAAAGTCATAATTCACATCCAACAGTCATTTAGAGTCAAAAGATTAAATGTTAAAATTTCATCATTATAGACCATTTTGGGAACGTTCGACATGTCCGGAGTCATCGTTTTTCATCCGACAATCGATTTTTTGGACTGTACCAAAAATGATTCAAAATGTCAATTGGATCATGCCTCATGTTGAATAACCACTTTTTAAACCCTCACAGTGACCAAAATTGCCATTTTTACAGAGTTTTGCTTACTCAAAAGCTTCAATTTTGACCCGTTTCAGGCACAGAAATGACTTTAAACACACTTATTTTAGTTGAAAAAGTCATAATTCACATCCAACAGTCATTTAGAGTCAAAAGATTAAATGATAAAATTCATCATTAAAGACCATTTTGAGAACGTTCGACATGTCCGGAGTCATCGTTTTTCATCTGAAAATCGATTTTTTGGACTGTACCAAAAATGATTCAAAATGTCAATTGGATCGTGCCTCATGTTGAATAACCACTTTTTAAACCCTCACAGTGACCAAAATGGCCATTTTTACAAAGTTTTGCTTACTCAAAAGCTTCAATTTTGACCCGTTTCAGTCACAGAAATGACTTTAAACACACTTATTTTAGTTGAAAATGTCATAATTCACATCCAACAGTCATTTAGAGTCAAAAGATTAAATGTTAAAATTTCATCATTATAGACCATTTTGGGAACGTTCGACATGTCCGGAGTCATCGTTTTTCATCCGAAAATCGATTTTTTGGACTGTACCAAAAATGATTCAAAATGTCAATTGGATCATGCCTCATGTTGAATAACCACTTTTTAAACCCTCACAGTGACCAAAATTGCCATTTTTACAGAGTTTTGCTTACTCAAAAGCTTCAATTTTGACCCGTTTCAGGCACAGAAATGACTTTAAACACACTTATTTTAGTTGAAAAAGTCATAATTCACATCCAACAGTCATTTAGAGTCAAAAGATTAAATGTTAAAATTTCATCATTATAGACCATTTTGGGAACGTTCGACATGTCCGAAGTCATCGTTTTTCATCCGAAAATCGATTTTTTGGACTGTACCAAAAATGATTCAAAATGTCAATTGGATCATGCCTCATGTTGAATAACCACTTTTTAAACCCTCACAGTGACCAAAATTGCCATTTTTACAGAGTTTTGATTACTCAAAAGCTTCAATTTTGACCCGTTTCAGTCACAAAAATTACTTTAAACACACTTAATTTAGTTGAAAAAGTCATAATTCACATCCAACAGTCATTTAGAGTCAAAAGATTAAATGTTAAAATTTCATCATTATAGACCATTTTGGGAACGTTCGACATGTCCGGAGTCATTGTTTTTCATCCGAAAATTGATTTTTTGGACTGTACCAAAAATGATTCAAAATGTCAATTGGATCGTGCCTCATGTTGAATAACCACTTTTTAAACCCTCACAGTGACCAAAATTGCCATTTTTACAGAGTTTTGCTTACTCAAAAGCTTCAATTTTGACCCGTTTCAGTCACAGAAATGACTTTAAACACACTTATTTTAGTTGAAAAAGTCATAATTCACATCCAACAGTCATTTAGAGTCAAAAGATTAAATGTTAAAATTTCATCATTATAGACCATTTTGGGAACGTTCGACATGTCCGGAGTCATCGTTTTTCATCCGAAAATCGATTTTTTGGACTGTACCAAAAATGATTCAAAATGTCAATTGGATCGTGCCTCATGTTGAATAACCACTTTTTAAACCCTCACAGTGACCAAAATGGCCATTTTTACAAAGTTTTGCTTACTCAAAAGCTTCAATTTTGACCCGTTTCAGTCACAGAAATGACTTTAAACACACTTATTTTAGTTGAAAAAGTCATAATTCACATCCAACAGTCATTTAGAGTCAAAAGATTAAATGTTAAAATTTCATCATTATAGACCATTTTGGGAACGTTCGACATGTCCAGAGTCATCGTTTTTCATCCGAAAATTGATTTTTTGGACTGTACCAAAAATGATTCAAAATGTCAATTGGATCGTGCCTCATGTTGAATAACCACTTTTTAAACCCTCACAGTGACCAAAATGGCCATTTTTACAGAGTTTTGCTTACTCAAAAGCTTCAATTTTGACCCGTTTCAGTCACAGAAATGACTTTAAACACACTTGTTTTAGTTGAAAAAGTCATAATTCACATCCAACAGTCATTTAGAGTCAAAAGATTAAATGTTAAAATTTCATCATTATAGACCATTTTGGGAACGTTCGACATGTCCGGAGTCATCGTTTTTCATCCGAAAATTGATTTTTTGGACTGTACCAAAAATGATTCAAAATGTCAATTGGATCGTGCCTCATGTTGAATAACCACTTTTTAAACCCTCACAGTGACCAAAATGGCCATTTTTACAGAGTTTTGCTTACTCAAAAGCTTCAATTTTGACCCGTTTCAGGCACAGAAATGACTTTAAACACACTTATTTTGGTTGAAAAAGTCATACTTCACATCCAACAGTCATTTAGAGTCAAAAGATTAAATGTTAAAATTTCATCATTATAGACCATTTTGGGAACGTTCGACATGTCCGGAGTCATCGTTTTTCATCCGAAAATTGATTTTTTGGACTGTACCAAAAATGATTCAAAATGTCAATTGGATCATGCCTCATGTTGAATAACCACTTTTTAAACCCTCACAGTGACCAAAATTGCCATTTTTACAGAGTTTTGCTTACTCAAAAGCTTCAATTTTGACCCGTTTCAGGCACAGAAATGACTTTAAACACACTTATTTTAGTTGAAAAAGTCATAATTCACATCCAACAGTCATTTAGAGTCAAAAGATTAAATGTTAAAATTTCATCATTATAGACCATTTTGGGAACGTTCGACATGTCCGGAGTCATCGTTTTTCATCCGAAAATCGATTTTTTGGACTGTACCAAAAATGATTCAAAATGTCAATTGGATCATGCCTCATGTTGAATAACCACTTTTTAAACCCTCACAGTGACCAAAATTGCCATTTTTACAGAGTTTTGCTTACTCAAAAGCTTCAATTTTGACCCGTTTCAGGCACAGAAATGACTTTAAACACACTTATTTTAGTTGAAAAAGTCATAATTCACATCCAACAGTCATTTAGAGTCAAAAGATTAAATGATAAAATTCATCATTAAAGACCATTTTGAGAACGTTCGACATGTCCGGAGTCATCGTTTTTCATCCGAAAATCGATTTTTTGGACTGTACCAAAAATGATTCAAAATGTCAATTGGATCGTGCCTCATGTTGAATAACCACTTTTTAAACCCTCACAGTGACCAAAATGGCCATTTTTACAAAGTTTTGCTTACTCAAAAGCTTCAATTTTGACCCGTTTCAGTCACAGAAATGACTTTAAACACACTTATTTTAGTTGAAAATGTCATAATTCACATCCAACAGTCATTTAGAGTCAAAAGATTAAATGTTAAAATTTCATCATTATAGACCATTTTGGGAACGTTCGACATGTCCGGAGTCATCGTTTTTCATCTGAAAATCGATTTTTTGGACTGTACCAAAAATGATTCAAAATGTCAATTGGATCATGCCTCATGTTGAATAACCACTTTTTAAACCCTCACAGTGACCAAAATTGCCATTTTTACAGAGTTTTGCTTACTCAAAAGCTTCAATTTTGACCCGTTTCAGGCACAGAAATGACTTTAAACACACTTATTTTAGTTGAAAAAGTCATAATTCACATCCAACAGTCATTTAGAGTCAAAAGATTAAATGTTAAAATTTCATCATTATAGACCATTTTGGGAACGTTCGACATGTCCGAAGTCATCGTTTTTCATCCGAAAATCGATTTTTTGGACTGTACCAAAAATGATTCAAAATGTCAATTGGATCATGCCTCATGTTGAATAACCACTTTTTAAACCCTCACAGTGACCAAAATTGCCATTTTTACAGAGTTTTGATTACTCAAAAGCTTCAATTTTGACCCGTTTCAGTCACAAAAATTACTTTAAACACACTTAATTTAGTTGAAAAAGTCATAATTCACATCCAACAGTCATTTAGAGTCAAAAGATTAAATGTTAAAATTTCATCATTATAGACCATTTTGGGAACGTTCGACATGTCCGGAGTCATTGTTTTTCATCCGAAAATTGATTTTTTGGACTGTACCAAAAATGATTCAAAATGTCAATTGGATCGTGCCTCATGTTGAATAACCACTTTTTAAACCCTCACAGTGACCAAAATTGCCATTTTTACAGAGTTTTGCTTACTCAAAAGCTTCAATTTTGACCCGTTTCAGTCACAGAAATGACTTTAAACATACTTATTTTAGTTGAAAAAGTCATAATTCACATCCAACAGTCATTTAGAGTCAAAAGATTAAATGTTAAAATTTCATCATTATAGACCATTTTGGGAACCTTCGACATGTCCGGAGTCATCGTTTTTCATCCGAAAATCGATTTTTTGGACTGTACCAAAAATGATTCAAAATGTCAATAGGATCGTGCCTCATGTTGAATAACCACTTTTTAAACCCTCACAGTGACCAAAATGGCCATTTTTACAAAGTTTTGCTTACTCAAAAGCTTCAATTTTGACCCGTTTCAGTCACAGAAATGACTTTAAACACACGTATTTTAGTTGAAAAATTCATAATTCACATCCAACAGTCATTTAGAGTCAAAAGATTAAATGTTAAAATTTCATCATTATAGACCATTTTGGGAACGTTCGACATGTCCAGAGTCATCGTTTTTCATCCGAAAATTGATTTTTTGGACTGTACCAAAAATGATTCAAAATGTCAATTGGATCATGCCTCATGTTGAATAACCACTTTTTAAACCCTCACAGTGACCAAAATTGCCATTTTTACAGAGTTTTGTTTACTCAAAAGCTTCAATTTTGACCCAATTCAGGCACAGAAATGACTTTAAACACACTTATTTTAGTTGAAAAAGTCATAATTCACATCCAACAGTCATTTAGAGTCAAAAGATTAAATGTTAAAATTTCATCATTATAGACCATTTTGGGAACGTTCGACATGTCCGGAGTCATTGTTTTTCATCCGAAAATTGATTTTTTGGACTGTACCAAAAATGATTCAAAATGTCAATTGGATCGTGCCTCATGTTGAATAACCACTTTTTAAACCCTCACAGTGACCAAAATGGCCATTTTTACAGAGTTTTGCTTACTCAAAAGCTTCAATTTTGACCCGTTTCAGTCACAGAAATGACTTTAAACACACTTGTTTTAGTTGAAAAAGTCATAATTCACATCCAACAGTCATTTAGAGTCAAAAGATTAAATGTTAAAATTTCATTATTATAGACCATTTTGGGAACGTTCGACATGTCCGGAGTCATCGTTTTTCATCCGAAAATCGATTTTTTTGGACTGTACCAAAAATGATTCAAAATGTCAATTGGATCATGCCTCATGTTGATAACCACTTTTTAAACCCTCACAGTGACCAAAATTGCCATTTTTACAGAGTTTTGCTTACTCATAAGCTTCAATTTTGACCCGTTTCAGGCACAGAAATGACTTTAACACACTTATTTTAGTTGAAAAAGTCATAATTCACATCCAACAGTCATTTAGAGTCAAAAGATTAAATGTTAAAATTTCATCATTATAGACCATTTTGGGAACGTTCGACATGTCCGGAGTCATCGTTTTTCATCCGAAAATTGATTTTTTGGACTGTACCAAAAATGATTCAAAATGTCAATTGGATCGTGCCTCATGTTGAATAACCACTTTTTAAACCCTCACAGTGACCAAAATGGCCATTTTTACAGAGTTTTGCTTACTCAAAAGCTTCAATTTTGACCCGTTTCAGGCACAGAAATGACTTTAAACACACTTATTTTGGTTGAAAAAGTCATACTTCACATCCAACAGTCATTTAGAGTCAAAAGATTAAATGTTAAAATTTCATCATTATAGACCATTTTGGGAACGTTCGACATGTCCGGAGTCATCGTTTTTCATCCGAAAATTGATTTTTTGGACTGTACCAAAAATGATTCAAAATGTCAATTGGATCATGCCTCATGTTGAATAACCACTTTTTAAACCCTCACAGTGACCAAAATTGCCATTTTTACAGAGTTTTGCTTACTCAAAAGCTTCAATTTTGACCCGTTTCAGGCACAGAAATGACTTTAAACACACTTATTTTAGTTGAAAAAGTCATAATTCACATCCAACAGTCATTTAGAGTCAAAAGATTAAATGTTAAAATTTCATCATTATAGACCATTTTGGGAACGTTCGACATGTCCGGAGTCATCGTTTTTCATCCGAAAATCGATTTTTTGGACTGTACCAAAAATGATTCAAAATGTCAATTGGATCATGCCTCATGTTGAATAACCACTTTTTAAACCCTCACAGTGACCAAAATTGC
Organism: Lissotriton vulgaris; assembly: GCF_964263255.1. Classification (NCBI taxonomy): domain Eukaryota; kingdom Metazoa; phylum Chordata; class Amphibia; order Caudata; family Salamandridae; genus Lissotriton; species Lissotriton vulgaris. Next base: position 135,922 of record NW_028243417.1, read on the forward strand.
CATTTTTACAGAGTTTTGCTTACTCAAAAGCTTCAATTTTGACCCGTTTCAGGCACAGAAATGACTTTAAACACACTTATTTTAGTTGAAAAAGTCATAATTCACATCCAACAGTCATTTAGAGTCAAAAGATTAAATGATAAAATTCATCATTAAAGACCATTTTGAGAACGTTCGACATGTCCGGAGTCATCGTTTTTCATCCGAAAATCGATTTTTTGGACTGTACCAAAAATGATTCAAAATGTCAATTGGATCGTGCCTCATGTTGAATAACCACTTTTTAAACCCTCACAGTGACCAAAATGGCCATTTTTACAAAGTTTTGCTTACTCAAAAGCTTCAATTTTGACCCGTTTCAGTCACAGAAATGACTTTAAACACACTTATTTTAGTTGAAAATGTCATAATTCACATCCAACAGTCATTTAGAGTCAAAAGATTAAATGTTAAAATTTCATCATTATAGACCATTTTGGGAACGTTCGACATGTCCGGAGTCATCGTTTTTCATCCGAAAATCGATTTTTTGGACTGTACCAAAAATGATTCAAAATGTCAATTGGATCATGCCTCATGTTGAATAACCACTTTTTAAACCCTCACAGTGACCAAAATTGCCATTTTTACAGAGTTTTGCTTACTCAAAAGCTTCAATTTTGACCCGTTTCAGGCACAGAAAAGACTTTAAACACACCTATTTTAGTTGAAAAAGTCATAATTCACATCCAACAGTCATTTAGAGTCAAAAGATTAAATGTTAAAATTTCATCATTATAGACCATTTTGGGAACGTTCGACATGTCCGAAGTCATCGTTTTTCATCCGAAAATCGATTTTTTGGACTGTACCAAAAATGATTCAAAATGTCAATTGGATCATGCCTCATGTTGAATAACCACTTTTTAAACCCTCACAGTGACCAAAATTGCCATTTTTACAGAGTTTTGATTACTCAAAAGCTTCAATTTTGACCCGTTTCAGTCACAAAAATTACTTTAAACACACTTAATTTAGTTGAAAAAGTCATAATTCACATCCAACAGTCATTTAGAGTCAAAAGATTAAATGTTAAAATTTCATCATTATAGACCATTTTGGGAACGTTCGACATGTCCGGAGTCATTGTTTTTCATCCGAAAATTGATTGTTTGGACTGTACCAAAAATGATTCAAAATGTCAATTGGATCGTGCCTCATGTTGAATAACCACTTTTTAAACCCTCACAGTGACCAAAATTGCCATTTTTACAGAGTTTTGCTTACTCAAAAGCTTCAATTTTGACCCGTTTCAGTCACAGAAATGACTTTAAACACACTTATTTTAGTTGAAAAAGTCATAATTCACATCCAACAGTCATTTAGAGTCAAAAGATTAAATGTTAAAATTTCATCATTATAGACCATTTTGGGAACGTTCGACATGTCCGGAGTCATCGTTTTTCATCCGAAAATCGATTTTTTGGACTGTACCAAAAATGATTCAAAATGTCAATTGGATCATGCCTCATGTTGAAAAACCACTTTTTAAACCCTCACAGTGACCAAAATTGCCATTTTTACAGAGTTTTGCTTACTCAAAAGCTTCAATTTTGACCCGTTTCAGGCACAGAAATGACTTTAACCACACTTGTTTTAGTTGAAAAAGTCATAATTCACATCCAACAGTCATTTAGAGTCAAAAGATTAAATGTTAAAATTTCATCATTATAGACCATTTTGGGAACGTTCGACATGTCCGGAGTCATCGTTTTTCATCCGAAAATCGATTTTTTGGACTGTACCAAAAATGATTCAAAATGTCAATTGGATCATGCCTCATGTTGAATAACCACTTTTTAAACCCTCACAGTGACCAAAATTGCCATTTTTACAGAGTTTTGCTTACTCAAAAGCTTCAATTTTGACCCGTTTCAGGCACAGAAATGACTTTAAACACACTTATTTTAGTTGAAAAAGTCATAATTCACATCCAACAGTCATTTAGAGTCAAAAGATTAAATGTTAAAATTTCATCATTATAGACCATTTTGGGAACGTTCGACATGTCCGGAGTCATCGTTTTTCATCCGAAAATCGATTTTTTGGACTGTACCAAAAATGATTCAAAATGTCAATTGGATCATGCCTCATGTTGAATAACCACTTTTTAAACCCTCACAGTGACCAAAATTGCCATTTTTACAGAGTTTTGCTTACTCAAAAGCTTCAATTTTGACCCGTTTCAGGCACAGAAATGACTTTAAACACACTTATTTTAGTTGAAAAAGTCATAATTCACATCCAACAGTCATTTAGAGTCAAAAGATTAAATGATAAAATTCATCATTAAAGACCATTTTGAGAACGTTCGACATGTCCGGAGTCATCGTTTTTCATCCGAAAATCGATTTTTTGGACTGTACCAAAAATGATTCAAAATGTCAATTGGATCGTGCCTCATGTTGAATAACCACTTTTTAAACCCTCACAGTGACCAAAATGGCCATTTTTACAAAGTTTTGCTTACTCAAAAGCTTCAATTTTGACCCGTTTCAGTCACAGAAATGACTTTAAACACACTTATTTTAGTTGAAAATGTCATAATTCACATCCAACAGTCATTTAGAGTCAAAAGATTAAATGTTAAAATTTCATCATTATAGACCATTTTGGGAACGTTCGACATGTCCGGAGTCATCGTTTTTCATCCGAAAATCGATTTTTTGGACTGTACCAAAAATGATTCAAAATGTCAATTGGATCATGCCTCATGTTGAATAACCACTTTTTAAACCCTCACAGTGACCAAAATTGCCATTTTTACAGAGTTTTGCTTACTCAAAAGCTTCAATTTTGACCCGTTTCAGGCACAGAAATGACTTTAAACACACCTATTTTAGTTGAAAAAATCATAATTCACATCCAACAGTCATTTAGAGTCAAAAGATTAAATGTTAAAATGTCATCATTATAGACCATTTTGGGAACGTTCGACATGTCCGAAGTCATCGTTTTTCATCCGAAAATCGATTTTTTGGACTGTACCAAAAATGATTCAAAATGTCAATTGGATCATGCCTCATGTTGAATAACCACTTTTTAAACCCTCACAGTGACCAAAATTGCCATTTTTACAGAGTTTTGATTACTCAAAAGCTTCAATTTTGACCCGTTTCAGTCACAAAAATTACTTTAAACACACTTAATTTAGTTGAAAAAGTCATAATTCACATCCAACAGTCATTTAGAGTCAAAAGATTAAATGTTAAAATTTCATCATTATAGACCATTTTGGGAACGTTCGACATGTCCGGAGTCATTGTTTTTCATCCGAAAATTGATTTTTTGGACTGTACCAAAAATGATTCAAAATGTCAATTGGATCGTGCCTCATGTTGAATAACCACTTTTTAAACCCTCACAGTGACCAAAATTGCCATTTTTACAGAGTTTTGCTTACTCAAATGCTTCAATTTTGACCCGTTTCAGTCACAGAAATGACTTTAAACACACTTATTTTAGTTGAAAAAGTCATACTTCACATCCAACAGTCATTTAGAGTCAAAAGATTAAATGTTAAAATTTCATCATTATAGACCATTTTGGGAACGTTCGACATGTCCGGAGTCATCATTTTTCATCCGAAAATCGATTTTTTGGACGGTACCAAAAATGATTCAAAATGTCAATAGGATCGTGCCTCATGTTGAATAACCACTTTTTAAACCCTCACAGTGACCAAAATGGCCATTTTTACAAAGTTTTGCTTACTCAAAAGCTTCAATTTTGACCCGTTTCAGTCACAGAAATGACTTTAAACACACGTATTTTAGTTGAAAAATTCATAATTCACATCCAACAGTCATTTAGAGTCAAAAGATTAAATGTTAAAATTTCATCATTATAGACCATTTTGGGAACGTTCGACATGTCCAGAGTCATCGTTTTTCATCCGAAAATTGATTTTTTGGACTGTACCAAAAATGATTCAAAATGTCAATTGGATCATGCCTCATGTTGAATAACCACTTTTTAAACCCTCACAGTGACCAAAATTGCCATTTTTACAGAGTTTTGTTTACTCAAAAGCTTCAATTTTGACCCAATTCAGGCACAGAAATGACTTTAAACACACTTATTTTAGTTGAAAAAGTCATAATTCACATCCAACAGTCATTTAGAGTCAAAAGATTAAATGTTAAAATTTCATCATTATAGACCATTTTGGGAACGTTCGACATGTCCGGAGTCATTGTTTTTCATCCGAAAATTGATTTTTTGGACTGTACCAAAAATGATTCAAAATGTCAATTGGATCGTGCCTCATGTTGAATAACCACTTTTTAAACCCTCACAGTGACCAAAATGGCCATTTTTACAGAGTTTTGCTTACTCAAAAGCTTCAATTTTGACCCGTTTCAGTCACAGAAATGACTTTAAACACACTTGTTTTAGTTGAAAAAGTCATAATTCACATCCAACAGTCATTTAGAGTCAAAAGATTAAATGTTAAAATTTCATTATTATAGACCATTTTGGGAACGTTCGACATGTCCGGAGTCATCGTTTTTCATCCGAAAATCAATTTTTTTGGACTGTACCAAAAATGATTCAAAATGTCAATTGGATCATGCCTCATGTTGATAACCACTTTTTAAACCCTCACAGTGACCAAAATTGCCATTTTTACAGAGTTTTGCTTACTCATAAGCTTCAATTTTGACCCGTTTCAGGCACAGAAATGACTTTAACACACTTATTTTAGTTGAAAAAGTCATAATTCACATCCAACAGTCATTTAGAGTCAAAAGATTAAATGTTAAAATTTCATCATTATAGACCATTTTGGGAACGTTCGACATGTCCGGAGTCATCGTTTTTCATCCGAAAATTGATTTTTTGGACTGTACCAAAAATGATTCAAAATGTCAATTGGATCGTGCCTCATGTTGAATAACCACTTTTTAAACCCTCACAGTGACCAAAATGGCCATTTTTACAGAGTTTTGCTTACTCAAAAGCTTCAATTTTGACCCGTTTCAGGCACAGAAATGACTTTAAACACACTTATTTTGGTTGAAAAAGTCATACTTCACATCCAACAGTCATTTAGAGTCAAAAGATTAAATGTTAAAATTTCATCATTATAGACCATTTTGGGAACGTTCGACATGTCCGGAGTCATCGTTTTTCATCCGAAAATTGATTTTTTGGACTGTACCAACAATGATTCAAAATGTCAATTGGATCATGCCTCATGTTGAATAACCACTTTTTAAACCCTCACAGTGACCAAAATTGCCATTTTTACAGAGTTTTGCTTACTCAAAAGCTTCAATTTTGACCCGTTTCAGGCACAGAAATGACTTTAAACACACTTATTTTAGTTGAAAAAGTCATAATTCACATCCAACAGTCATTTAGAGTCAAAAGATTAAATGTTAAAATTTCATCATTATAGACCATTTTGGGAACGTTCGACATGTCCGGAGTCATCGTTTTTCATCCGAAAATCGATTTTTTGGACTGTACCAAAAATGATTCAAAATGTCAATTGGATCATGCCTCATGTTGAATAACCACTTTTTAAACCCTCACAGTGACCAAAATTGCCATTTTTACAGAGTTTTGCTTACTCAAAAGCTTCAATTTTGACCCGTTTCAGGCACAGAAATGACTTTAAACACACTTATTTTAGTTGAAAAAGTCATAATTCACATCCAACAGTCATTTAGAGTCAAAAGATTAAATGATAAAATTCATCATTAAAGACCATTTTGAGAACGTTCGACATGTCCGGAGTCATCGTTTTTCATCCGAAAATCGATTTTTTGGACTGTACCAAAAATGATTCAAAATGTCAATTGGATCGTGCCTCATGTTGAATAACCACTTTTTAAACCCTCACAGTGACCAAAATGGCCATTTTTACAAAGTTTTGCTTACTCAAAAGCTTCAATTTTGACCCGTTTCAGTCACAGAAATGACTTTAAACACACTTATTTTAGTTGAAAATGTCATAATTCACATCCAACAGTCATTTAGAGTCAAAAGATTAAATGTTAAAATTTCATCATTATAGACCATTTTGGGAACGTTCGACATGTCCGGAGTCATCGTTTTTCATCCGAAAATCGATTTTTTGGACTGTACCAAAAATGATTCAAAATGTCAATTGGATCATGCCTCATGTTGAATAACCACTTTTTAAACCCTCACAGTGACCAAAATTGCCATTTTTACAGAGTTTTGCTTACTCAAAAGCTTCAATTTTGACCCGTTTCAGGCACAGAAAAGACTTTAAACACACCTATTTTAGTTGAAAAAGTCATAATTCACATCCAACAGTCATTTAGAGTCAAAAGATTAAATGTTAAAATTTCATCATTATAGACCATTTTGGGAACGTTCGACATGTCCGAAGTCATCGTTTTTCATCCGAAAATCGATTTTTTGGACTGTACCAAAAATGATTCAAAATGTCAATTGGATCATGCCTCATGTTGAATAACCACTTTTTAAACCCTCACAGTGACCAAAATTGCCATTTTTACAGAGTTTTGATTACTCAAAAGCTTCAATTTTGACCCGTTTCAGTCACAAAAATTACTTTAAACACACTTAATTTAGTTGAAAAAGTCATAATTCACATCCAACAGTCATTTAGAGTCAAAAGATTAAATGTTAAAATTTCATCATTATAGACCATTTTGGGAACGTTCGACATGTCCGGAGTCATTGTTTTTCATCCGAAAATTGATTGTTTGGACTGTACCAAAAATGATTCAAAATGTCAATTGGATCGTGCCTCATGTTGAATAACCACTTTTTAAACCCTCACAGTGACCAAAATTGCCATTTTTACAGAGTTTTGCTTACTCAAAAGCTTCAATTTTGACCCGTTTCAGTCACAGAAATGACTTTAAACACACTTATTTTAGTTGAAAAAGTCATAATTCACATCCAACAGTCATTTAGAGTCAAAAGATTAAATGTTAAAATTTCATCATTATAGACCATTTTGGGAACGTTCGACATGTCCGGAGTCATCGTTTTTCATCCGAAAATCGATTTTTTGGACTGTACCAAAAATGATTCAAAATGTCAATTGGATCATGCCTCATGTTGAAAAACCACTTTTTAAACCCTCACAGTGACCAAAATTGCCATTTTTACAGAGTTTTGCTTACTCAAAAGCTTCAATTTTGACCCGTTTCAGGCACAGAAATGACTTTAACCACACTTGTTTTAGTTGAAAAAGTCATAATTCACATCCAACAGTCATTTAGAGTCAAAAGATTAAATGTTAAAATTTCATCATTATAGACCATTTTGGGAACGTTCGACATGTCCGGAGTCATCGTTTTTCATCCGAAAATCGATTTTTTGGACTGTACCAAAAATGATTCAAAATGTCAATTGGATCATGCCTCATGTTGAATAACCACTTTTTAAACCCTCACAGTGACCAAAATTGCCATTTTTACAGAGTTTTGCTTACTCAAAAGCTTCAATTTTGACCCGTTTCAGGCACAGAAATGACTTTAAACACACTTATTTTAGTTGAAAAAGTCATAATTCACATCCAACAGTCATTTAGAGTCAAAAGATTAAATGTTAAAATTTCATCATTATAGACCATTTTGGGAACGTTCGACATGTCCGGAGTCATCGTTTTTCATCCGAAAATCGATTTTTTGGACTGTACCAAAAATGATTCAAAATGTCAATTGGATCATGCCTCATGTTGAATAACCACTTTTTAAACCCTCACAGTGACCAAAATTGCCATTTTTACAGAGTTTTGCTTACTCAAAAGCTTCAATTTTGACCCGTTTCAGGCACAGAAATGACTTTAAACACACTTATTTTAGTTGAAAAAGTCATAATTCACATCCAACAGTCATTTAGAGTCAAAAGATTAAATGATAAAATTCATCATTAAAGACCATTTTGAGAACGTTCGACATGTCCGGAGTCATCGTTTTTCATCCGAAAATCGATTTTTTGGACTGTACCAAAAATGATTCAAAATGTCAATTGGATCGTGCCTCATGTTGAATAACCACTTTTTAAACCCTCACAGTGACCAAAATGGCCATTTTTACAAAGTTTTGCTTACTCAAAAGCTTCAATTTTGACCCGTTTCAGTCACAGAAATGACTTTAAACACACTTATTTTAGTTGAAAATGTCATAATTCACATCCAACAGTCATTTAGAGTCAAAAGATTAAATGTTAAAATTTCATCATTATAGACCATTTTGGGAACGTTCGACATGTCCGGAGTCATCGTTTTTCATCCGAAAATCGATTTTTTGGACTGTACCAAAAATGATTCAAAATGTCAATTGGATCATGCCTCATGTTAAATAACCACTTTTTAAACCCTCACAGTGACCAAAATTGCCATTTTTACAGAGTTTTGCTTACTCAAAAGCTTCAATTTTGACCCGTTTCAGGCACAGAAATGACTTTAAACACACCTATTTTAGTTGAAAAAGTCATAATTCACATCCAACAGTCATTTAGAGTCAAAAGATTAAATGTTAAAATGTCATCATTATAGACCATTTTGGGAACGTTCGACATGTCCGAAGTCATCGTTTTTCATCCGAAAATCGATTTTTTGGACTGTACCAAAAATGATTCAAAATGTCAATTGGATCATGCCTCATGTTGAATAACCACTTTTTAAACCCTCACAGTGACCAAAATTGCCATTTTTACAGAGTTTTGATTACTCAAAAGCTTCAATTTTGACCCGTTTCAGTCACAAAAATTACTTTAAACACACTTAATTTAGTTGAAAAAGTCATAATTCACATCCAACAGTCATTTAGAGTCAAAAGATTAAATGTTAAAATTTCATCATTATAGACCATTTTGGGAACGTTCGACATGTCCGGAGTCATTGTTTTTCATCCGAAAATTGATTTTTTGGACTGTACCAAAAATGATTCAAAATGTCAATTGGATCGTGCCTCATGTTGAATAACCACTTTTTAAACCCTCACAGTGACCAAAATTGCCATTTTTACAGAGTTTTGCTTACTCAAAAGCTTCAATTTTGACCCGTTTCAGTCACAGAAATGACTTTAAACACACTTATTTTAGTTGAAAAAGTCATAATTCACATCCAACAGTCATTTAGAGTCAAAAGATTAAATGTTAAAATTTCATCATTATAGACCATTTTGGGAACGTTCGACATGTCCGGAGTCATCGTTTTTCATCCGAAAATCGATTTTTTGGACTGTACCAAAAATGATTCAAAATGTCAATTGGATCATGCCTCATGTTGAATAACCACTTTTTAAACCCTCACAGTGACCAAAATTGCCATTTTTACAGAGTTTTGCTTACTCAAAAGCTTCAATTTTGACCCGTTTCAGGCACAGAAATGACTTTAAACACACTTATTTTAGTTGAAAAAGTCATAATTCACATCCAACAGTCATTTAGAGTCAAAAGATTAAATGTTAAAATTTCATCATTATAGACCATTTTGGGAACGTTCGACATGTCCGGAGTCATCGTTTTTCATCCGAAAATCGATTTTTTGGACTGTACCAAAAATGATTCAAAATGTCAATTGGATCATGCCTCATGTTGAATAACCACTTTTTAAACCCTCACAGTGACCAAAATTGCCATTTTTACAGAGTTTTGATTACTCAAAAGCTTCAATTTTGACCCGTTTCAGTCACAAAAATTACTTTAAACACCCTTATTTTAGTTGAAAAAGTCATAATTCACATCCAACAGTCATTTAGAGTCAAAAGATTAAATGTTAAAATTTCATCATTATAGACCATTTTGGGAACGTTCGACATGTCCGGAGTCATCGTTTTTCATCCGAAAATCGATTTTTTGGACTGTACCAAAAATGATTCAAAATGTCAATTGGATCATGCCTCATGTTGAATAACCGCTTTTTAAACCCTCACAGTGACCAAAATTGCCATTTTTACAGAGTTTTGCTTACTCAAAAGCTTCAATTTTGACCCGTTTCAGGCACAGAAATGACTTTAAACACACTTATTTTAGTTGAAAAAGTCATAATTCACATCCAACAGTCATTTAGAGTCAAAAGATTAAATGTTAAAATTTCATCATTATAGACCATTTTGGGAACGTTCGACATGTCCGGAGTCATCGTTTTTCATCCGAAAATCGATTTTTTGGACTGTACCAAAAATGATTCAAAATGTCAATTGGATCATGCCTCATGTTGAATAACCACTTTTTAAACCCTCACAGTGACCAAAATTGCCATTTTTACAGAGTTTTGATTACTCAAAAGCTTCAATTTTGACCCGTTTCAGTCACAAAAATTACTTTAAACACCCTTATTTTAGTTGAAAAAGTCATAATTCACATCCAACAGTCATTTAGAGTCAAAAGATTAAATGTTAAAATTTCATCATTATAGACCATTTTGGGAACGTTCGACATGTCCGGAGTCATCGTTTTTCATCCGAAAATCGATTTTTTGGACTGTACCAAAAATGATTCAAAATGTCAATTGGATCATGCCTCATGTTGAATAACCGCTTTTTAAACCCTCACAGTGACCAAAATTGCCATTTTTACAGAGTTTTGCTTACTCAAAAGCTTCAATTTTGACCCGTTTCAGGCACAGAAATGACTTTAAACACACTTATTTTAGTTGAAAAAGTCATAATTCACATCCAACAGTCATTTAGAGTCAAAAGATTAAATGTTAAAATTTCATCATTATAGACCATTTTGGGAACGTTCGACATGTCCAGAGTCATCGTTTTTCATCTGAAAATCGATTTTTTGGACTGTACCAAAAATTATTCAAAATGTCAATTGGATCATGCCTCATGTTGAATAACCACTTTTTAAACCCTCAAAGTGACCAAAATTGCCATTTTTACAGAGTTTTGCTTACTCAAAAGTTTCAATTTTGACCCGTTTCAGTCACAGAAATGACTTTAAACACACTTATTTTAGTTGAAAAAGTCATAATTCACATCCAACAGTCATTTAGAGTCAAAAGATTAAATGTTAAAATTTCATCATTATAGACCATTTTGGGAACGTTCGACATGTCCGGAGTCATCGTTTTTCATCCGAAAATCGATTTTTTGGACTGTACCAAAAATGATTCAAAATGTCAATTGGATCGTGCCTCATGTTGAATAACCACTTTTTAAACCCTCACAGTGACCAAAATGGCCATTTTTACAGAGTTTTGCTTACTCAAAAGCTTCCATTTTGACCCGTTTCAGTCACAGAAATGACTTTAAACACACTTATTTTAGTTGAAAAAGTCATAATTCACATCCAACAGTCATTTAGAGTCAAAAGATTAAATGCTAAAATTTCATCATTATAGACCATTTTGGGAACGTTCGACATGTCCGGAGTCATCGTTTTTCATCCGAAAATTGATTTTTTGGACTGTACCAAAAATGATTCAAAATGTCAATTGGATCGTGCCTCATGTTGATAACCACTTTTTAAACCCTCACAGTGACCAAAATGGCCATTTTTACAGAGTTTTGCTTACTCAAAAGCTTCAATTTTGACCCGTTTCAGTCACAGAAATGACTTTAAACACACTTATTTTAGTTGAAAAAGTCATAATTCACATCCAACAGTCATTTAGAGTCAAAAGATTAAATGTTAAAATTTCATCATTATAGACCATTTTGGGAACGTTCGACATGTCCGGAGTCATCGTTTTTCATCCGAAAATTGATTTTTTGGACTGTACCAAAAATGATTCAAAATGTCAATTGGATCGTGCCTCATGTTGAATAACCACTTTTTAAACCCTCACAGTGACCAAAATGGCCATTTTTACAGAGTTTTGCTTACTCAAAAGCTTCAATTTTGACCCGTTTCAGTCACAGAAATGACTTTAAATACACTTATTTTAGTTGAAAAAGTCATAATTCACATCCAACAGTCATTAAGAGTCAAAAGATTAAATGTTAAAATTTCATCATTATAGACCATTTTGGGAACGTTCGACATGTCCGGAGTCATCGTTTTTCATCCGAAAATCGATTTTTTGGACTGTACCAAAAATGATTCAAAATGTCAATTGGATCATGCCTCATGTTGAATAACCACTTTTTAAACCCTCACAGTGACCAAAATTGCCATTTTTACAGAGTTTTGCTTACTCAAAAGCTTCAATTTTGACCCGTTTCAGGCACAGAAATGACTTTAAAAAAACGTATTTTAGTTGAAAAAGTCATAATGCACATCCCACAGTCATTTAGAGTCAAAAGATCAAATGTTAAAATTTCATCATTATAGACCATTTTGGGAACGTTCGACATGTCCGGAGTCATCGTTTTTCATCCGAAAATCGATTTTTTTAGACTGTACCAAAAATGATTCAAAATGTCAATTGGATCATGCCTCATGTTGAATAACCACTTTTTAAACCCTCACAGTGACCAAAATTGCCATTTTTACAGAGTTTTGCTTACTCAAAAGCTTCAATTTTGACCCGTTTCAGGCACAGAAATGACTTTAAACACACTTATTTTAGTTGAAAAAGTCATAATTCACATCCAACAGTCATTTAGAGTCAAAAGATTAAATGTTAAAATTTCATCATTAAAGACCATTTTGGGAACGTTCGACATGTCCGGAGTCATCGTTTTTCATCCGAAAATCGATTTTTTGGACTGTATCAAAAATGATTCAAAATGTCAATTGGATCGTGCCTCATGTTGAATAACCACTTTTTAAACCCTCACAGTGACCAAAATGGCCATTTTTACAAAGTTTTGCTTACTCAAAAGCTTCAATTTTGACCCGTTTCAGTCACAGAAATGACTTTAAACACACTTATTTTAGTTGAAAAAGTCATAATTCACATCCAACAGTCATTTAGAGTCAAAAGATTAAATGTTAAAATTTCATCATTATAGACCATTTTGGGAACGTTCGACATGTCCGGAGTCATCGTTTTTCATCCGAAAATCGATTTTTTGGACTGTACCAAAAATGATTCAAAATGTCAATTGGATCATGCCTCATGTTGAATAACCACTTTTTAAACCCTCAAAGTGACCAAAATTGCCATTTTTACAGAGTTTTGCTTACTCAAAAGTTTCAATGTTGACCCGTTTCAGTCACAGAAATGACTTTAAACACACTTATTTTAGTTGAAAAAGTCATAATTCACATCCAACAGTCATTTAGAGTCAAAAGATTAAATGTTAAAATTTCATCATTATAGACCATTTTGGGAACGTTCGACATGTCCGGAGTCATCGTTTTTCATCCGAAAATTGATTTTTTGGACTGTACCAAAAATGATTCAAAATGTCAATTGGATCATGCCTCATGTTGAATAACCACTTTTTAAACCCTCACAGTGACCAAAATGGCCATTTTTACAGAGTTTTGCTTACTCAAAAGCTTCAATTTTGACCCGTTTCAGGCACAGAAATGACTTTAAACACACTTATTTTAGTTGAAAAAGTCATAATTCACATCCAACAGTCATTTAGAGTCAAAAGATTAAATGTTAAAATTTCATCATTATAGACCATTTTGGGAACGTTCGACATGTCCAGAGTCATCGTTTTTCATCCGAAAATCGATTTTTTGGACTGTACCAAAAATGATTCAAAATGTCAATTGGATCATGCCTCATGTTGAATAACCACTTTTTAAACCCTCACAGTGACCAAAATTGCCATTTTTACAGAGTTTTGATTACTCAAAAGCTTCAATTTTGACCCGTTTCAGTCACAAAAATTACTTTAAACACACTTATTTTAGTTGAAAAAGTCATAATTCACATCCAACAGTCATTTAGAGTCAAAAGATTAAATGTTAAATTTCATCATTATAGACCATTTTGGGAACGTTCGACATGTCCGGAGTCATCGTTTTTCATCCGAAAATTGATTTTTTGGAATGTACCAAAAATGATTCAAAATGTCAATTGGATCGTGCCTCATGTTGAATAACCACTTTTTAAACCCTCACAGTGACCAAAATTGCCATTTTTACAGAGTTTTGCTTACTCAAAAGCTTCAATTTTGACCCGTTTCAGTCACAGAAATGACTTTAAACACACTTATTTTAGTTGAAAAAGTCATACTTCACATCCAACAGTCATTTAGAGTCAAAAGATTAAATGTTAAAATTTCATCATTATAGACCATTTTGGGAACGTTCGACATGTCCGGAGTCATCGTTTTTCATCCGAAAATCGATTTTTTGGACTGTACCAAAAATGATTCAAAATGTCAATTGGATCATGCCTCATGTTGAATAACCACTTTTTAAACCCTCACAGTGACCAAAATTGCCATTTTTACAGAGTTTTGATTACTCAAAAGCTTCAATTTTGACCCGTTTCAGTCACAAAAATTACTTTAAACACACTTATTTTAGTTGAAAAAGTCATAATTCACATCCAACAGTCATTTAGAGTCAAAAGATTAAATGTTAAAATTTCATCATTATTGACCATTTTGGGAACGTTCGACATGTCCGGAGTCATCGTTTTTCATCCGAAAATTGATTTTTTGGAATGTACCAAAAATGATTCAAAATGTCAATTGGATCGTGCCTCATGTTGAATAACCACTTTTTAAACCCTCACAGTGACCAAAATTGCCATTTTTACAGAGTTTTGCTTACTCAAAAGCTTCAATTTTGACCCGTTTCAGTCACAGAAATGACTTTAAACACACTTATTTCAGTTGAAAAAGTCATACTTCACATCCAACAGTCATTTAGAGTCAAAAGATTAAATGTTAAAATTTCATCATTATAGACCATTTTGGGAACGTTCGACATGTCCGGAGTCATCATTTTTCATCCGAAAATCGATTTTTTGGACGGTACCAAAAATGATTCAAAATGTCAATTGGATCGTGCCTCATGGTTAATAACCACTTTTTAAACCCTCACAGTGACCAAAATGGCCATTTTTACAAAGTTTTGCTTACTCAAAAGCTTCAATTTTGACCCGTTTCAGTCACAGAAATGACTTTAAACACACTTATTTTAGTTGAAAAAGTCATAATTCACATCCAACAGTCATTTAGAGTCAAAAGATTAAATGTTAAAATGTCATCATTATAGACCATTTTGGGAACGTTCGACATGTCCGGAGTCATCGTTTTTCATCCGAAAATCGATTTTTTGGACTGTACCAAAAATGGTTCAAAATGTCAATTGGATCATGCCTCATGTTGAATAACCACTTTTTAAACCCTCACAGTGACCAAAATTGCCATTTTTACAGAGTTTTGCTTACTCAAAAGCTTCAATTTTGACCCGTTTCAGGCACAGAAATGACTTTAAACACACTTATTTTAGTTGAAAAAGTCATAATTCACATCCAACAGTCATTTAGAGTCAAAAGATTAAATGTTAAAATTTCATCATTATAGACCATTTTGGGAACGTTCGACATGTCCGGAGTCATCGTTTTTCATCCGAAAATCGATTTTTTGGACTGTACCAAAAATGATTCAAAATGTCAATTGGATCATGCCTCATGTTGAATAACCACTTTTTAAACCCTCACAGTGACCAAAATTGCCATTTTTACAGAGTTTTGTTTACTCAAAAGCTTCAATTTTGACCCGTTTCAGGCACAGAAATGACTTTAAACACACTTATTTTAGTTGAAAAAGTCATAATTCACATCCAACAGTCATTTAGAGTCAAAAGATTAAATGTTAAAATTTCATCATTATAGACCATTTTGGGAACGTTCGACATGTCCGGAGTCATTGTTTTTCATCCGAAAATTGATTTTATGGACTGTACCAAAAATGATTCAAAATGTCAATTGGATCGTGCCTCATGTTGAATAACCACTTTTTAAACCCTCACAGTGACCAAAATGGCCATTTTTACAGAGTTTTGCTTACTCAAAAGCTTCAATTTTGACCCGTTTCAGTCACAGAAATGACTTTAAACACACTTATTTTAGTTGAAAAAGTCATAATTCACATCCAACAGTCATTTAGAGTCAAAAGATTAAATGTTAAAATTTCATCATTATAGACCATTTTGGGAACGTTCGACATGTCCGGAGTCATCGTTTTTCATCCGAAAATCGATTTTTTGGACTGTACCAAAAATGATTCAAAATGTCAATTGGATCATGCCTCATGTTGAATAACCACTTTTTAAACCCTCACAGTGACCAAAATTGCCATTTTTACAGAGTTTTGCTTACTCAAAAGCTTCAATTTTGACACGTTTCAGGCACAGAAATGACTTTAAACACACTTGTTTTAGTTGAAAAAGTCATAATTCACATCCAACAGTCATTTAGAGTCAAAAGATTAAATGTTAAAATTTCATTATTATAGACCATTTTGGGAACGTTCGACATGTCCGGAGTCATCGTTTTTCATCCGAAAATCGATTTTTTTGGACTGTACCAAAAATGATTCAAAATGTCAATTGGATCATGCCTCATGTTGAATAACCACTTTTTAAACCCTCACAGTGACCAAAATTGCCATTTTTACAGAGTTTTGCTTACTCAAAAGCTTCAATTTTGACCCGTTTCAGGCACAGAAATGACTTTAACACACTTATTTTAGTTGAAAAAGTCATAATTCACATCCAACAGTCATTTAGAGTCAAAAGATTAAATGTTAAAATTTCATCATTATAGACCATTTTGGGAACGTTCGACATGTCCGGAGTCATCGTTTTTCATCCGAAAATGGATTTTTTGGACTGTACCAAAAATGATTCAAAATGTCAATTGGATCGTGCCTCATGTTGAATAACCACTTTTTAAACCCTCACAGTGACCAAAATTGCCATTTTTACAGAGTTTTGCTTACTCAAAAGCTTCCATTTTGACCCGTTTCAGGCACAGAAAGGACTTTAAACACACTTATTTTAGTTGAAAAAGTCATAATTCACATCCAACAGTCATTTAGAGTCAAAAGATTAAATGTTAAAATTTCATCATTATAGACCATTTTGGGAACGTTCGACATGTCCGGAGTCATCGTTTTTCATCCGAAAATTGATTTTTTGGACTGTACCAAAAATGATTCAAAATGTCAATTGGATCGTGCCTCATGTTGAATAACCACTTTTTAAACCCTCACAGTGACCAAAATGGCCATTTTTACAGAGTTTTGTTTACTCAAAAGCTTCAATTTTGACCCGTTTCAGGCACAGAAATGACTTTAAACACACTTATTTTGGTTGAAAAAGTCATACTTCACATCCAACAGTCATTTAGAGTCAAAAGATTAAATGTTAAAATTTCATCATTATAGACCATTTTGGGAACGTTCGACATGTCCGGAGTCATCGTTTTTCATCCGAAAATCGATTTTTTGGACTGTACCAAAAATGATTCAAAATGTCAATTGGATCATGCCTCATGTTGAATAACCACTTTTTAAACCCTCACAGTGACCAAAATTGCCATTTTTACAGAGTTTTGCTTACTCAAAAGCTTCAATTTTGACCCGTTTCAGGCACAGAAATGACTTTAAACACACTTATTTTAGTTGAAAAAGTCATAATTCACATCCAACAGTCATTTAGAGTCAAAAGATTAAATGTTAAAATTTCATCATTATAGACCATTTTGGGAATCTCGACATGTCCGGAGTCATCGTTTTTCATCCGAAAATCGGTTTTTTGGACTGTACCAAAAATGATTCAAAATGTCAATTGGATCATGCCTCATGTTGAATAACCACTTTTTAAACCCTCACAGTGACCAAAATTGCCATTTTTACAGAGTTTTGCTTACTCAAAAGCTTCAATTTTGACCCGTTTCAGGCACAGAAATGACTTTAAACACACTTATTTTAGTTGAAAAAGTCATAATTCACATCCAACAGTCATTTAGAGTCAAAAGATTAAATGTTAAAATTCATCATTAAAGACCATTTTGGGAACGTTCGACATGTCCGGAGTCATCGTTTTTCATCCGAAAATCGATTTTTTGGACTGTACCAAAAATGATTCAAAATGTCAATTGGATCATGCCTCATGTTGAATAACCACTTTTTAAACCCTCACAGTGACCAAAATTGCCATTTTTACAGAGTTTTGATTACTCAAAAGCTTCAATTTTGACCCGTTTCAGTCACAAAAATTACTTTAAACACCCTTATTTTAGTTGAAAAAGTCATAATTCACATCCAACAGTCATTTAGAGTCAAAAGATTAAATGTTAAAATTTCATCATTATAGACCATTTTGGGAACGTTCGACATGTCCGGAGTCATCGTTTTTCATCCGAAAATCGATTTTTTGGACTGTACCAAAAATGATTCAAAATGTCAATTGGATCGTGCCTCATGTTGAATAACCACTTTTTAAACCCTCACAGTGACCAAAATGGCCATTTTTATAGAGTTTTGCTTACTCAAAAGCTTCCATTTTGACCCGTTTCAGTCACAGAAATGACTTTAAACACACTTATTTTAGTTGAAAAAGTCATAATTCACATCCAACAGTCATTTAGAGTCAAAAGATTAAATGCTAAAATTTCATCATTATAGACCATTTTGGGAACGTTCGACATGTCCGGAGTCATCGTTTTTCATCCGAAAATTGATTTTTTGGACTGTACCAAAAATGATTCAAAATGTCAATTGGATCGTGCATCATGTTGATAACCACTTTTTAAACCCTCACAGTGACCAAAATGGCCATTTTTACAGAGTTTTGCTTACTCAAAAGCTTCAATTTTGACCCGTTTCAGTCACAGAAATGACTTTAAACACACTTATTTTAGTTGAAAAAGTCATAATTCACATCCAACAGTCATTTAGAGTCAAAAGATTAAATGTTAAAATTTCATCATTATAGACTATTTTGGGAACGTTCGACATGTCCGGAGTCATCGTTTTTCATCCGAAAATTGATTTTTTGGACTGTACCAAAAATGATTCAAAATGTCAATTGGATCGTGCCTCATGTTGAATAACCACTTTTTAAACCCTCACAGTGACCAAAATGGCCATTTTTACAGAGTTTTGCTTACTCAAAAGCTTCAATTTTGACCCGTTTCAGTCACAGAAATGACTTTAAATACACTTATTTTAGTTGAAAAAGTCATAATTCACATCCAACAGTCATTTAGAGTCAAAAGATTAAATGTTAAAATTTCATCATTATAGACCATTTTGGGAACGTTCGACATGTCCGGAGTCATCGTTTTTCATCCGAAAATCGATTTTTTGGACTGTACCAAAAATGATTCAAAATGTCAATTGGATCATGCCTCATGTTGAATAACCACTTTTTAAACCCTCACAGTGACCAAAATTGCCATTTTTACAGAGTTTTGCTTACTCAAAAGCTTCAATTTTGACCCGTTTCAGGCACAGAAATGACTTTAAAAAAACTTATTTTAGTTGAAAAAGTCATAATGCACATCCCACAGTCATTTAGAGTCAAAAGATTAAATGTTAAAATTTCATCATTATAGACCATTTTGGGAACGTTCGACATGTCCGGAGTCATCGTTTTTCATCCGAAAATCGATTTTTTTAGACTGTACCAAAAATGATTCAAAATGTCAATTGGATCATGCCTCATGTTGAATAACCACTTTTTAAACCCTCACAGTGACCAAAATTGCCATTTTTACAGAGTTTTGCTTACTCAAAAGCTTCAATTTTGACCCGTTTCAGGCACAGAAATGACTTTAAACACACTTATTTTAGTTGAAAAAGTCATAATTCACATCCAACAGTCATTTAGAGTCAAAAGATTAAATGTTAAAATTTCATCATTAAAGACCATTTTGGGAACGTTCGACATGTCCGGAGTCATCGTTTTTCATCCGAAAATCGATTTTTTGGACTGTATCAAAAATGATTCAAAATGTCAATTGGATCGTGCCTCATGTTGAATAACCACTTTTTAAACCCTCACAGTGACCAAAATGGCCATTTTTACAAAGTTTTGCTTACTCAAAAGCTTCAATTTTGACCCGTTTCAGTCACAGAAATGACTTTAAACACACTTATTTTAGTTGAAAAAGTCATAATTCACATCCAACAGTCATTTAGAGTCAAAAGATTAAATGTTAAAATGTCATCATTATAGACCATTTTGGGAACGTTCGACATGTCCAGAGTCATCGTTTTTCATCCGAAAATCGATTTTTTGGACTGTACCAAAAATGATTCAAAATGTCAATTGGATCATGCCTCATGTTGAATAACCACTTTTTAAACCCTCACAGTGACCAAAATTGCCATTTTTACAGAGTTTTGCTTACTCAAAAGCTTCAATTTTGACCCGTTTCAGGCACAGAAATGACTTTAAACACACTTATTTTAGTTGAAAAAGTCATAATTCACATCCAACAGTCATTTAGAGTCAAAAGATTAAATGTTAAAATTTCATCATTATAGACCATTTTGGGAACGTTCGACATGTCCGGAGTCATCGTTTTTCATCCGAAAATCGATTTTTTGGACTGTACCAAAAATGATTCAAAATGTCAATTGGATCATGCCTCATGTTGAATAACCACTTTTTAAACCCTCACAGTGACCAAAATTGCCATTTTTACAGAGTTTTGCTTACTCAAAAGCTTCCATTTTGACCCGTTTCAGTCACAGAAATGACTTTAAACACACTTATTTTAGTTGAAAAAGTCATAATTCACATCCAACAGTCATTTAGAGTCAAAAGATTAAATGCTAAAATTTCATCATTATAGACCATTTTGGGAACGTTCGACATGTCCGGAGTCATCGTTTTTCATCCGAAAATTGATTTTTTGGACTGTACCAAAAATGATTCAAAATGTCAATTGGATCGTGCCTCATGTTGATAACCACTTTTTAAACCCTCACAGTGACCAAAATGGCCATTTTTACAGAGTTTTGCTTACTCAAAAGCTTCAATTTTGACCCGTTTCAGTCACAGAAATGACTTTAAACATACTTATTTTAGTTGAAAAAGTCATAATTCACATCCAACAGTCATTTAGAGTCAAAAGATTAAATGTTAAAATTTCATCATTATAGACCATTTTGGGAACGTTCGACATGTCCGGAGTCATCGTTTTTCATCCGAAAATTGATTTTTTGGACTGTACCAAAAATGATTCAAAATGTCAATTGGATCATGCCTCATGTTGAATAACCACTTTTTAAACCCTCACAGTGACCAAAATTGCCATTTTTACAGAGTTTTGCTTACTCAAAAGCTTCAATTTTGACCCGTTTCAGGCACAGAAATGACTTTAAACACACTTATTTTAGTTGAAAAAGTCATAATGCACATCCAACAGTCATTTAGAGTCAAAAGATTAAATGTTAAAATTTCATCATTATAGACCATTTTGGGAACGTTCGACATGTCCGGAGTCATCGTTTTTCATCCGAAAATTGATTTTTTGGACTGTACCAAAAATGATTCAAAATGTCAATTGGATCGTGCCTCATATTGAATAACCACTTTTTAAACCCTCACAGTGACCAAAATGGCCATTTTTACAGAGTTTTGCTTACTCAAAAGCTTCAATTTTGACCCGTTTCAGTCACAGAAATGACTTTAAACACACTTATTTTAGTTGAAAAAGTCATAATTCACATCCAACAGTCATTTAGAGTCAAAAGATTAAATGTTAAAATTTCATCATTATAGACCATTTTGGGAACGTTCGACATGTCCGGAGTCATCGTTTTTCATCCGAAAATCGATTTTTTGGACTGTACCAAAAATGATTCAAAATGTCAATTGGATCATGCCTCATGTTCAATAACCGCGCCTCCCTGCTCGGACATACACCCCGCCCTCGGCCTCCCAGCTGTCCCTCCCCCGCCCCCTCCCCCTCCACCTTCCATTTAAGACTGATGTCCCAACGCGCAGCGTCCACGCGCTACGTACACGCCGAAGGTGCGCCAAAGGTAAGCCCGTCTACGCCCGTCCGCGCCTGGACCGCGCCCAGCGCCAGACCCCCTTCCCCTCGCGCTGCCCAGCCCCCCCGCGTTAGCTACGATGCCGCCACCCTCCTAGCCCTTAACCCCGGTCGCGCCCCCAACTGCATCCAAGCCGCTCCTGGACACACCCATGGACCGTTTTCCTGCTTCTCCTGCAAATTCAGCGGCACCGACAACATCCCCGCTACGACCACAACACAGATTCCCGACCCCAACCACCTACAATGCATCCTTCTCAACACCCGCTCGGTCCACAGGCACGCCATTGACCTTTGGAACCTACTAGACACCATCTCTCCTGACGTCGCCTTCCTAACGGAAACTTGGATGAACGCTTCCTCCGCCCCTGACATCGCCATCGCTATCCCTGATGACTACAAGATCACACGCAAGGACCGCACCGACCATACAGGAGGAGGAATCGCTATCGTCCATAAGAAATCCATCCGCATCTCTACCAGCTCCGACGTCAACCTCGCTAACTCCGAACACCTTCACTTCCAGATCCACATCGACCCCAAGACAACCCTTAGAGGCACCCTCCTCTACAGACCACCAGGACCCCGCGCAAAATTCAGCGAAGACATCACGGACTTCATCACCCCACACGCGCTCCCCTCCAAAGACTACATCCTTCTGGGAGACCTCAACTTCCACCTTGAAAAGATCAACGACCGCAACACCGCCACCCTCTTAGACAACCTCGCCAACCTAGGACTTAAACAACTGGTCACTTCCCCCACCCACATCGCAGGTCACACACTCGACCCCATCTTCACCTCCAGCAACCATGTCTCCTTCAGCCACACTACGGATCTCCTCTGGACTGACCACAGCTGCATTCACTTCACCTACAACAAGCCGAAACCCATCATCCACCTCCAACCAACTCTACAAAGAAACTGGAACAAAATCACCACGGAGCAGATTTCCACATCGCTCCTTCAAACCTCCCCAGCCCTCTCTTCTAACGCCAACGAAGCCGCCTCCAACCTCACCCTTTGGTTATCCAACACCGCCGACACCTTAGCACCCCTGAAAAAACGTCAACACAAACTTGGCAACAAGAAGGCCTCATGGTTCAACGATGACCTCAAGAAGTCCAAGAAACTGTGCCGCTCCCTTGAAAAGGCCTGGAAAAAAGACCCATCCACCAGCAACAAGTACGCCTTCAAAAGCGTCATCCGCACTCACCACCAACTGATCCGAAAAGCCAAGAAAACAGCATTCAAGGATCGACTTGACAACAACGCCCACAACAGCAAGGAACTTTTCAACATCGTCAAGGAATTTTCCAACCCCTCGGCCAACTCCAACGACATCACCCCCTCTCAAACCCTCTGCGACTCGCTAGCCTCTTTCTTCCACAACAAGATTGCTGACATCCACAACAGCTTTGACAACCAACCCGGAAGCCAACCCACCCTACCATCTGCTGACCATCTTCCCCCGTTAACACCCTTAATGCCTGGAACCCAATCTCCACTGAGGACACCATCCGCCTGATGAATTCCATCCACTCTGGATCCCCCACAGACCCATGCCCTCACCACATCTTCAACAAAGCAGACTCCGTCATAGCTCCGCACCTCCGAGACGTCATCAACTGCTCCTTCAACTCCGCTACCTTCCCAGAAGACTGGAAACACGCTGAACTCACCGCCCTTCTGAAAAAACCAACGGCAGACCCCACCGAACTCAAAAACTACCGCCCCATCTCGCTTCTTCCATTCCCGGCCAAAGTCACCGAGAAAGCTGTCAACAACCAGCTCGCCGCCTTCCTCGAAGCCAACAAATCACTCGACCCCTCACAATCTGGCTTCCGAGCCAAACACAGCACTGAGACCGCCCTCATCGCAGCAACTGACGACATTCGAACTCTACTGGACAATGGAGACACAGTCGCCCTCATCCTCCTCGACCTCTCTGCAGCCTTCGACACAGTCTGCCACAGCACCCTTTTACAACGCCTCAGAAACATCGGAATCCAAGGAAAAGCACTGGAATGGATCACCTCGTTCCTCACCGGAAGAACCCAGAGAGTCCGCCTCCCACCATTCAAGTCCGAGGCCTCTGAAATCATCTGCGGCGTACCACAAGGATCCTCACTCAGCCCCACCCTCTTCAACGTATACATGAGCCCCCTCGCGGCCATCGCCCGCCAACACAACCTCAACATCATCTCTTACGCGGATGACACCCAACTGATCCTATCTCTCACCAAGGACCCCAGCACCGCCAAAACTAACCTACACGAAGGAATGAAAGAAGTCGCCGAATGGATGAAACAAAGCCGTCTGAAACTGAACTCAGACAAAACAGAAGTCCTCATCTTAGGTAAATCCCCCTCTGCATGGGACGACTCCTGGTGGCCGGAAGCCCTCGGAAATGCACCCATCCCGACAGACCACGCACGGAACCTTGGCGTCATCCTGGATTCTTCACTCTCAATGAACAGACAAGTCAGCGCCGTATCCTCTTCCTGCTTTAACATTCTTCGCATGCTCAGAAAAACATTTCGCTGGATCCTCTCCGAAACAAGGAAAACAGTCACCCACGCTCTAGTCACGAGCCGACTGGACTACGGAAACACCCTCTACGCAGGTACCACCGCTAAACTCCAGAAGAAACTACAACGTATCCAAAACGCCTCAGCCAGGCTCATATTAGACATCCCACGCAACGAACACATCTCTGGTCACCTTAAAGACCTCCACTGGCTACCCGTCAATAAAAGGATCACTTTCCGACTGCTTACCCACGCACACAAATCACTCTACGACATCGGACCAGATTGCCTCAACTCTCGACTGTCCTTCTACACCCCCTCCCGCCAACTTCGCTCTTCCAGCCAAGCCTTCGCCACTGTACCTCGCATCAACAAGACCACCATGGGAGGCAGATCCTTTTCATACCTGGCTGCCAAAACATGGAACTCACTCCCCGCTTACCTTCGCCTCACCCAGAATCACCTAGCGTTCAGAAAGCAGCTTAAAACGTGGATATTTGACAAATAATCCTCCTCCTCTTCCTAAGCGCCTTGAAACCCTCTGGGTATGTAGTGCGCTATACAAATTTTATGACTTGACTTGACTTGACAGTGACCAAAATTGCCATTTTTACAGAGTTTTGCTTACTCAAAAGCTTCAATTTTGACCCGTTTCAGGCACAGAAATGACTTTAAACACACTTATTTTAGTTGAAAAAGTCATAATTCACATCCAACAGTCATTTAGAGTCAAAAGATTAAATGTTAAAATTTCATCATTATAGACCATTTTGGGAACGTTCGACATGTCCGGAGTCATCGTTTTTCATCCGAAAATCGATTTTTTAGACTGTACCAAAAATGATTCAAAATGTCAATTGGATCATGCCTCATGTTGAATAACCACTTTTTAAACCCTCACAGTGACCAAAATGGCCATTTTTACAGAGTTTTGCTTTCTCAAAAGCTTCAATTTTGACCCGTTTCAGGCACAGAAATGACTTTAAACACACTTATTTTAGTTGAAAAAGTCATAATTCACATCCAACAGTCATTTAGAGTCAAAAGATTAAATGTTAAAATTTCATCATTATAGACCATTTTGGGAACGTTCGACATGTCCAGAGTCATCGTTTTTCATCCGAAAATCGATTTTTTGGACTGTACCAAAAATGATTCAAA
Source organism: Lissotriton vulgaris (assembly GCF_964263255.1). Classification (NCBI taxonomy): domain Eukaryota; kingdom Metazoa; phylum Chordata; class Amphibia; order Caudata; family Salamandridae; genus Lissotriton; species Lissotriton vulgaris. Next base: position 161,497 of record NW_028243417.1, read on the forward strand.
ATGTCAATTGGATCATGCCTCATGTTGAATAACCACTTTTTAAACCCTCAAAGTGACCAAAATTGCCATTTTTACAGAGTTTTGCTTACTCAAAAGTTTCAATTTTGACCCGTTTCAGGCACAGAAATGACTTTAAACACACTTATTTTAGTTGAAAAAGTCATAATTCACATCCAACAGTCATTTAGAGTCAAAAGATTAAATGTTAAAATTTCATCATTATAGACCATTTTGGGAACGTTCGACATGTCCGGAGTCATCGTTTTTCATCCGAAAATCGATTTTTTGGACTGTACCAAAAATGATTCAAAATGTCAATTGGATCATGCCTCATGTTGAATAACTACTTTTTAAACCCTCACAGTGACCAAAATTGCCATTTTTACAGAGTTTTGCTTACTCAAAAGCTTCAATTTTGACCCGTTTCAGTCACAGAAATGACTTTAAACACACCTATTTTAGTTGAAAAAGTCATAATTCACATCCAACAGTCATTTAGAGTCAAAAGATTAAATGTTAAAATTTCATCATTATAGACCATTTTGGGAACCTTCGACATGTCCGGAGTCATCGTTTTTCATCCGAAAATCGATTTTTTGGACTGTACCAAAAATGATTCAAAATGTCAATTGGATCATGCCTCATGTTGAATAACCACTTTTTAAACCCTCACAGTGACCAAAATGGCCATTTTTACAGAGTTTTGCTTACTCAAAAGCTTCAATTTTGACCCGTTTCAGTCACAGAAATGACTTTAAATACACTTATTTTAGTTGAAAAAGTCATAATTCACATCCAACAGTCATTTAGAGTCAAAAGATTAAATGTTAAAATTTCATCATTATAGACCATTTTGGGAACGTTCGACATGTCCGGAGTCATCGTTTTTCATCCGAAAATCGATTTTTTGGACTGTACCAAAAATGATTCAAAATGTCAATTGGATCATGCCTCATGTTGAATAACCACTTTTTAAACCCTCACAGTGACCAAAATTGCCATTTTTACAGAGTTTTGCTTACTCAAAAGCTTCAATTTTGACCCGTTTCAGGCACAGAAATGACTTTAAAAAAACTTATTTTAGTTGAAAAAGTCATAATGCACATCCCACAGTCATTTAGAGTCAAAAGATTAAATGTTAAAATTTCATCATTATAGACCATTTTGGGAACGTTCGACATGTCCGGAGTCATCGTTTTTCATCCGAAAATCGATTTTTTTAGACTGTACCAAAAATGATTCAAAATGTCAATTGGATCATGCCTCATGTTGAATAACCACTTTTTAAACCCTCACAGTGACCAAAATTGCAATTTTTACAGAGTTTTGCTTACTCAAAAGCTTCAATTTTGACCCGTTTCAGGCACAGAAATGACTTTAAACACACTTATTTTAGTTGAAAAAGTCATAATTCACATCCAACAGTCATTTAGAGTCAAAAGATTAAATGTTAAAATTTCATCATTAAAGACCATTTTGGGAACGTTCGACATGTCCGGAGTCATCGTTTTTCATCCGAAAATCGATTTTTTGGACTGTATCAAAAATGATTCAAAATGTCAATTGGATCGTGCCTCATGTTGAATAACCACTTTTTAAACCCTCACAGTGACCAAAATGGCCATTTTTACAAAGTTTTGCTTACTCAAAAGCTTCAATTTTGACCCGTTTCAGTCACAGAAATGACTTTAAACACACTTATTTTAGTTGAAAAAGTCATAATTCACATCCAACAGTCATTTAGAGTCAAAAGATTAAATGTTAAAATTTCATCATTATAGACCATTTTGGGAACGTTCGACATGTCCGGAGTCATCGTTTTTCATCCGAAAATCGATTTTTTGGACTGTACCAAAAATGATTCAAAATGTCAATTGGATCATGCCTCATGTTGAATAACCACTTTATAAACCCTCACAGTGACCAAAATTGCCATTTTTACAGAGTTTTGCTTACTCAAAAGCTTCAATTTTGACCCGTTTCAGGCACAGAAATGACTTTAAACACACGTATTTTAGTTGAAAAAGTCATAATTCACATCCAACAGTCATTTATAGTCAAAAGATTAAATGTTAAAATTTCATCATTATAGACCATTTTGGGAACGTTCGACATGTCCGGAGTCATCGTTTTTCATCCGAAAATCGATTTTTTGGACTGTACCAAAAATGATTCAAAATGTCAATTGGATCATGCCTCATGTTGAATAACCACTTTTTAAACCCTCACAGTGACCAAAATTGCCATTTTTACAGAGTTTTGATTACTCAAAAGCTTCAATTTTGACCCGTTTCAGTAACAAAAATTACTTTAAACACCCTTATTTTAGTTGAAAAAGTCATAATTCACATCCAACAGTCATTTAGAGTCAAAAGATTAAATGTTAAAATGTCATCATTATAGACCATTTTGGGAACGTTCGACATGTCATCGTTTTTCATCCGAAAATCGATTTTTTGGACTGTACCAAAAATGATTCAAAATGTCAATTGGATCGTGCCTCATGTTGAATAACCACTTTTTAAACCCTCACAGTGACCAAAATGGCCATTTTTACAGAGTTTTGCTTACTCAAAAGCTTCCATTTTGACCCGTTTCAGTCACAGAGATGACTTTAAACACACTTATTTTAGTTGAAAAAGTCATAATTCACATCCAACAGTCATTTAGAGTCAAAAGATTAAATGCTAAAATTTCATCATTATAGACCATTTTGGGAACGTTCGACATGTCCGGAGTCATCGTTTTTCATCCGAAAATCGATTTTTTGGACTGTACCAAAAATGATTCAAAATGTCAATTGGATCGTGCCTCATGTTGAATAACCACTTTTTAAACCCTCACAGTGACCAAAATGGCCATTTTTACAGAGTTTTGCTTACTCAAAAGCTTCCATTTTGACCCGTTTCAGTCACAGAGATGACTTTAAACACACTTATTTTAGTTGAAAAAGTCATAATTCACATCCAACAGTCATTTAGAGTCAAAAGATTAAATGTTAAAATTTCATCATTATAGACCATTTTGGGAACGTTCGACATGTCCAGAGTCATCGTTTTTCATCCGAAAATCGATTTTTTGGACTGTACCAAAAATGATTCAAAATGTCAATTGGATCATGCCTCATGTTGAATAACCACTTTTTAAACCCTCAAAGTGACCAAAATTGCCATTTTTACAGAGTTTTGCTTACTCAAAAGTTTCAATTTTGACCCGTTTCAGGCACAGAAATGACTTTAAACACACTTATTTTAGTTGAAAAAGTCATAATTCACATCCAACAGTCATTTAGAGTCAAAAGATTAAATGTTAAAATTTCATCATTATAGACCATTTTGGGAACGTTCGACATGTCCGGAGTCATCGTTTTTCATCCGAAAATCGATTTTTTGGACTGTACCAAAAATGATTCAAAATGTCAATTGGATCATGCCTCATGTTGAATAACTACTTTTTAAACCCTCACAGTGACCAAAATTGCCATTTTTACAGAGTTTTGCTTACTCAAAAGCTTCAATTTTGACCCGTTTCAGTCACAGAAATGACTTTAAACACACCTATTTTAGTTGAAAAAGTCATAATTCACATCCAACAGTCATTTAGAGTCAAAAGATTAAATGTTAAAATTTCATCATTATAGACCATTTTGGGAACCTTCGACATGTCCGGAGTCATCGTTTTTCATCCGAAAATCGATTTTTTGGACTGTACCAAAAATGATTCAAAATGTCAATTGGATCATGCCTCATGTTGAATAACCACTTTTTAAACCCTCACAGTGACCAAAATGGCCATTTTTACAGAGTTTTGCTTACTCAAAAGCTTCAATTTTGACCCGTTTCAGTCACAGAAATGACTTTAAATACACTTATTTTAGTTGAAAAAGTCATAATTCACATCCAACAGTCATTTAGAGTCAAAAGATTAAATGTTAAAATTTCATCATTATAGACCATTTTGGGAACGTTCGACATGTCCGGAGTCATCGTTTTTCATCCGAAAATCGATTTTTTGGACTGTACCAAAAATGATTCAAAATGTCAATTGGATCATGCCTCATGTTGAATAACCACTTTTTAAACCCTCACAGTGACCAAAATTGCCATTTTTACAGAGTTTTGCTTACTCAAAAGCTTCAATTTTGACCCGTTTCAGGCACAGAAATGACTTTAAAAAAACGTATTTTAGTTGAAAAAGTCATAATGCACATCCCACAGTCATTTAGAGTCAAAAGATTAAATGTTAAAATTTCATCATTATAGACCATTTTGGGAACGTTCGACATGTCCGGAGTCATCGTTTTTCATCCGAAAATCGATTTTTTTAGACTGTACCAAAAATGATTCAAAATGTCAATTGGATCATGCCTCATGTTGAATAACCACTTTTTAAACCCTCACAGTGACCAAAATTGCCATTTTTACAGAGTTTTGCTTACTCAAAAGCTTCAATTTTGACCCGTTTCAGGCACAGAAATGACTTTAAACACACTTATTTTAGTTGAAAAAGTCATAATTCACATCCAACAGTCATTTAGAGTCAAAAGATTAAATGTTAAAATTTCATCATTAAAGACCATTTTGGGAACGTTCGACATGTCCGGAGTCATCGTTTTTCATCCGAAAATCGATTTTTTGGACTGTATCAAAAATGATTCAAAATGTCAATTGGATCGTGCCTCATGTTGAATAACCACTTTTTAAACCCTCACAGTGACCAAAATGGCCATTTTTACAAAGTTTTGCTTACTCAAAAGCTTCAATTTTGACCCGTTTCAGTCACAGAAATGACTTTAAACACACTTATTTTAGTTGAAAAAGTCATAATTCACATCCAACAGTCATTTAGAGTCAAAAGATTAAATGTTAAAATTTCATCATTATAGACCATTTTGGGAACGTTCGACATGTCCGGAGTCATCGTTTTTCATCCGAAAATCGATTTTTTGGACTGTACCAAAAATGATTCAAAATGTCAATTGGATCATGCCTCATGTTGAATAACCACTTTATAAACCCTCACAGTGACCAAAATTGCCATTTTTACAGAGTTTTGCTTACTCAAAAGCTTCAATTTTGACCCGTTTCAGGCACAGAAATGACTTTAAACACACTTATTTTAGTTGAAAAAGTCATAATTCACATCCAACAGTCATTTAGAGTCAAAAGATTAAATGTTAAAATTTCATCATTATAGACCATTTTGGGAACGTTCGACATGTCCGGAGTCATCGTTTTTCATCCGAAAATCGATTTTTTGGACTGTACCAAAAATGATTCAAAATGTCAATTGGATCATGCCTCATGTTGAATAACCACTTTTTAAACCCTCACAGTGACAAAAATTGCCATTTTTACAGAGTTTTGATTACTCAAAAGCTTCAATTTTGACCCGTTTCAGTAACAAAAATTACTTTAAACACCCTTATTTTAGTTGAAAAAGTCATAATTCACATCCAACAGTCATTTAGAGTCAAAAGATTAAATGTTAAAATTTCATCATTATAGACCATTTTGGGAACGTTCGACATGTCCGGAGTCATCGTTTTTCATCCGAAAATCGATTTTTTGGACTGTACCAAAAATGATTCAAAATGTCAATTGGATCGTGCCTCATGTTGAATAACCACTTTTTAAACCCTCACAGTGACCAAAATGGCCATTTTTACAGAGTTTTGCTTACTCAAAAGCTTCCATTTTGACCCGTTTCAGTCACAGAGATGACTTTAAACACACTTATTTTAGTTGAAAAAGTCATAATTCACATCCAACAGTCATTTAGAGTCAAAAGATTAAATGCTAAAATTTCATCATTATAGACCATTTTGGGAACGTTCGACATGTCCGGAGTCATCGTTTTTCATCCGAAAATTTATTTTTTGGACTGTACCAAAAATGATTCAAAATGTCAATTGGATCGTGCCTCATGTTGATAACCACTTTTTAAACCCTCACAGTGACCAAAATGGCCATTTTTACAGAGTTTTGCTTACTCAAAAGCTTCAATTTTGACCCGTTTCAGTCACAGAAATGACTTTAAACACACTTATTTTAGTTGAAAAAGTCATAATTCACATCCAACAGTCATTTAGAGTCAAAAGATTAAATGTTAAAATTTCATCATTATAGACCATTTTGGGAACGTTCGACATGTCCGGAGTCATCGTTTTTCATCCGAAAATCGATTTTTTGGACTGTACCAAAAATGATTCAAAATGTCAATTGGATCATGCCTCATGTTGAATAACCACTTTTTAAACCCTCACAGTGACCAAAATTGCCATTTTTACAGAGTTTTGCTTACTCAAAAGCTTCAATTTTGACCCGTTTCAGGCACAGAAATGACTTTAAACACACTTATTTTAGTTGAAAAAGTCATAATTCACATCCAACAGTCATTTAGAGTCAAAAGATTAAATGTTAAAATTTCATCATTATAGACCATTTTGGGAACGTTCGACATGTCCGGAGTCATCGTTTTTCATCCGAAAATCGTTTTTTTAGACTGTACCAAAAATGATTCAAAATGTCAATTGGATCGTGCCTCATGTTGAATAACCACTTTTTAAACCCTCACAGTGACCAAAATGGCCATTTTTACAGAGTTTTGCTTTCTCAAAAGCTTCAATTTTGACCCGTTTCAGGCACAGAAATGACTTTAAACACACTTATTTTAGTTGAAAAAGTCATAATTCACATCCAACAGTCATTTAGAGTCAAAAGATTAAATGTTAAAATTTCATCATTATAGACCATTTTGGGAACGTTCGACATGTCCAGAGTCATCGTTTTTCATCCGAAAATCGATTTTTTGGACTGTACCAAAAATGATTCAAAATGTCAATTGGATCATGCCTCATGTTGAATAACCACTTTTTAAACCCTCAAAGTGACCAAAATTGCCATTTTTACAGAGTTTTGCTTACTCAAAAGTTTCAATTTTGACCCGTTTCAGGCACAGAAATGACTTTAAACACACTTATTTTAGTTGAAAAAGTCATAATTCACATCCAACAGTCATTTAGAGTCAAAAGATTAAATGTTAAAATTTCATCATTATAGACCATTTTGGGAACGTTCGACATGTCCGGAGTCATCGTTTTTCATCCGAAAATCGATTTTTTGGACTGTACCAAAAATGATTCAAAATGTCAATTGGATCATGCCTCATGTTGAATAACTACTTTTTAAACCTTCACAGTGACCAAAATTGCCATTTTTACAGAGTTTTGCTTACTCAAAAGCTTCAATTTTGACCCGTTTCAGTCACAGAAATGACTTTAAACACACCTATTTTAGTTGAAAAAGTCATAATTCACATCCAACAGTCATTTAGAGTCAAAAGATTAAATGTTAAAATTTCATCATTATAGACCATTTTGGGAACGTTCGACATGTCCGGAGTCATCGTTTTTCATCCGAAAATCGATTTTTTGGACTGTACCAAAAATGATTCAAAATGTCAATTGGATCATGCCTCATGTTGAATAACCACTTTTTAAACCCTCACAGTGACCAAAATGGCCATTTTTACAGAGTTTTGCTTACTCAAAAGCTTCAATTTTGACCCGTTTCAGTCACAGAAATGACTTTAAATACACTTATTTTAGTTGAAAAAGTCATAATTCACATCCAACAGTCATTTAGAGTCAAAAGATTAAATGTTAAAATTTCATCATTATAGACCATTTTGGGAACGTTCGACATGTCCGGAGTCATCGTTTTTCATCCGAAAATCGATTTTTTGGACTGTACCAAAAATGATTCAAAATGTCAATTGGATCATGCCTCATGTTGAATAACCACTTTTTAAACCCTCACAGTGACCAAAATTGCCATTTTTACAGAGTTTTGCTTACTCAAAAGCTTCAATTTTGACCCGTTTCAGGCACAGAAATGACTTTAAAAAAACTTATTTTAGTTGAAAAAGTCATAATGCACATCCCACAGTCATTTAGAGTCAAAAGATTAAATGTTAAAATTTCATCATTATAGACCATTTTGGGAACGTTCGACATGTCCGGAGTCATCGTTTTTCATCCGAAAATCGATTTTTTTAGACTGTACCAAAAATGATTCAAAATGTCAATTGGATCATGCCTCATGTTGAATAACCACTTTTTAAACCCTCACAGTGACCAAAATTGCCATTTTTACAGAGTTTTGCTTACTCAAAAGCTTCCATTTTGACCCGTTTCAGGCACAGAAATGACTTTAAACACACTTATTTTAGTTGAAAAAGTCATAATTCACATCCAACAGTCATTTAGAGTCAAAAGATTAAATGTTAAAATTTCATCATTAAAGACCATTTTGGGAACGTTCGACATGTCCGGAGTCATCGTTTTTCATCCGAAAATCGATTTTTTGGACTGTATCAAAAATGATTCAAAATGTCAATTGGATCGTGCCTCATGTTGAATAACCACTTTTTAAACCCTCACAGTGACCAAAATGGCCATTTTTACAAAGTTTTGCTTACTCAAAAGCTTCAATTTTGACCCGTTTCAGTCACAGAAATGACTTTAAACACACTTATTTTAGTTGAAAAAGTCATAATTCACATCCAACAGTCATTTAGAGTCAAAAGATTAAATGTTAAAATGTCATCATTATAGACCATTTTGGGAACGTTCGACATGTCCGGAGTCATCGTTTTTCATCCGAAAATCGATTTTTTGGACTGTACCAAAAATGATTCAAAATGTCAATTGGATCATGCCTCATGTTGAATAACCACTTTATAAACCCTCACAGTGACCAAAATTGCCATTTTTACAGAGTTTTGCTTACTCAAAAGCTTCAATTTTGACCCGTTTCAGGCACAGAAATGACTTTAAACACACTTATTTTAGTTGAAAAAGTCATAATTCACATCCAACAGTCATTTAGAGTCAAAAGATTAAATGTTAAAATTTCATCATTATAGACCATTTTGGGAACGTTCGACATGTCCGGAGTCATCGTTTTTCATCCGAAAATCGATTTTTTGGACTGTACCAAAAATGATTCAAAATGTCAATTGGATCATGCCTCATGTTGAATAACCACTTTTTAAACCCTCACAGTGACCAAAATTGCCATTTTTACAGAGTTTTGATTACTCAAAAGCTTCAATTTTGACCCGTTTCAGTAACAAAAATTACTTTAAACACCCTTATTTTAGTTGAAAAAGTCATAATTCACATCCAACAGTCATTTAGAGTCAAAAGATTAAATGTTAAAATTTCATCATTATAGACCATTTTGGGAACGTTCGACATGTCCGGAGTCATCGTTTTTCATCCGAAAATTGATTTTTTGGACTGTACCAAAAATAATTCAAAATGTCAATTGGATCGTGCCTCATGTTGAATAACCACTTTTTAAACCCTCACAGTGACCAAAATTGCCATTTTTACAGAGTTTTGCTTACTCAAAAGCTTCCATTTTGACCCGTTTCAGGCACAGAAAGGACTTTAAACACACTTATTTTAGTTGAGAAAGTCATAATTCACATCCAACAGTCATTTAGAGTCAAAAGATTAAATGTTAAAATTTCATCATTATAGACCATTTTGGGAACGTTTGACATGTCCGGAGTCATCGTTTTTCATCCGAAAATTGATTTTTTGGACTGTACCAAAAATGATTCAAAATGTCAATTGGATCATGCCTCATGTTGAATAACCACTTTTTAAACCCTCACAGTGACCAAAATTGCCATTTTTACAGAGTTTTGATTACTCAAAAGCTTCAATTTTGACCCGTTTCAGTCACAAAAATTTCTTTAAACACACTTATTTTAGTTGAAAAAGTCATAATTCACATCCAACAGTCATTTAGAGTCAAAAGATTAAATGTTAAAATTTCATCATTATAGACCATTTTGGGAACGTTCGACATGTCCGGAGTCATCGTTTTTCATCCGAAAATTGATTTTTTGGACTGTACCAAAAATGATTCAAAATGTCAATTGGATCATGCCTCATGTTGAATAACCACTTTTTAAACCCTCACAGTGACCAAAATTGCCATTTTTACAGAGTTTTGCTTACTCAAAAGCTTCAATTTTGACCCGTTTCAGGCACAGTAATGACTTTAAACACACTTATTTTAGTTGAAAAAGTCATAATTCACATCCAACAGTCATTTAGAGTCAAAAGATTAAATGTTAAAATTTCATCATTATAGACCATTTTGGGAACGTTCGACATGTCCGGAGTCATTGTTTTTCATCCGAAAATTGATTTTTTGGACTGTACCAAAAATGATTCAAAATGTCAATTGGATCGTGCCTCATGTTGAATAACCACTTTTTAAACCCTCACAGTGACCAAAATGGCCATTTTTACAGAGTTTTGCTTACTCAAAAGCTTCAATTTTGACCCGTTTCAGTCACAGAAATGACTTTAAACACACTTATTTTAGTTGAAAAAGTCATAATTCACATCCAACAGTCATTTAGAGTCAAAAGATTAAATGTTAAAATTTCATCATTATAGACCATTTTGGGAACGTTCGACATGTCCGGAGTCATCGTTTTTCATCCGAAAATCGATTTTTTGGACTGTACCAAAAATGATTCAAAATGTCAATTGGATCATGCCTCATGTTGAAAAACCACTTTTTAAACCCTCACAGTGACCAAAATTGCCATTTTTACAGAGTTTTGCTTACTCAAAAGCTTCAATTTTGACCCGTTTCAGGCACAGAAATGACTTTAACCACACTTGTTTTAGTTGAAAAAGTCATAATTCACATCCAACAGTCATTTAGAGTCAAAAGATTAAATGTTAAAATTTCATCATTATAGACCATTTTGGGAACGTTCGACATGTCCGGAGTCATCGTTTTTCATCCGAAAATTGATTTTTTGGACTGTACCAAAAATGATTCAAAATGTCAATTGGATCGTGCCTCATGTTGAATAACCACTTTTTAAACCCTCACAGTGACCAAAATGGCAATTTTTACAGAGTTTTGCTTACTCAAAAGCTTCAATTTTGACCCGTTTCAGGCACAGAAATGACTTTAAACACGCTTATTTTAGTTGAAAAAGTCATACTTCACATCCAACAGTCATTTAGAGTCAAAAGATTAAATGTTAAAATTTCATCATTATAGACCATTTTGGGAACGTTCGACATGTCCGGAGTCATCGTTTTTCATCCGAAAATCGATTTTTTGGACTATACCAAAAATGATTCAAAATGTCAATTGGATCATGCCTCATGTTGAATAACCACTTTTTAAACCCTCACAGTGACCAAAATTGCCATTTTTACAGAGTTTTGCTTACTCAAAAGCTTCAATTTTGACCCGTTTCAGGCACAGAAATGACTTTAAACACACTTATTTTAGTTGAAAAAGTCATAATTCACATCCAACAGTCATTTAGAGTCAAAAGATTAAATGTTAAAATTTCATCATTATAGACCATTTTGGGAACGTTCGACATGTCCGGAGTCATCGTTTTTCATCCGAAAATCGTTTTTTTAGACTGTACCAAAAATGATTCAAAATGTCAATTGGATCGTGCCTCATGTTGAATAACCACTTTTTAAACCCTCACAGTGACCAAAATGGCCATTTTTACAGAGTTTTGCTTTCTCAAAAGCTTCAATTTTGACCCGTTTCAGGCACAGAAATGACTTTAAACACACTTATTTTAGTTGAAAAAGTCATAATTCACATCCAACAGTCATTTAGAGTCAAAAGATTAAATGTTAAAATTTCATCATTATAGACCATTTTGGGAACGTTCGACATGTCCAGAGTCATCGTTTTTCATCCGAAAATCGATTTTTTGGACTGTACCAAAAATGATTCAAAATGTCAATTGGATCATGCCTCATGTTGAATAACCACTTTTTAAACCCTCAAAGTGACCAAAATTGCCATTTTTACAGAGTTTTGCTTACTCAAAAGTTTCAATTTTGACCCGTTTCAGGCACAGAAATGACTTTAAACACACTTATTTTAGTTGAAAAAGTCATAATTCACATCCAACAGTCATTTAGAGTCAAAAGATTAAATGTTAAAATTTCATCATTATAGACCATTTTGGGAACGTTCGACATGTCCGGAGTCATCGTTTTTCATCCGAAAATCGATTTTTTGGACTGTACCAAAAATGATTCAAAATGTCAATTGGATCATGCCTCATGTTGAATAACTACTTTTTAAACCTTCACAGTGACCAAAATTGCCATTTTTACAGAGTTTTGCTTACTCAAAAGCTTCAATTTTGACCCGTTTCAGTCACAGAAATGACTTTAAACACACCTATTTTAGTTGAAAAAGTCATAATTCACATCCAACAGTCATTTAGAGTCAAAAGATTAAATGTTAAAATTTCATCATTATAGACCATTTTGGGAACGTTCGACATGTCCGGAGTCATCGTTTTTCATCCGAAAATCGATTTTTTGGACTGTACCAAAAATGATTCAAAATGTCAATTGGATCATGCCTCATGTTGAATAACCACTTTTTAAACCCTCACAGTGACCAAAATGGCCATTTTTACAGAGTTTTGCTTACTCAAAAGCTTCAATTTTGACCCGTTTCAGTCACAGAAATGACTTTAAATACACTTATTTTAGTTGAAAAAGTCATAATTCACATCCAACAGTCATTTAGAGTCAAAAGATTAAATGTTAAAATTTCATCATTATAGACCATTTTGGGAACGTTCGACATGTCCGGAGTCATCGTTTTTCATCCGAAAATCGATTTTTTGGACTGTACCAAAAATGATTCAAAATGTCAATTGGATCATGCCTCATGTTGAATAACCACTTTTTAAACCCTCACAGTGACCAAAATTGCCATTTTTACAGAGTTTTGCTTACTCAAAAGCTTCAATTTTGACCCGTTTCAGGCACAGAAATGACTTTAACCACACTTGTTTTAGTTGAAAAAGTCATAATTCACATCCAACAGTCATTTAGAGTCAAAAGATTAAATGTTAAAATTTCATCATTATAGACCATTTTGGGAACGTTCGACATGTCCGGAGTCATCGTTTTTCATCCGAAAATCGATTTTTTGGACTGTACCAAAAATGATTCAAAATGTCAATTGGATCATGCCTCATGTTGAATAACCACTTTTTAAACCCTCACAGTGACCAAAATTGCCATTTTTACAGAGTTTTGCTTACTCAAAAGCTTCAATTTTGACCCGTTTCAGGCACAGAAATGACTTTAAACACACTTATTTTAGTTGAAAAAGTCATAATTCACATCCAACAGTCATTTAGAGTCAAAAGATTAAATGTTAAAATTTCATCATTATAGACCATTTTGGGAACGTTCGACATGTCCGGAGTCATCGTTTTTCATCCGAAAATCGATTTTTTGGACTGTACCAAAAATGATTCAAAATGTCAATTGGATCATGCCTCATGTTGAATAACCACTTTTTAAACCCTCACAGTGACCAAAATTGCCATTTTTACAGAGTTTTGCTTACTCAAAAGCTTCAATTTTGACCCGTTTCAGGCACAGAAATGACTTTAAACACACTTATTTTAGTTGAAAAAGTCATAATTCACATCCAACAGTCATTTAGAGTCAAAAGATTAAATGTTAAAATTTCATCATTATAGACCATTTTGGGAACGTTCGACATGTCCGGAGTCATCGTTTTTCATCCGAAAATCGATTTTTTAGACTGTACCAAAAATGATTCAAAATGTCAATTGGATGATGCCTCATGTTGAATAACCACTTTTTAAACCCTCACAGTGACCAAAATTGCCATTTTTACAGAGTTTTGCTTACTCAAAAGCTTCAATTTTGACCCGTTTCAGGCACAGAAATGACTTTAAACACACTTATTTTAGTTGAAAAAGTCATAATGCACATCCAACAGTCATTTAGAGTCAAAAGATTAAATGTTAAAATTTCATCATTATAGACCATTTTGGGAACGTTCGACATGTCCGGAGTCATCGTTTTTCATCCGAAAATTGATTTTTTGGACTGTACCAAAAATGATTCAAAATGTCAATTGGATCGTGCCTCATGTTGAATAACCACTTTTTAAACCCTCACAGTGACCAAAATGGCAATTTTTTTACAGAGTTTTGCTTACTCAAAAGCTTCAATTTTGACCCGTTTCAGTCACAGAAATGACTTTAAACACACTTATTTTAGTTGAAAAAGTCATAATTCACATCCAACAGTCATTTAGAGTCAAAAGATTAAATGTTAAAATTTCATCATTATAGACCATTTTGGGAACGTTCGACATGTCCGGAGTCATCGTTTTTCATCCGAAAATCGATTTTTTGGACTGTACCAAAAATGATTCAAAATGTCAATTGGATCATGCCTCATGTTCAATAACCGCGCCTCCCTGCTCGGACATACACCCCGCCCTCGGCCTCCCAGCTGTCCCTCCCCCGCCCCCTCCCCCTCCACCTTCCATTTAAGACTGATGTCCCAACGCGCAGCGTCCACGCGCTACGTACACGCCGAAGGTGCGCCAAAGGTAAGCCCGTCTACGCCCGTCCGCGCCTGGACCGCGCCCAGCGCCAGACCCCCTTCCCCTCGCGCTGCCCAGCCCCCCGCGTTAGCTACGATGCCGCCACCCTCCTAGCCCTTAACCCCGGTCGCGCCCCCAACTGCGTCCAAGCCGCTCCTGGACACACCCATGGACTGTTTTCCTGCTTCTCCTGCAAATTCAGCGGCACCGACAACATCCCCGCTACGACCACAACACAGATTCCCGACCCCAACCACCTACAATGCATCCTTCTCAACACCCGCTCGGTCCACAGGCACGCCATTGACCTTTGGAACCTACTAGACACCATCTCTCCTGACGTCGCCTTCCTAACGGAAACTTGGATGAACGCTTCCTCCGCCCCTGACATCGCCATCGCTATCCCTGATGACTACAAGATCACACGCAAGGACCGCACCGACCATACAGGAGGAGGAATCGCTATCGTCCATAAGAAATCCATCCGCATCTCTACCAGCTCCGACGTCAACCTCGCTAACTCCGAACACCTTCACTTCCAGATCCACATCGACCCCAAGACAACCCTTAGAGGCACCCTCCTCTACAGACCACCAGGACCCCGCGCAAAATTCAGCGAAGACATCACGGACTTCATCACCCCACACGCGCTCCCCTCCAAAGACTACATCCTTCTGGGAGACCTCAACTTCCACCTTGAAAAGATCAACGACCGCAACACCGCCACCCTCTTAGACAACCTCGCCAACCTAGGACTTAAACAACTGGTCACTTCCCCCACCCACATCGCAGGTCACACACTCGACCCCATCTTCACCTCCAGCAACCATGTCTCCTTCAGCCACACTACGGATCTCCTCTGGACTGACCACAGCTGCGTTCACTTCACCTACAACAAGCCGAAACCCATCATCCACCTCCAACCAACTCTACAAAGAAACTGGAACAAAATCACCACGGAGCAGATTTCCACATCGCTCCTTCAAACCTCCCCAGCCCTCTCTTCTAACGCCAACGAAGCCGCCTCCAACCTCACCCTTTGGTTATCCAACACCGCCGACACCTTAGCACCCCTGAAAAAACGTCAACACAAACTTGGCAACAAGAAGGCCTCATGGTTCAACGATGACCTCAAGAAGTCCAAGAAACTGTGCCGCTCCCTTGAAAAGGCCTGGAAAAAAGACCCATCCACCAGCAACAAGTACGCCTTCAAAAGCGTCATCCGCACTCACCACCAACTGATCCGAAAAGCCAAGAAAACAGCATTCAAGGATCGACTTGACAACAACGCCCACAACAGCAAGGAACTTTTCAACATCGTCAAGGAATTTTCCAACCCCTCGGCCAACTCCAACGACATCACCCCCTCTCAAACCCTCTGCGACTCGCTAGCCTCTTTCTTCCACAACAAGATTGCTGACATCCACAACAGCTTTGACAACCAACCCGGAAGCCAACCCACCCTACCATCTGCTGACCATCTTCCCCCCGTTAACACCCTTAATGCCTGGAACCCAATCTCCACTGAGGACACCATCCGCCTGATGAATTCCATCCACTCTGGATCCCCCACAGACCCATGCCCTCACCACATCTTCAACAAAGCAGACTCCGTCATAGCTCCGCACCTCCGAGACGTCATCAACTGCTCCTTCAACTCCGCTACCTTCCCAGAAGACTGGAAACACGCTGAACTCACCGCCCTTCTGAAAAAACCAACAGCAGACCCCACCGAACTCAAAAACTACAGCCCCATCTCGCTTCTTCCATTTCCAGCCAAAGTCACCGAGAAAGCTGTCAACAACCAGCTCGCCGCCTTCCTCGAAGCCAACAAATCACTCGACCCCTCACAATCTGGCTTCCGAGCCAAACACAGCACTGAGACCGCCCTCATCGCAGCAACTGACGACATTCGAACTCTACTGGACAATGGAGACACAGTCGCCCTCATCCTCCTCGACCTCTCTGCAGCCTTCGACACAGTCTGCCACAGCACCCTTTTACAACGCCTCAGAAACATCGGAATCCAAGGAAAAGCACTGGAATGGATCACCTCGTTCCTCACCGGAAGAACCCAGAGAGTCCGCCTCCCACCATTCAAGTCCGAGGCCTCTGAAATCATCTGCGGCGTACCACAAGGATCCTCACTCAGCCCCACCCTCTTCAACGTATACATGAGCCCCCTCGCGGCCATCGCCCGCCAACACAACCTCAACATCATCTCTTACGCGGATGACACCCAACTGATCCTATCTCTCACCAAGGACCCCAGCACCGCCAAAACTAACCTACACGAAGGAATGAAGGAAGTCGCCGAATGGATGAAACAAAGCCGTCTGAAACTGAACTCAGACAAAACAGAAGTCCTCATCTTAGGTAAATCCCCCTCTGCATGGGACGACTCCTGGTGGCCGGAAGCCCTCGGAAATGCACCCATCCCGACAGACCACGCACGGAACCTTGGCGTCATCCTGGATTCTTCACTCTCAATGAACAGACAAGTCAGCGCCGTATCCTCTTCCTGCTTTAACATTCTTCGCATGCTCAGAAAAACATTTCGCTGGATCCCCTCCGAAACAAGGAAAACAGTCACCCACGCTCTAGTCACGAGCCGACTGGACTACGGAAACACCCTCTACGCAGGTACCACCGCTAAACTCCAGAAGAAACTACAACGTATCCAAAACGCCTCAGCCAGGCTCATATTAGACATCCCACGCAACGAACACATCTCTGGTCACCTTAAAGACCTCCACTGGCTACCCGTCAATAAAAGGATCACTTTCCGACTGCTTACCCACGCACACAAATCACTCTACGACATCGGACCAGATTGCCTCAACTCTCGACTGTCCTTCTACACCCCCTCCCGCCAACTTCGCTCTTCCAGCCAAGCCTTCGCCACTGTACCTCGCATCAACAAGACCACCATGGGAGGCAGATCCTTTTCATACCTGGCTGCCAAAACATGGAACTCACTCCCCGCTTACCTTCGCCTCACCCAGAATCACCTAGCGTTCAGAAAGCAGCTTAAAACGTGGATATTTGACAAATAATCCTCCTCCCCTTCCTAAGCGCCTTGAAACCCTCTGGGTATGTAGTGCGCTATACAAATTTTATGACTTGACTTGACTTGACAGTGACCAAAATTGCCATTTTTACAGAGTTTTGCTTACTCAAAAGCTTCAATTTTGACCCATTTCAGGCACAGAAATGACTTTAAACACACTTATTTTAGTTGAAAAAGTCATAATTCACATCCAACAGTCATTTAGAGTCAAAAGATTAAATGTTAAAATTTCATCATTATAGACCATTTTGGGAACGTTCGACATGTCCGGAGTCATCGTTTTTCATCCGAAAATCGATTTTTTAGACTGTACCAAAAATGATTCAAAATGTCAATTGGATCGTGCCTCATGTTGAATAACCACTTTTTAAACCCTCACAGTGACCAAAATGGCCATTTTTACAGAGTTTTGCTTTCTCAAAAGCTTCAATTTTGACCCGTTTCAGGCACAGAAATGACTTTAAACACACTTATTTTAGTTGAAAAAGTCATAATTCACATCCAACAGTCATTTAGAGTCAAAAGATTAAATGTTAAAATTTCATCATTATAGACCATTTTGGGAACGTTCGACATGTCCGGAGTCATCGTTTTTCATCCGAAAATCGATTTTTTGGACTGTACCAAAAATGATTCAAAATGTCAATTGGATCATGCCTCATGTTGAATAACAACTTTTTAAACCCTCACAGTGACCAAAACTGCCATTTTTACAGAGTTTTGCTTACTCAAAAGCTTCAATTTTGACCCGTTTCAGTCACAGAAATGACTTTAAACACACCTATTTTAGTTGAAAAAGTCATAATTCACATCCAACAGTCATTTAGAGTCAAAAGATTAAATGTTAAAATTTCATCATTATAGACCATTTTGGGAACGTTCGACATGTCCGGAGTCATCGTTTTTCATCCGAAAATCGATTTTTTGGACTGTACCAAAAATGATTCAAAATGTCAATTGGATCATGCCTCATGTTGAATAACCACTTTTTAAACCCTCACAGTGACCAAAATGGCCATTTTTACAGAGTTTTGCTTACTCAAAAGCTTCAATTTTGACCCGTTTCAGTCACAGAAATGACTTTAAATACACTTATTTTAGTTGAAAAAGTCATAATTCACATCCAACAGTCATTTAGAGTCAAAAAATTAAATGTTAAAATTTCATCATTATAGACCATTTTGGGAACGTTCGACATGTCCGGAGTCATCGTTTTTCATCCGAAAATCGATTTTTTGGACTGTACCAAAAATGATTCAAAATGTCAATTGGATCATGCCTCATGTTGAATAACCACTTTTTAAACCCTCAAAGTGACCAAAATTGCCATTTCTACAGAGTTTTGCTTACTCAAAAGTTTCAATTTTGACCCGTTTCAGGCACAGAAATGACTTTAAACACACTTATTTTAGTTGAAAAAGTCATAATTCACATCCAACAGTCATTTAGAGTCAAAAGATTAAATGTTAAAATTTCATCATTATAGACCATTTTGGGAACGTTCGACATGTCCGGAGTCATCCTTTTTCATCCGAAAATCGATTTTTTGGACTGTACCAAAAATGATTCAAAATGTCAATTGGATCATGCCTCATGTTGAATAACAACTTTTTAAACCCTCACAGTGACCAAAATTGCCATTTTTACAGAGTTTTGCTTACTCAAAAGCTTCAATTTTGACCCGTTTCAGTCACAGAAATGACTTTAAACACACCTATTTTAGTTGAAAAAGTCATAATTCACATCCAACAGTCATTTAGAGTCAAAAGATTAAATGTTAAAATTTCATCATTATAGACCATTTTGGGAACGTTCGACATGTCCGGAGTCATCGTTTTTCATCCGAAAATCGATTTTTTGGACTGTACCAAAAATGATTCAAAATGTCAATTGGATCATGCCTCATGTTGAATAACCACTTTTTAAACCCTCACAGTGACCAAAATGGCCATTTTTACAGAGTTTTGCTTACTCAAAAGCTTCAATTTTGACCCGTTTCAGTCACAGAAATGACTTTAAATACACTTATTTTAGTTGAAAAAGTCATAATTCACATCCAACAGTCATTTAGAGTCAAAAAATTAAATGTTAAAATTTCATCATTATAGACCATTTTGGGAACGTTCGACATGTCCGGAGTCATCGTTTTTCATCCGAAAATCGATTTTTTGGACTGTACCAAAAATGATTCAAAATGTCAATTGGATCATGCCTCATGTTGAATAACCACTTTTTAAACCCTCACAGTGACCAAAATTGCCATTTTTACAGAGTTTTGCTTACTCAAAAGCTTCAATTTTGACCCGTTTCAGGCACAGAAATGACTTTAAAAAAACTTATTTTAGTTGAAAAAGTCATAATGCACATCCCACAGTCATTTAGAGTCAAAAGATTAAATGTTAAAATTTCATCATTATAGACCATTTTGGGAACGTTCGACATGTCCGGAGTCATCGTTTTTCATCCGAAAATCGATTTTTTTAGACTGTACCAAAAATGATTCAAAATGTCAATTGGATCATGCCTCATGTTGAATAACCACTTTTTAAACCCTCACAGTGACCAAAATTGCCATTTTTACAGAGTTTTGCTTACTCAAAAGCTTCAATTTTGACCCGTTTCAGGCACAGAAATGACTTTAAACACACTTATTTTAGTTGAAAAAGTCATAATTCACATCCAACAGTCATTTAGAGTCAAAAGATTAAATGTTAAAATTTCATCATTAAAGACCATTTTGGGAACGTTCGACATGTCCGGAGTCATCGTTTTTCATCCGAAAATCGATTTTTTGGACTGTATCAAAAATGATTCAAAATGTCAATTGGATCGTGCCTCATGTTGAATAACCACTTTTTAAACCCTCACAGTGACCAAAATGGCCATTTTTACAAAGTTTTGCTTACTCAAAAGCTTCAATTTTGACCCGTTTCAGTCACAGAAATGACTTTAAACACACTTATTTTAGTTGAAAAAGTCATAATTCACATCCAACAGTCATTTAGAGTCAAAAGATTAAATGTTAAAATTTCATCATTATAGACCATTTTGGGAACGTTCGACATGTCCGGAGTCATCGTTTTTCATCCGAAAATCGATTTTTTGGACTGTACCAAAAATGATTCAATATGTCAATTGGATCATGCCTCATGTTGAATAACCACTTTATAAACCCTCACAGTGACCATAATTGCCATTTTTACAGAGTTTTGCTTACTCAAAAGCTTCAATTTTGACCCGTTTCAGGCACAGAAATGACTTTAAACACACTTATTTTAGTTGAAAAAGTCATAATTCACATCCAACAGTCATTTAGAGTCAAAAGATTAAATGTTAAAATTTCATCATTATAGACCCTTTTGGGAACGTTCGACATGTCCGGAGTCATCGTTTTTCATCCGAAAATCGATTTTTTGGACTGTACCAAAAATGATTCAAAATTTCAATTGGATCATGCCTCATGTTGAATAACCACTTTTTAAACCCTCACAGTGACCAAAATTGCCATTTTTACAGAGTTTTGATTACTCAAAAGCTTCAATTTTGACCCGTTTCAGTAACAAAAATTACTTTAAACACCCTTATTTTAGTTGAAAAAGTCATAATTCACATCCAACAGTCATTTAGAGTCAAAAGATTAAATGTTAAAATTTCATCATTATAGACCATTTTGGGAACGTTCGACATGTCCGGAGTCATCGTTTTTCATCCGAAAATCGATTTTTTGGACTGTACCAAAAATGATTCAAAATGTCAATTGGATCGTGCCTCATGTTGAATAACCACTTTTTAAACCCTCACATTGACCAAAATTGCCATTTTTACAGAGTTTTGCTTACTCAAAAGCTTCAATTTTGACCCGTTTCAGGCACAGAAATGACTTTAAACACACTTATTTTAGTTGAAAAAGTCATAATTCACATCCAACAGTCATTTAGAGTCAAAAGATTAAATGTTAAAATTTCATCATTATAGACCATTTTGGGAACGTTTGACATGTCCGGAGTCATCGTTTTTCATCCGAAAATCGATTTTTTGGACTGTACCAAAAATGATTCAAAATGTCAATTGGATCATGCCTCATGTTGAATAACCACTTTTTAAACCCTCACAGTGACCAAAATTGCCATTTTTACAGAGTTTTGCTTACTCAAAAGCTTCAATTTTGACCCGTTTCAGGCACAGAAATGACTTTAAACACACTTATTTTAGTTGAAAAAGTCATAATGCACATCCAACAGTCATTTAGAGTCAAAAGATTAAATGTTAAAATTTCATCATTATAGACCATTTTGGGAACGTTCGACATGTCCGGAGTCATCGTTTTTCATCCGAAAATTGATTTTTTGGACTGTACCAAAAATGATTCAAAATGTCAATTGGATCGTGCCTCATGTTGAATAACCACTTTTTAAACCCTCACAGTGACCAAAATGGCAATTTTTTTACAGAGTTTTGCTTACTCAAAAGCTTCAATTTTGACCCGTTTCAGTCACAGAAATGACTTTAAACACACTTATTTTAGTTGAAAAAGTCATAATTCACATCCAACAGTCATTTAGAGTCAAAAGATTAAATGTTAAAATTTCATCATTATAGACCATTTTGGGAACGTTCGACATGTCCGGAGTCATCGTTTTTCATCCGAAAATCGATTTTTTGGACTGTACCAAAAATGATTCAAAATGTCAATTGGATCATGCCTCATGTTGAATAACCGCTTTTTAAACCCTCACAGTGACCAAAATTGCCATTTTTACAGAGTTTTGCTTACTCAAAAGCTTCAATTTTGACCCGTTTCAGGCACAGAAATGACTTTAAACACACTTATTTTAGTTGAAAAAGTCATAATTCACATCCAACAGTCATTTAGAGTCAAAAGATTAAATGTTAAAATTTCATCATTATAGACCATTTTGGGAACGTTCGACATGTCCAGAGTCATCGTTTTTCATCCGAAAATCGATTTTTTGGACTGTACCAAAAATGATTCAAAATGTCAATTGGATCATGCCTCATGTTGAATAACCACTTTTTAAACCCTCAAAGTGACCAAAATTGCCATTTTTACAGATTTTTGCTTACTCAAAAGTTTCAATTTTGACCCGTTTCAGGCACAGAAATGACTTTAAACACACTTATTTTAGTTGAAAAAGTCATAATTCACATCCAACAGTCATTTAGAGTCAAAAGATTAAATGTTAAAATTTCATCATTATAGACCATTTTGGGAACGTTCGACATGTCCGGAGTCATCGTTTTTCATCCGAAAATCGATTTTTTGGACTGTACCAAAAATGATTCAAAATGTCAATTGGATCATGCCTCATGTTGAATAACTACTTTTTAAACCCTCACAGTGACCAAAATTGCCATTTTTACAGAGTTTTGCTTACTCAAAAGCTTCAATTTTGACCCGTTTCAGTCACAGAAATGACTTTAAACACACCTATTTTAGTTGAAAAAGTCATAATTCACATCCAACAGTCATTTAGAGTCAAAAGATTAAATGTTAAAATTTCATCATTATAGACCATTTTGGGAACGTTCGACATGTCCGGAGTCATCGTTTTTCATCCGAAAATCGATTTTTTGGACTGTACCAAAAATGATTCAAAATGTCAATTGGATCATGCCTCATGTTGAATAACCACTTTTTAAACCCTCACAGTGACCAAAATTGCCATTTTTACAGAGTTTTGCTTACTCAAAAGCTTCAATTTTGACCCGTTTCAGGCACAGAAATGACTTTAAACACACTTATTTTAGTTGAAAAAGTCATAATGCACATCCAACAGTCATTTAGAGTCAAAAGATTAAATGTTAAAATTTCATCATTATAGACCATTTTGGGAACGTTCGACATGTCCGTAGTCATCGTTTTTCATCCGAAAATTGATTTTTTGGACTGTACCAAAAATGATTCAAAATGTCAATTGGATCGTGCCTCATGTTGAATAACCACTTTTTAAACCCTCACAATGACCAAAATGGCCATTTTTAAAGAGTTTTGCTTACTCAAAAGCTTCAATTTTGACCCGTTTCAGTCACAGAAATGACTTTAAATACACTTATTTTAGTTGAAAAAGTCATAATTCACATCCAACAGTCATTTAGAGTCAAAAGATTAAATGTTAAAATTTCATCATTATAGACCATTTTGGGAACGTTCGACATGTCCGGAGTCATTGTTTTTCATCCGAAAATCGATTTTTTGGACTGTACCAAAAATGATTCAAAATGTCAATTGGATCATGCCTCATGTTGAATAACCACTTTTTAAACCCTCAAAGTGACCAAAATTGCCATTTTTACAGATTTTTGCTTACTCAAAAGTTTCAATTTTGACCCGTTTCAGGCACAGAAATGACTTTAAACACACTTATTTTAGTTGAAAAAGTCATAATTCACATCCAACAGTCATTTAGAGTCAAAAGATTAAATGTTAAAATTTCATCATTATAGACCATTTTGGGAACGTTCGACATGTCCGGAGTCATCGTTTTTCATCCGAAAATCGATTTTTTGGACTGTACCAAAAATGATTCAAAATGTCAATTGGATCATGCCTCATGTTGAATAACCACTTTTTAAACCCTCACAGTGACCAAAATTGCCATTTTTACAGAGTTTTGCTTACTCAAAAGCTTCAATTTTGACCGGTTTCAGGCACAGAAATGACTTTAAACACACTTATTTTAGTTGAAAAAGTCATAATTTACATCCAACAGTCATTTAGAGTCAAAAGATTAAATGCTAAAATTTCATCATTATAGACCATTTTGGGAACGTTCGACATGTCCGGAGTCATCGTTTTTCATCCGAAAATTGATTTTTTGGACTGTACCAAAAATGATTCAAAATGTCCATTGGATCGTGCCTCATGTTGATAACCACTTTTTAAACCCTCACAGTGACCAAAATGGCCATTTTTACAGAGTTTTGCTTACTCAAAAGCTTCAATTTTGACCCGTTTCAGTCACAGAAATGACTTTAAACACACTTATTTTAGTTGAAAAAGTCATAATTCACATCCAACAGTCATTTAGAGTCAAAAGATTAAATGTTGAAATTTCATCATTAAAGACCATTTTGGGAACGTTCGACATGTCCGGAGTCATCGTTTTTCATCCGAAAATCGATTTTTTGGACTGTATCAAAAATGATTCAAAATGTCAATTGGATCGTGCCTCATGTTGAATAACCACTTTTTAAACCCTCACAGTGACCAAAATGGCCATTTTTACAAAGTTTTGCTTACTCAAAAGCTTCAATTTTGACCCGTTTCAGTCACAGAAATGACTTTAAACACACCTATTTTAGTTGAAAAAGTCATAATTCACATCCAACAGTCATTTAGAGTCAAAAGATTAAATGTTAAAATTTCATCATTATAGACCATTTTGGGAACGTTCGACATGTCCGGAGTCATCGTTTTTCATCCGAAAATCGATTTTTTGGACTGTACCAAAAATGATTCAAAATGTCAATTGGATCATGCCTCATGTTGAATAACCACTTTTTAAACCCTCACAGTGACCAAAATGGCCATTTTTACAGAGTTTTGCTTACTCAAAAGCTTCAATTTTGACCCGTTTCAGTCACAGAAATGACTTTAAATACACTTATTTTAGTTGAAAAAGTCATAATTCACATCCAACAGTCATTTAGAGTCAAAAAATTAAATGTTAAAATTTCATCATTATAGACCATTTTGGGAACGTTCGACATGTCCGGAGTCATCGTTTTTCATCCGAAAATCGATTTTTTGGACTGTACCAAAAATGATTCAAAATGTCAATTGGATCATGCCTCATGTTGAATAACCACTTTTTAAACCCTCAAAGTGACCAAAATTGCCATTTCTACAGAGTTTTGCTTACTCAAAAGTTTCAATTTTGACCCGTTTCAGGCACAGAAATGACTTTAAACACACTTATTTTAGTTGAAAAAGTCATAATTCACATCCAACAGTCATTTAGAGTCAAAAGATTAAATGTTAAAATTTCATCATTATAGACCATTTTGGGAACGTTCGACATGTCCGGAGTCATCGTTTTTCATCCGAAAATCGATTTTTTGGACTGTACCAAAAATGATTCAAAATGTCAATTGGATCATGCCTCATGTTGAATAACAACTTTTTAAACCCTCACAGTGACCAAAATTGCCATTTTTACAGAGTTTTGCTTACTCAAAAGCTTCAATTTTGACCCGTTTCAGTCACAGAAATGACTTTAAACACACCTATTTTAGTTGAAAAAGTCATAATTCACATCCAACAGTCATTTAGAGTCAAAAGATTAAATGTTAAAATTTCATCATTATAGACCATTTTGGGAACGTTCGACATGTCCGGAGTCATCGTTTTTCATCCGAAAATCGATTTTTTGGACTGTACCAAAAATGATTCAAAATGTCAATTGGATCATGCCTCATGTTGAATAACCACTTTTTAAACCCTCACAGTGACCAAAATGGCCATTTTTACAGAGTTTTGCTTACTCAAAAGCTTCAATTTTGACCCGTTTCAGTCACAGAAATGACTTTAAATACACTTATTTTAGTTGAAAAAGTCATAATTCACATCCAACAGTCATTTAGAGTCAAAAAATAAATGTTAAAATTTCATCATTATAGACCATTTTGGGAACGTTCGACATGTCCGGAGTCATCGTTTTTCATCCGAAAATCGATTTTTTGGACTGTACCAAAAATGATTCAAAATGTCAATTGGATCATGCCTCATGTTGAATAACCACTTTTTAAACCCTCACAGTGACCAAAATTGCCATTTTTACAGAGTTTTGCTTACTCAAAAGCTTCAATTTTGACCCGTTTCAGGCACAGAAATGACTTTAAAAAAACTTATTTTAGTTGAAAAAGTCATAATGCACATCCCACAGTCATTTAGAGTCAAAAGATTAAATGTTAAAATTTCATCATTATAGACCATTTTGGGAACGTTCGACATGTCCGGAGTCATCGTTTTTCATCCGAAAATCGATTTTTTTAGACTGTACCAAAAATGATTCAAAATGTCAATTGGATCATGCCTCATGTTGAATAACCACTTTTTAAACCCTCACAGTGACCAAAATTGCCATTTTTACAGAGTTTTGCTTACTCAAAAGCTTCAATTTTGACCCGTTTCAGGCACAGAAATGACTTTAAACACACTTATTTTAGTTGAAAAAGTCATAATTCACATCCAACAGTCATTTAGAGTCAAAAGATTAAATGTTAAAATTTCATCATTAAAGACCATTTTGGGAACGTTCGACATGTCCGGAGTCATCGTTTTTCATCCGAAAATCGATTTTTTGGACTGTATCAAAAATGATTCAAAATGTCAATTGGATCGTGCCTCATGTTGAATAACCACTTTTTAAACCCTCACAGTGACCAAACTGGCCATTTTTACAAAGTTTTGCTTACTCAAAAGCTTCAATTTTGACCCGTTTCAGTCACAGAAATGACTTTAAACACACTTATTTTAGTTGAAAAAGTCATAATTCACATCCAACAGTCATTTAGAGTCAAAAGATTAAATGTTAAAATTTCATCATTATAGACCATTTTGGGAACGTTCGACATGTCCGGAGTCATCGTTTTTCATCCGAAAATCGATTTTTTGGACTGTACCAAAAATGATTCAATATGTCAATTGGATCATGCCTCATGATGAATAACCACTTTATAAACCCTCACAGTGACCATAATTGCCATTTTTACAGAGTTTTGCTTACTCAAAAGCTTCAATTTTGACCCGTTTCAGGCACAGAAATGACTTTAAACACACTTATTTTAGTTGAAAAAGTCATAATTCACATCCAACAGTCATTTAGAGTCAAAAGATTAAATGTTAAAATTTCATCATTATAGACCATTTTGGGAACGTTCGACATGTCCGGAGTCATCGTTTTTCATCCGAAAATCGATTTTTTGGACTGTACCAAAAATGATTCAAAATGTCAATTGGATCATGCCTCATGTTGAATAACCACTTTTTAAACCCTCACAGTGACCAAAATTGCCATTTTTACAGAGTTTTGATTACTCAAAAGCTTCAATTTTGACCCGTTTCAGTAACAAAAATTACTTTAAACACCCTTATTTTAGTTGAAAAAGTCATAATTCACATCCAACAGTCATTTAGAGTCAAAAGATTAAATGTTAAAATTTCATCATTATAGACCATTTTGGGAACGTTCGACATGTCCGGAGTCATCGTTTTTCATCCGAAAATTGATTTTTTGGACTGTACCAAAAATGATTCAAAATGTCAATTGGATCGTGCCTCATGTTGAATAACCACTTTTTAAACCCTCACAGTGACCAAAATGGCAATTTTTTTACAGAGTTTTGCTTACTCAAAAGCTTCAATTTTGACCCGTTTCAGGCACAGAAATGACTTTAAACACACTTATTTTAGTTGAAAAAGTCATAATTCACATCCAACAGTCATTTAGAGTCAAAAGATTAAATGTTAAAATTTCATCATTATAGACCATTTTGGGAACGTTCGACATGTCCGGAGTCATCGTTTTTCATCCGAAAATCGATTTTTTGGACTGTACCAAAAATGATTCAAAATGTCAATTGGATCATGCCTCATGTTGAATAACCACTTTTTAAACCCTCACAGTGACCAAAATTGCCATTTTTACAGAGTTTTGCTTACTCAAAAGCTTCAATTTTGACCCGTTTCAGGCACAGAAATGACTTTAAACACACTTATTTTAGTTGAAAAAGTCATAATTCACATCCAACAGTCATTTAGAGTCAAAAGATTAAATGTTAAAATTTCATCATTATAGACCATTTTGGGAACGTTCGACATGTCCGGAGTCATCGTTTTTCATCCGAAAATCGATTTTTTAGACTGTACCAAAAATGATTCAAAATGTCAATTGGATGATGCCTCATGTTGAATAACCACTTTTTAAACCCTCACAGTGACCAAAATTGCCATTTTTACAGAGTTTTGCTTACTCAAAAGCTTCAATTTTGACCCGTTTCAGGCACAGAAATGACTTTAAACACACTTATTTTAGTTGAAAAAGTCATAATGCACATCCAACAGTCATTTAGAGTCAAAAGATTAAATGTTAAAATTTCATCATTATAGACCATTTTGGGAACGTTCGACATGTCCGGAGTCATCGTTTTTCATCCGAAAATTGATTTTTTGGACTGTACCAAAAATGATTCAAAATGTCAATTGGATCGTGCCTCATGTTGAATAACCACTTTTTAAACCCTCACAGTGACCAAAATGGCAATTTTTTTACAGAGTTTTGCTTACTCAAAAGCTTCAATTTTGACCCGTTTCAGTCACAGAAATGACTTTAAACACACTTATTTTAGTTGAAAAAGTCATAATTCACATCCAACAGTCATTTAGAGTCAAAAGATTAAATGTTAAAATTTCATCATTATAGACCATTTTGGGAACGTTCGACATGTCCGGAGTCATCGTTTTTCATCCGAAAATCGATTTTTTGGACTGTACCAAAAATGATTCAAAATGTCAATTGGATCATGCCTCATGTTCAATAACCGCGCCTCCCTGCTCGGACATACACCCCGCCCTCGGCCTCCCAGCTGTCCCTCCCCCGCCCCCTCCCCCTCCACCTTCCATTTAAGACTGATGTCCCAACGCGCAGCGTCCACGCGCTACGTACACGCCGAAGGTGCGCCAAAGGTAAGCCCGTCTACGCCCGTCCGCGCCTGGACCGCGCCCAGCGCCAGACCCCCTTCCCCTCGCGCTGCCCAGCCCCCCGCGTTAGCTACGATGCCGCCACCCTCCTAGCCCTTAACCCCGGTCGCGCCCCCAACTGCGTCCAAGCCGCTCCTGGACACACCCATGGACTGTTTTCCTGCTTCTCCTGCAAATTCAGCGGCACCGACAACATCCCCGCTACGACCACAACACAGATTCCCGACCCCAACCACCTACAATGCATCCTTCTCAACACCCGCTCGGTCCACAGGCACGCCATTGACCTTTGGAACCTACTAGACACCATCTCTCCTGACGTCGCCTTCCTAACGGAAACTTGGATGAACGCTTCCTCCGCCCCTGACATCGCCATCGCTATCCCTGATGACTACAAGATCACACGCAAGGACCGCACCGACCATACAGGAGGAGGAATCGCTATCGTCCATAAGAAATCCATCCGCATCTCTACCAGCTCCGACGTCAACCTCGCTAACTCCGAACACCTTCACTTCCAGATCCACATCGACCCCAAGACAACCCTTAGAGGCACCCTCCTCTACAGACCACCAGGACCCCGCGCAAAATTCAGCGAAGACATCACGGACTTCATCACCCCACACGCGCTCCCCTCCAAAGACTACATCCTTCTGGGAGACCTCAACTTCCACCTTGAAAAGATCAACGACCGCAACACCGCCACCCTCTTAGACAACCTCGCCAACCTAGGACTTAAACAACTGGTCACTTCCCCCACCCACATCGCAGGTCACACACTCGACCCCATCTTCACCTCCAGCAACCATGTCTCCTTCAGCCACACTACGGATCTCCTCTGGACTGACCACAGCTGCGTTCACTTCACCTACAACAAGCCGAAACCCATCATCCACCTCCAACCAACTCTACAAAGAAACTGGAACAAAATCACCACGGAGCAGATTTCCACATCGCTCCTTCAAACCTCCCCAGCCCTCTCTTCTAACGCCAACGAAGCCGCCTCCAACCTCACCCTTTGGTTATCCAACACCGCCGACACCTTAGCACCCCTGAAAAAACGTCAACACAAACTTGGCAACAAGAAGGCCTCATGGTTCAACGATGACCTCAAGAAGTCCAAGAAACTGTGCCGCTCCCTTGAAAAGGCCTGGAAAAAAGACCCATCCACCAGCAACAAGTACGCCTTCAAAAGCGTCATCCGCACTCACCACCAACTGATCCGAAAAGCCAAGAAAACAGCATTCAAGGATCGACTTGACAACAACGCCCACAACAGCAAGGAACTTTTCAACATCGTCAAGGAATTTTCCAACCCCTCGGCCAACTCCAACGACATCACCCCCTCTCAAACCCTCTGCGACTCGCTAGCCTCTTTCTTCCACAACAAGATTGCTGACATCCACAACAGCTTTGACAACCAACCCGGAAGCCAACCCACCCTACCATCTGCTGACCATCTTCCCCCCGTTAACACCCTTAATGCCTGGAACCCAATCTCCACTGAGGACACCATCCGCCTGATGAATTCCATCCACTCTGGATCCCCCACAGACCCATGCCCTCACCACATCTTCAACAAAGCAGACTCCGTCATAGCTCCGCACCTCCGAGACGTCATCAACTGCTCCTTCAACTCCGCTACCTTCCCAGAAGACTGGAAACACGCTGAACTCACCGCCCTTCTGAAAAAACCAACAGCAGACCCCACCGAACTCAAAAACTACAGCCCCATCTCGCTTCTTCCATTTCCAGCCAAAGTCACCGAGAAAGCTGTCAACAACCAGCTCGCCGCCTTCCTCGAAGCCAACAAATCACTCGACCCCTCACAATCTGGCTTCCGAGCCAAACACAGCACTGAGACCGCCCTCATCGCAGCAACTGACGACATTCGAACTCTACTGGACAATGGAGACACAGTCGCCCTCATCCTCCTCGACCTCTCTGCAGCCTTCGACACAGTCTGCCACAGCACCCTTTTACAACGCCTCAGAAACATCGGAATCCAAGGAAAAGCACTGGAATGGATCACCTCGTTCCTCACCGGAAGAACCCAGAGAGTCCGCCTCCCACCATTCAAGTCCGAGGCCTCTGAAATCATCTGCGGCGTACCACAAGGATCCTCACTCAGCCCCACCCTCTTCAACGTATACATGAGCCCCCTCGCGGCCATCGCCCGCCAACACAACCTCAACATCATCTCTTACGCGGATGACACCCAACTGATCCTATCTCTCACCAAGGACCCCAGCACCGCCAAAACTAACCTACACGAAGGAATGAAGGAAGTCGCCGAATGGATGAAACAAAGCCGTCTGAAACTGAACTCAGACAAAACAGAAGTCCTCATCTTAGGTAAATCCCCCTCTGCATGGGACGACTCCTGGTGGCCGGAAGCCCTCGGAAATGCACCCATCCCGACAGACCACGCACGGAACCTTGGCGTCATCCTGGATTCTTCACTCTCAATGAACAGACAAGTCAGCGCCGTATCCTCTTCCTGCTTTAACATTCTTCGCATGCTCAGAAAAACATTTCGCTGGATCCCCTCCGAAACAAGGAAAACAGTCACCCACGCTCTAGTCACGAGCCGACTGGACTACGGAAACACCCTCTACGCAGGTACCACCGCTAAACTCCAGAAGAAACTACAACGTATCCAAAACGCCTCAGCCAGGCTCATATTAGACATCCCACGCAACGAACACATCTCTGGTCACCTTAAAGACCTCCACTGGCTACCCGTCAATAAAAGGATCACTTTCCGACTGCTTACCCACGCACACAAATCACTCTACGACATCGGACCAGATTGCCTCAACTCTCGACTGTCCTTCTACACCCCCTCCCGCCAACTTCGCTCTTCCAGCCAAGCCTTCGCCACTGTACCTCGCATCAACAAGACCACCATGGGAGGCAGATCCTTTTCATACCTGGCTGCCAAAACATGGAACTCACTCCCCGCTTACCTTCGCCTCACCCAGAATCACCTAGCGTTCAGAAAGCAGCTTAAAACGTGGATATTTGACAAATAATCCTCCTCCCCTTCCTAAGCGCCTTGAAACCCTCTGGGTATGTAGTGCGCTATACAAATTTTATGACTTGACTTGACTTGACAGTGACCAAAATTGCCATTTTTACAGAGTTTTGCTTACTCAAAAGCTTCAATTTTGACCCATTTCAGGCACAGAAATGACTTTAAACACACTTATTTTAGTTGAAAAAGTCATAATTCACATCCAACAGTCATTTAGAGTCAAAAGATTAAATGTTAAAATTTCATCATTATAGACCATTTTGGGAACGTTCGACATGTCCGGAGTCATCGTTTTTCATCCGAAAATCGATTTTTTAGACTGTACCAAAAATGATTCAAAATGTCAATTGGATCGTGCCTCATGTTGAATAACCACTTTTTAAACCCTCACAGTGACCAAAATGGCCATTTTTACAGAGTTTTGCTTTCTCAAAAGCTTCAATTTTGACCCGTTTCAGGCACAGAAATGACTTTAAACACACTTATTTTAGTTGAAAAAGTCATAATTCACATCCAACAGTCATTTAGAGTCAAAAGATTAAATGTTAAAATTTCATCATTATAGACCATTTTGGGAACGTTCGACATGTCCGGAGTCATCGTTTTTCATCCGAAAATCGATTTTTTGGACTGTACCAAAAATGATTCAAAATGTCAATTGGATCATGCCTCATGTTGAATAACAACTTTTTAAACCCTCACAGTGACCAAAACTGCCATTTTTACAGAGTTTTGCTTACTCAAAAGCTTCAATTTTGACCCGTTTCAGTCACAGAAATGACTTTAAACACACCTATTTTAGTTGAAAAAGTCATAATTCACATCCAACAGTCATTTAGAGTCAAAAGATTAAATGTTAAAATTTCATCATTATAGACCATTTTGGGAACGTTCGACATGTCCGGAGTCATCGTTTTTCATCCGAAAATCGATTTTTTGGACTGTACCAAAAATGATTCAAAATGTCAATTGGATCATGCCTCATGTTGAATAACCACTTTTTAAACCCTCACAGTGACCAAAATGGCCATTTTTACAGAGTTTTGCTTACTCAAAAGCTTCAATTTTGACCCGTTTCAGTCACAGAAATGACTTTAAATACACTTATTTTAGTTGAAAAAGTCATAATTCACATCCAACAGTCATTTAGAGTCAAAAAATTAAATGTTAAAATTTCATCATTATAGACCATTTTGGGAACGTTCGACATGTCCGGAGTCATCGTTTTTCATCCGAAAATCGATTTTTTGGACTGTACCAAAAATGATTCAAAATGTCAATTGGATCATGCCTCATGTTGAATAACCACTTTTTAAACCCTCAAAGTGACCAAAATTGCCATTTCTACAGAGTTTTGCTTACTCAAAAGTTTCAATTTTGACCCGTTTCAGGCACAGAAATGACTTTAAACACACTTATTTTAGTTGAAAAAGTCATAATTCACATCCAACAGTCATTTAGAGTCAAAAGATTAAATGTTAAAATTTCATCATTATAGACCATTTTGGGAACGTTCGACATGTCCGGAGTCATCGTTTTTCATCCGAAAATCGATTTTTTGGACTGTACCAAAAATGATTCAAAATGTCAATTGGATCATGCCTCATGTTGAATAACAACTTTTTAAACCCTCACAGTGACCAAAATTGCCATTTTTACAGAGTTTTGCTTACTCAAAAGCTTCAATTTTGACCCGTTTCAGTCACAGAAATGACTTTAAACACACCTATTTTAGTTGAAAAAGTCATAATTCACATCCAACAGTCATTTAGAGTCAAAAGATTAAATGTTAAAATTTCATCATTATAGACCATTTTGGGAACGTTCGACATGTCCGGAGTCATCGTTTTTCATCCGAAAATCGATTTTTTGGACTGTACCAAAAATGATTCAAAATGTCAATTGGATCATGCCTCATGTTGAATAACCACTTTTTAAACCCTCACAGTGACCAAAATGGCCATTTTTACAGAGTTTTGCTTACTCAAAAGCTTCAATTTTGACCCGTTTCAGTCACAGAAATGACTTTAAATACACTTATTTTAGTTGAAAAAGTCATAATTCACATCCAACAGTCATTTAGAGTCAAAAAATTAAATGTTAAAATTTCATCATTATAGACCATTTTGGGAACGTTCGACATGTCCGGAGTCATCGTTTTTCATCCGAAAATCGATTTTTTGGACTGTACCAAAAATGATTCAAAATGTCAATTGGATCATGCCTCATGTTGAATAACCACTTTTTAAACCCTCACAGTGACCAAAATTGCCATTTTTACAGAGTTTTGCTTACTCAAAAGCTTCAATTTTGACCCGTTTCAGGCACAGAAATGACTTTAAAAAAACTTATTTTAGTTGAAAAAGTCATAATGCACATCCCACAGTCATTTAGAGTCAAAAGATTAAATGTTAAAATTTCATCATTATAGACCATTTTGGGAACGTTCGACATGTCCGGAGTCATCGTTTTTCATCCGAAAATCGATTTTTTTAGACTGTACCAAAAATGATTCAAAATGTCAATTGGATCATGCCTCATGTTGAATAACCACTTTTTAAACCCTCACAGTGACCAAAATTGCCATTTTTACAGAGTTTTGCTTACTCAAAAGCTTCAATTTTGACCCGTTTCAGGCACAGAAATGACTTTAAACACACTTATTTTAGTTGAAAAAGTCATAATTCACATCCAACAGTCATTTAGAGTCAAAAGATTAAATGTTAAAATTTCATCATTAAAGACCATTTTGGGAACGTTCGACATGTCCGGAGTCATCGTTTTTCATCCGAAAATCGATTTTTTGGACTGTATCAAAAATGATTCAAAATGTCAATTGGATCGTGCCTCATGTTGAATAACCACTTTTTAAACCCTCACAGTGACCAAAATGGCCATTTTTACAAAGTTTTGCTTACTCAAAAGCTTCAATTTTGACCCGTTTCAGTCACAGAAATGACTTTAAACACACTTATTTTAGTTGAAAAAGTCATAATTCACATCCAACAGTCATTTAGAGTCAAAAGATTAAATGTTAAAATTTCATCATTATAGACCATTTTGGGAACGTTCGACATGTCCGGAGTCATCGTTTTTCATCCGAAAATCGATTTTTTGGACTGTACCAAAAATGATTCAATATGTCAATTGGATCATGCCTCATGTTGAATAACCACTTTATAAACCCTCACAGTGACCATAATTGCCATTTTTACAGAGTTTTGCTTACTCAAAAGCTTCAATTTTGACCCGTTTCAGGCACAGAAATGACTTTAAACACACTTATTTTAGTTGAAAAAGTCATAATTCACATCCAACAGTCATTTAGAGTCAAAAGATTAAATGTTAAAATTTCATCATTATAGACCATTTTGGGAACGTTCGACATGTCCGGAGTCATCGTTTTTCATCCGAAAATCGATTTTTTGGACTGTACCAAAAATGATTCAAAATGTCAATTGGATCATGCCTCATGTTGAATAACCACTTTTTAAACCCTCACAGTGACCAAAATTGCCATTTTTACAGAGTTTTGATTACTCAAAAGCTTCAATTTTGACCCGTTTCAGTAACAAAAATTACTTTAAACACCCTTATTTTAGTTGAAAAAGTCATAATTCACATCCAACAGTCATTTAGAGTCAAAAGATTAAATGTTAAAATTTCATCATTATAGACCATTTTGGGAACGTTCGACATGTCCGGAGTCATCGTTTTTCATCCGAAAATCGATTTTTTGGACTGTACCAAAAATGATTCAAAATGTCAATTGGATCGTGCCTCATGTTGAATAACCACTTTTTAAACCCTCACAGTGACCAAAATGGCCATTTTTACAGAGTTTTGCTTACTCAAAAGCTTCCATTTTGACCCGTTTCAGTCACAGAAATGACTTTAAACACACTTATTTTAGTTGAAAAAGTCATAATTCACATCCAACAGTCATTTAGAGTCAAAAGATTAAATGTTAAAATTTCATCATTATAGACCCTTTTGGGAACGTTCGACATGTCCGGAGTCATCGTTTTTCATCCGAAAATCGATTTTTTGGACTGTACCAAAAATGATTCAAAATGTCAATTGGATCATGCCTCATGTTGAATAACCACTTTTTAAACCCTCACATTGACCAAAATTGCCATTTTTACAGAGTTTTGCTTACTCAAAAGCTTCAATTTTGACCCGTTTCAGGCACAGAAATGACTTTAAACACACTTATTTTAGTTGAAAAAGTCATAATTCACATCCAACAGTCATTTAGAGTCAAAAGATTAAATGTTAAAATTTCATCATTATAGACCATTTTGGGAACGTTTGACATGTCCGGAGTCATCGTTTTTCATCCGAAAATCGATTTTTTGGACTGTACCAAAAATGATTCAAAATGTCAATTGGATCATGCCTCATGTTGAATAACCACTTTTTAAACCCTCACAGTGACCAAAATTGCCATTTTTACAGAGTTTTGCTTACTCAAAAGCTTCAATTTTGACCCGTTTCAGGCACAGAAATGACTTTAAACACACTTATTTTAGTTGAAAAAGTCATAATGCACATCCAACAGTCATTTAGAGTCAAAAGATTAAATGTTAAAATTTCATCATTATAGACCATTTTGGGAACGTTCGACATGTCCGGAGTCATCGTTTTTCATCCGAAAATTGATTTTTTGGACTGTACCAAAAATGATTCAAAATGTCAATTGGATCGTGCCTCATGTTGAATAACCACTTTTTAAACCCTCACAGTGACCAAAATGGCAATTTTTTTACAGAGTTTTGCTTACTCAAAAGCTTCAATTTTGACCCGTTTCAGTCACAGAAATGACTTTAAACACACTTATTTTAGTTGAAAAAGTCATAATTCACATCCAACAGTCATTTAGAGTCAAAAGATTAAATGTTAAAATTTCATCATTATAGACCATTTTGGGAACGTTCGACATGTCCGGAGTCATCGTTTTTCATCCGAAAATCGATTTTTTGGACTGTACCAAAAATGATTCAAAATGTCAATTGGATCATGCCTCATGTTGAATAACCGCTTTTTAAACCCTCACAGTGACCAAAATTGCCATTTTTACAGAGTTTTGCTTACTCAAAAGCTTCAATTTTGACCCGTTTCAGGCACAGAAATGACTTTAAACACACTTATTTTAGTTGAAAAAGTCATAATTCACATCCAACAGTCATTTAGAGTCAAAAGATTAAATGTTAAAATTTCATCATTATAGACCATTTTGGGAACGTTCGACATGTCCAGAGTCATCGTTTTTCATCCGAAAATCGATTTTTTGGACTGTACCAAAAATGATTCAAAATGTCAATTGGATCATGCCTCATGTTGAATAACCACTTTTTAAACCCTCAAAGTGACCAAAATTGCCATTTTTACAGATTTTTGCTTACTCAAAAGTTTCAATTTTGACCCGTTTCAGGCACAGAAATGACTTTAAACACACTTATTTTAGTTGAAAAAGTCATAATTCACATCCAACAGTCATTTAGAGTCAAAAGATTAAATGTTAAAATTTCATCATTATAGACCATTTTGGGAACGTTCGACATGTCCGGAGTCATCGTTTTTCATCCGAAAATCGATTTTTTGGACTGTACCAAAAATGATTCAAAATGTCAATTGGATCATGCCTCATGTTGAATAACTACTTTTTAAACCCTCACAGTGACCAAAATTGCCATTTTTACAGAGTTTTGCTTACTCAAAAGCTTCAATTTTGACCCGTTTCAGTCACAGAAATGACTTTAAACACACCTATTTTAGTTGAAAAAGTCATAATTCACATCCAACAGTCATTTAGAGTCAAAAGATTAAATGTTAAAATTTCATCATTATAGACCATTTTGGGAACGTTCGACATGTCCGGAGTCATCGTTTTTCATCCGAAAATCGATTTTTTGGACTGTACCAAAAATGATTCAAAATGTCAATTGGATCATGCCTCATGTTGAATAACCACTTTTTAAACCCTCACAGTGACCAAAATTGCCATTTTTACAGAGTTTTGCTTACTCAAAAGCTTCAATTTTGACCCGTTTCAGGCACAGAAATGACTTTAAACACACTTATTTTAGTTGAAAAAGTCATAATGCACATCCAACAGTCATTTAGAGTCAAAAGATTAAATGTTAAAATTTCATCATTATAGACCATTTTGGGAACGTTCGACATGTCCGTAGTCATCGTTTTTCATCCGAAAATTTATTTTTTGGACTGTACCAAAAATGATTCAAAATGTCAATTGGATCGTGCCTCATGTTGAATAACCACTTTTTAAACCCTCACAATGACCAAAATGGCCATTTTTACAGAGTTTTGCTTACTCAAAAGCTTCAATTTTGACCCGTTTCAGTCACAGAAATGACTTTAAATACACTTATTTTAGTTGAAAAAGTCATAATTCACATCCAACAGTCATTTAGAGTCAAAAGATTAAATGTTAAAATTTCATCATTATAGACCATTTTGGGAACGTTCGACATGTCCGGAGTCATTGTTTTTCATCCGAAAATCGATTTTTTGGACTGTACCAAAAATGATTCAAAATGTCAATTGGATCATGCCTCATGTTGAATAACCACTTTTTAAACCCTCAAAGTGACCAAAATTGCCATTTTTACAGATTTTTGCTTACTCAAAAGTTTCAATTTTGACCCGTTTCAGGCACAGAAATGACTTTAAACACACTTATTTTAGTTGAAAAAGTCATAATTCACATCCAACAGTCATTTAGAGTCAAAAGATTAAATGTTAAAATTTCATCATTATAGACCATTTTGGGAACGTTCGACATGTCCGGAGTCATCGTTTTTCATCCGAAAATCGATTTTTTGGACTGTACCAAAAATGATTCAAAATGTCAATTGGATCATGCCTCATGTTGAATAACCACTTTTTAAACCCTCACAGTGACCAAAATTGCCATTTTTACAGAGTTTTGCTTACTCAAAAGCTTCAATTTTGACCGGTTTCAGGCACAGAAATGACTTTAAACACACTTATTTTAGTTGAAAAAGTCATAATTTACATCCAACAGTCATTTAGAGTCAAAAGATTAAATGCTAAAATTTCATCATTATAGACCATTTTGGGAACGTTCGACATGTCCGGAGTCATCGTTTTTCATCCGAAAATTGATTTTTTGGACTGTACCAAAAATGATTCAAAATGTCCATTGGATCGTGCCTCATGTTGATAACCACTTTTTAAACCCTCACAGTGACCAAAATGGCCATTTTTACAGAGTTTTGCTTACTCAAAAGCTTCAATTTTGACCCGTTTCAGTCACAGAAATGACTTTAAACACACTTATTTTAGTTGAAAAAGTCATAATTCACATCCAACAGTCATTTAGAGTCAAAAGATTAAATGTTGAAATTTCATCATTAAAGACCATTTTGGGAACGTTCGACATGTCCGGAGTCATCGTTTTTCATCCGAAAATCGATTTTTTGGACTGTATCAAAAATGATTCAAAATGTCAATTGGATCGTGCCTCATGTTGAATAACCACTTTTTAAACCCTCACAGTGACCAAAATGGCCATTTTTACAAAGTTTTGCTTACTCAAAAGCTTCAATTTTGACCCGTTTCAGTCACAGAAATGACTTTAAACACACCTATTTTAGTTGAAAAAGTCATAATTCACATCCAACAGTCATTTAGAGTCAAAAGATTAAATGTTAAAATTTCATCATTATAGACCATTTTGGGAACGTTCGACATGTCCGGAGTCATCGTTTTTCATCCGAAAATCGATTTTTTGGACTGTACCAAAAATGATTCAAAATGTCAATTGGATCATGCCTCATGTTGAATAACCACTTTTTAAACCCTCACAGTGACCAAAATGGCCATTTTTACAGAGTTTTGCTTACTCAAAAGCTTCAATTTTGACCCGTTTCAGTCACAGAAATGACTTTAAATACACTTATTTTAGTTGAAAAAGTCATAATTCACATCCAACAGTCATTTAGAGTCAAAAAATTAAATGTTAAAATTTCATCATTATAGACCATTTTGGGAACGTTCGACATGTCCGGAGTCATCGTTTTTCATCCGAAAATCGATTTTTTGGACTGTACCAAAAATGATTCAAAATGTCAATTGGATCATGCCTCATGTTGAATAACCACTTTTTAAACCCTCAAAGTGACCAAAATTGCCATTTCTACAGAGTTTTGCTTACTCAAAAGTTTCAATTTTGACCCGTTTCAGGCACAGAAATGACTTTAAACACACTTATTTTAGTTGAAAAAGTCATAATTCACATCCAACAGTCATTTAGAGTCAAAAGATTAAATGTTAAAATTTCATCATTATAGACCATTTTGGGAACGTTCGACATGTCCAGAGTCATCGTTTTTCATCCGAAAATCGATTTTTTGGACTGTACCAAAAATGATTCAAAATGTCAATTGGATCATGCCTCATGTTGAATAACAACTTTTTAAACCCTCACAGTGACCAAAATTGCCATTTTTACAGAGTTTTGCTTACTCAAAAGCTTCAATTTTGACCCGTTTCAGTCACAGAAATGACTTTAAACACACCTATTTTAGTTGAAAAAGTCATAATTCACATCCAACAGTCATTTAGAGTCAAAAGATTAAATGTTAAAATTTCATCATTATAGACCATTTTGGGAACGTTCGACATGTCCGGAGTCATCGTTTTTCATCCGAAAATCGATTTTTTGGACTGTACCAAAAATGATTCAAAATGTCAATTGGATCATGCCTCATGTTGAATAACCACTTTTTAAACCCTCACAGTGACCAAAATGGCCATTTTTACAGAGTTTTGCTTACTCAAAAGCTTCAATTTTGACCCGTTTCAGTCACAGAAATGACTTTAAATACACTTATTTTAGTTGAAAAAGTCATAATTCACATCCAACAGTCATTTAGAGTCAAAAAATAAATGTTAAAATTTCATCATTATAGACCATTTTGGGAACGTTCGACATGTCCGGAGTCATCGTTTTTCATCCGAAAATCGATTTTTTGGACTGTACCAAAAATGATTCAAAATGTCAATTGGATCATGCCTCATGTTGAATAACCACTTTTTAAACCCTCACAGTGACCAAAATTGCCATTTTTACAGAGTTTTGCTTACTCAAAAGCTTCAATTTTGACCCGTTTCAGGCACAGAAATGACTTTAAAAAAACTTATTTTAGTTGAAAAAGTCATAATGCACATCCCACAGTCATTTAGAGTCAAAAGATTAAATGTTAAAATTTCATCATTATAGACCATTTTGGGAACGTTCGACATGTCCGGAGTCATCGTTTTTCATCCGAAAATCGATTTTTTTAGACTGTACCAAAAATGATTCAAAATGTCAATTGGATCATGCCTCATGTTGAATAACCACTTTTTAAACCCTCACAGTGACCAAAATTGCCATTTTTACAGAGTTTTGCTTACTCAAAAGCTTCAATTTTGACCCGTTTCAGGCACAGAAATGACTTTAAACACACTTATTTTAGTTGAAAAAGTCATAATTCACATCCAACAGTCATTTAGAGTCAAAAGATTAAATGTTAAAATTTCATCATTAAAGACCATTTT
This sequence comes from Lissotriton vulgaris, assembly GCF_964263255.1. Classification (NCBI taxonomy): domain Eukaryota; kingdom Metazoa; phylum Chordata; class Amphibia; order Caudata; family Salamandridae; genus Lissotriton; species Lissotriton vulgaris. Next base: position 203,394 of record NW_028243417.1, read on the forward strand.
GGGAACGTTCGACATGTCCGGAGTCATCGTTTTTCATCCGAAAATCGATTTTTTGGACTGTATCAAAAATGATTCAAAATGTCAATTGGATCGTGCCTCATGTTGAATAACCACTTTTTAAACCCTCACAGTGACCAAACTGGCCATTTTTACAAAGTTTTGCTTACTCAAAAGCTTCAATTTTGACCCGTTTCAGTCACAGAAATGACTTTAAACACACTTATTTTAGTTGAAAAAGTCATAATTCACATCCAACAGTCATTTAGAGTCAAAAGATTAAATGTTAAAATTTCATCATTATAGACCATTTTGGGAACGTTCGACATGTCCGGAGTCATCGTTTTTCATCCGAAAATCGATTTTTTGGACTGTACCAAAAATGATTCAATATGTCAATTGGATCATGCCTCATGATGAATAACCACTTTATAAACCCTCACAGTGACCATAATTGCCATTTTTACAGAGTTTTGCTTACTCAAAAGCTTCAATTTTGACCCGTTTCAGGCACAGAAATGACTTTAAACACACTTATTTTAGTTGAAAAAGTCATAATTCACATCCAACAGTCATTTAGAGTCAAAAGATTAAATGTTAAAATTTCATCATTATAGACCATTTTGGGAACGTTCGACATGTCCGGAGTCATCGTTTTTCATCCGAAAATCGATTTTTTGGACTGTACCAAAAATGATTCAAAATGTCAATTGGATCATGCCTCATGTTGAATAACCACTTTTTAAACCCTCACAGTGACCAAAATTGCCATTTTTACAGAGTTTTGATTACTCAAAAGCTTCAATTTTGACCCGTTTCAGTAACAAAAATTACTTTAAACACCCTTATTTTAGTTGAAAAAGTCATAATTCACATCCAACAGTCATTTAGAGTCAAAAGATTAAATGTTAAAATTTCATCATTATAGACCATTTTGGGAACGTTCGACATGTCCGGAGTCATCGTTTTTCATCCGAAAATTGATTTTTTGGACTGTACCAAAAATGATTCAAAATGTCAATTGGATCGTGCCTCATGTTGAATAACCACTTTTTAAACCCTCACAGTGACCAAAATGGCAATTTTTTTACAGAGTTTTGCTTACTCAAAAGCTTCAATTTTGACCCGTTTCAGGCACAGAAATGACTTTAAACACACTTATTTTAGTTGAAAAAGTCATAATTCACATCCAACAGTCATTTAGAGTCAAAAGATTAAATGTTAAAATTTCATCATTATAGACCATTTTGGGAACGTTCGACATGTCCGGAGTCATCGTTTTTCATCCGAAAATCGATTTTTTGGACTGTACCAAAAATGATTCAAAATGTCAATTGGATCATGCCTCATGTTGAATAACCACTTTTTAAACCCTCACAGTGACCAAAATTGCCATTTTTACAGAGTTTTGCTTACTCAAAAGCTTCAATTTTGACCCGTTTCAGGCACAGAAATGACTTTAAACACACTTATTTTAGTTGAAAAAGTCATAATTCACATCCAACAGTCATTTAGAGTCAAAAGATTAAATGTTAAAATTTCATCATTATAGACCATTTTGGGAACGTTCGACATGTCCAGAGTCATCGTTTTTCATCCGAAAATCGATTTTTTGGACTGTACCAAAAATGATTCAAAATGTCAATTGGATCATGCCTCATGTTGAATAACCACTTTTTAAACCCTCAAAGTGACCAAAATTGCCATTTTTACAGATTTTTGCTTACTCAAAAGTTTCAATTTTGACCCGTTTCAGGCACAGAAATGACTTTAAACACACTTATTTTAGTTGAAAAAGTCATAATTCACATCCAACAGTCATTTAGAGTCAAAAGATTAAATGTTAAAATTTCATCATTATAGACCATTTTGGGAACGTTCGACATGTCCGGAGTCATCGTTTTTCATCCGAAAATCGATTTTTTGGACTGTACCAAAAATGATTCAAAATGTCAATTGGATCATGCCTCATGTTGAATAACTACTTTTTAAACCCTCACAGTGACCAAAATTGCCATTTTTACAGAGTTTTGCTTACTCAAAAGCTTCAATTTTGACCCGTTTCAGTCACAGAAATGACTTTAAACACACCTATTTTAGTTGAAAAAGTCATAATTCACATCCAACAGTCATTTAGAGTCAAAAGATTAAATGTTAAAATTTCATCATTATAGACCATTTTGGGAACGTTCGACATGTCCGGAGTCATCGTTTTTCATCCGAAAATCGATTTTTTGGACTGTACCAAAAATGATTCAAAATGTCAATTGGATCATGCCTCATGTTGAATAACCACTTTTTAAACCCTCACAGTGACCAAAATTGCCATTTTTACAGAGTTTTGCTTACTCAAAAGCTTCAATTTTGACCCGTTTCAGGCACAGAAATGACTTTAAACACACTTATTTTAGTTGAAAAAGTCATAATGCACATCCAACAGTCATTTAGAGTCAAAAGATTAAATGTTAAAATTTCATCATTATAGACCATTTTGGGAACGTTCGACATGTCCGTAGTCATCGTTTTTCATCCGAAAATTGATTTTTTGGACTGTACCAAAAATGATTCAAAATGTCAATTGGATCGTGCCTCATGTTGAATAACCACTTTTTAAACCCTCACAATGACCAAAATGGCCATTTTTACAGAGTTTTGCTTACTCAAAAGCTTCAATTTTGACCCGTTTCAGTCACAGAAATGACTTTAAATACACTTATTTTAGTTGAAAAAGTCATAATTCACATCCAACAGTCATTTAGAGTCAAAAGATTAAATGTTAAAATTTCATCATTATAGACCATTTTGGGAACGTTCGACATGTCCGGAGTCATTGTTTTTCATCCGAAAATCGATTTTTTGGACTGTACCAAAAATGATTCAAAATGTCAATTGGATCATGCCTCATGTTGAATAACCACTTTTTAAACCCTCAAAGTGACCAAAATTGCCATTTTTACAGATTTTTGCTTACTCAAAAGTTTCAATTTTGACCCGTTTCAGGCACAGAAATGACTTTAAACACACTTATTTTAGTTGAAAAAGTCATAATTCACATCCAACAGTCATTTAGAGTCAAAAGATTAAATGTTAAAATTTCATCATTATAGACCATTTTGGGAACGTTCGACATGTCCGGAGTCATCGTTTTTCATCCGAAAATCGATTTTTTGGACTGTACCAAAAATGATTCAAAATGTCAATTGGATCATGCCTCATGTTGAATAACCACTTTTTAAACCCTCACAGTGACCAAAATTGCCATTTTTACAGAGTTTTGCTTACTCAAAAGCTTCAATTTTGACCGGTTTCAGGCACAGAAATGACTTTAAACACACTTATTTTAGTTGAAAAAGTCATAATTTACATCCAACAGTCATTTAGAGTCAAAAGATTAAATGCTAAAATTTCATCATTATAGACCATTTTGGGAACGTTCGACATGTCCGGAGTCATCGTTTTTCATCCGAAAATTGATTTTTTGGACTGTACCAAAAATGATTCAAAATGTCCATTGGATCGTGCCTCATGTTGATAACCACTTTTTAAACCCTCACAGTGACCAAAATGGCCATTTTTACAGAGTTTTGCTTACTCAAAAGCTTCAATTTTGACCCGTTTCAGTCACAGAAATGACTTTAAACACACTTATTTTAGTTGAAAAAGTCATAATTCACATCCAACAGTCATTTAGAGTCAAAAGATTAAATGTTGAAATTTCATCATTAAAGACCATTTTGGGAACGTTCGACATGTCCGGAGTCATCGTTTTTCATCCGAAAATCGATTTTTTGGACTGTATCAAAAATGATTCAAAATGTCAATTGGATCGTGCCTCATGTTGAATAACCACTTTTTAAACCCTCACAGTGACCAAAATGGCCATTTTTACAAAGTTTTGCTTACTCAAAAGCTTCAATTTTGACCCGTTTCAGTCACAGAAATGACTTTAAACACACCTATTTTAGTTGAAAAAGTCATAATTCACATCCAACAGTCATTTAGAGTCAAAAGATTAAATGTTAAAATTTCATCATTATAGACCATTTTGGGAACGTTCGACATGTCCGGAGTCATCGTTTTTCATCCGAAAATCGATTTTTTGGACTGTACCAAAAATGATTCAAAATGTCAATTGGATCATGCCTCATGTTGAATAACCACTTTTTAAACCCTCACAGTGACCAAAATGGCCATTTTTACAGAGTTTTGCTTACTCAAAAGCTTCAATTTTGACCCGTTTCAGTCACAGAAATGGCTTTAAATACACTTATTTTAGTTGAAAAAGTCATAATTCACATCCAACAGTCATTTAGAGTCAAAAAATTAAATGTTAAAATGTCATCATTATAGACCATTTTGGGAACGTTCGACATGTCCGGAGTCATCGTTTTTCATCCGAAAATCGATTTTTTGGACTGTACCAAAAATGATTCAAAATGTCAATTGGATCATGCCTCATGTTGAATAACCACTTTTTAAACCCTCAAAGTGACCAAAATTGCCATTTCTACAGAGTTTTGCTTACTCAAAAGTTTCAATTTTGACCCGTTTCAGGCACAGAAATGACTTTAAACACACTTATTTTAGTTGAAAAAGTCATAATTCACATCCAACAGTCATTTAGAGTCAAAAGATTAAATGTTAAAATTTCATCATTATAGACCATTTTGGGAACGTTCGACATGTCCGGAGTCATCGTTTTTCATCCGAAAATCGATTTTTTGGACTGTACCAAAAATGATTCAAAATGTCAATTGGATCATGCCTCATGTTGAATAACAACTTTTTAAACCCTCACAGTGACCAAAATTGCCATTTTTACAGAGTTTTGCTTACTCAAAAGCTTCAATTTTGACCCGTTTCAGTCACAGAAATGACTTTAAACACACCTATTTTAGTTGAAAAAGTCATAATTCACATCCAACAGTCATTTAGAGTCAAAAGATTAAATGTTAAAATTTCATCATTATAGACCATTTTGGGAACGTTCGACATGTCCGGAGTCATCGTTTTTCATCCGAAAATCGATTTTTTGGACTGTACCAAAAATGATTCAAAATGTCAATTGGATCATGCCTCATGTTGAATAACCACTTTTTAAACCCTCACAGTGACCAAAATGGCCATTTTTACAGAGTTTTGCTTACTCAAAAGCTTCAATTTTGACCCGTTTCAGTCACAGAAATGACTTTAAATACACTTATTTTATTTGAAAAAGTCATAATTCACATCCAACAGTCATTTAGAGTCAAAAAATAAATGTTAAAATTTCATCATTATAGACCATTTTGGGAACGTTCGACATGTCCGGAGTCATCGTTTTTCATCCGAAAATCGATTTTTTGGACTGTACCAAAAATGATTCAAAATGTCAATTGGATCATGCCTCATGTTGAATAACCACTTTTTAAACCCTCACAGTGACCAAAATTGCCATTTTTACAGAGTTTTGCTTACTCAAAAGCTTCAATTTTGACCCGTTTCAGGCACAGAAATGACTTTAAAAAAACTTATTTTAGTTGAAAAAGTCATAATGCACATCCCACAGTCATTTAGAGTCAAAAGATTAAATGTTAAAATTTCATCATTATAGACCATTTTGGGAACGTTCGACATGTCCGGAGTCATCGTTTTTCATCCGAAAATCGATTTTTTTAGACTGTACCAAAAATGATTCAAAATGTCAATTGGATCATGCCTCATGTTGAATAACCACTTTTTAAACCCTCACAGTGACCAAAATTGCCATTTTTACAGAGTTTTGCTTACTCAAAAGCTTCAATTTTGACCCGTTTCAGGCACAGAAATGACTTTAAACACACTTATTTTAGTTGAAAAAGTCATAATTCACATCCAACAGTCATTTAGAGTCAAAAGATTAAATGTTAAAATTTCATCATTAAAGACCATTTTGGGAACGTTCGACATGTCCGGAGTCATCGTTTTTCATCCGAAAATCGATTTTTTGGACTGTATCAAAAATGATTCAAAATGTCAATTGGATCGTGCCTCATGTTGAATAACCACTTTTTAAACCCTCACAGTGACCAAACTGGCCATTTTTACAAAGTTTTGCTTACTCAAAAGCTTCAATTTTGACCCGTTTCAGTCACAGAAATGACTTTAAACACACTTATTTTAGTTGAAAAAGTCATAATTCACATCCAACAGTCATTTAGAGTCAAAAGATTAAATGTTAAAATTTCATCATTATAGACCATTTTGGGAACGTTCGACATGTCCGGAGTCATCGTTTTTCATCCGAAAATCGATTTTTTGGACTGTACCAAAAATGATTCAATATGTCAATTGGATCATGCCTCATGATGAATAACCACTTTATAAACCCTCACAGTGACCATAATTGCCATTTTTACAGAGTTTTGCTTACTCAAAAGCTTCAATTTTGACCCGTTTCAGGCACAGAAATGACTTTAAACACACTTATTTTAGTTGAAAAAGTCATAATTCACATCCAACAGTCATTTAGAGTCAAAAGATTAAATGTTAAAATTTCATCATTATAGACCATTTTGGGAACGTTCGACATGTCCGGAGTCATCGTTTTTCATCCGAAAATCGATTTTTTGGACTGTACCAAAAATGATTCAAAATGTCAATTGGATCATGCCTCATGTTGAATAACCACTTTTTAAACCCTCACAGTGACCAAAATTGCCATTTTTACAGAGTTTTGATTACTCAAAAGCTTCAATTTTGACCCGTTTCAGTAACAAAAATTACTTTAAACACCCTTATTTTAGTTGAAAAAGTCATAATTCACATCCAACAGTCATTTAGAGTCAAAAGATTAAATGTTAAAATTTCATCATTATAGACCATTTTGGGAACGTTCGACATGTCCGGAGTCATCGTTTTTCATCCGAAAATCGATTTTTTGGACTGTACCAAAAATGATTCAAAATGTCAATTGGATCGTGCCTCATGTTGAATAACCACTTTTTAAACCCTCACAGTGACCAAAATGGCCATTTTTACAGAGTTTTGCTTACTCAAAAGCTTCCATTTTGACCCGTTTCAGTCACAGAAATGACTTTAAACACACTTATTTTAGTTGAAAAAGTCATAATTCACATCCAACAGTCATTTAGAGTCAAAAGATTAAATGCTAAAATTTCATCATTATAGACCATTTTGGGAACGTTCGACATGTCCGGAGTCATCGTTTTTCATCCGAAAATTGATTTTTTGGACTGTACCAAAAATGATTCAAAATGTCAATTGGATCGTGCCTCATGTTGATAACCACTTTTTAAACCCTCACAGTGACCAAAATGGCCATTTTTACAGAGTTTTGCTTACTCAAAAGCTTCAATTTTGACCCGTTTCAGTCACAGAAATGACTTTAAACACACTTATTTTAGTTGAAAAAGTCATAATTCACATCCAACAGTCATTTAGAGTCAAAAGATTAAATGTTAAAATTTCATCATTATAGACCATTTTGGGAACGTTCGACATGTCCGGAGTCATCGTTTTTCATCCGAAAATCGATTTTTTGGACTGTACCAAAAATGATTCAAAATGTCAATTGGATCATGCCTCATGTTGAATAACCACTTTTTAAACCCTCACATTGACCAAAATTGCCATTTTTACAGAGTTTTGCTTACTCAAAAGCTTCAATTTTGACCCATTTCAGGCACAGAAATGACTTTAAACACACTTATTTTAGTTGAAAAAGTCATAATTCACATCCAACAGTCATTTAGAGTCAAAAGATTAAATGTTAAAATTTCATCATTATAGACCATTTTGGGAACGTTCGACATGTCCGGAGTCATCGTTTTTCATCCGAAAATCGATTTTTTGGACTGTACCAAAAATGATTCAAAATGTCAATTGGATCATGCCTCATGTTGAATAACCACTTTTTAAACCCTCACAGTGACCAAAATTGCCATTTTTACAGAGTTTTGCTTACTCAAAAGCTTCAATTTTGACCCGTTTCAGGCACAGAAATGACTTTAAACACACTTATTTTAGTTGAAAAAGTCATAATGCACATCCAACAGTCATTTAGAGTCAAAAGATTAAATGTTAAAATTTCATCATTATAGACCATTTTGGGAACGTTCGACATGTCCGGAGTCATCGTTTTTCATCCGAAAATTGATTTTTTGGACTGTACCAAAAATGATTCAAAATGTCAATTGGATCGTGCCTCATGTTGAATAACCACTTTTTAAACCCTCACAGTGACCAAAATGGCAATTTTTTTACAGAGTTTTGCTTACTCAAAAGCTTCAATTTTGACCCGTTTCAGTCACAGAAATGACTTTAAACACACTTATTTTAGTTGAAAAAGTCATAATTCACATCCAACAGTCATTTAGAGTCAAAAGATTAAATGTTAAAATTTCATCATTATAGACCATTTTGGGAACGTTCGACATGTCCGGAGTCATCGTTTTTCATCCGAAAATCGATTTTTTGGACTGTACCAAAAATGATTCAAAATGTCAATTGGATCATGCCTCATGTTGAATAACCGCTTTTTAAACCCTCACAGTGACCAAAATTGCCATTTTTACAGAGTTTTGCTTACTCAAAAGCTTCAATTTTGACCCGTTTCAGGCACAGAAATGACTTTAAACACACTTATTTTAGTTGAAAAAGTCATAATTCACATCCAACAGTCATTTAGAGTCAAAAGATTAAATGTTAAAATTTCATCATTATAGACCATTTTGGGAACGTTCGACATGTCCAGAGTCATCGTTTTTCATCCGAAAATCGATTTTTTGGACTGTACCAAAAATGATTCAAAATGTCAATTGGATCATGCCTCATGTTGAATAACCACTTTTTAAACCCTCAAAGTGACCAAAATTGCCATTTTTACAGATTTTTGCTTACTCAAAAGTTTCAATTTTGACCCGTTTCAGGCACAGAAATGACTTTAAACACACTTATTTTAGTTGAAAAAGTCATAATTCACATCCAACAGTCATTTAGAGTCAAAAGATTAAATGTTAAAATTTCATCATTATAGACCATTTTGGGAACGTTCGACATGTCCGGAGTCATCGTTTTTCATCCGAAAATCGATTTTTTGGACTGTACCAAAAATGATTCAAAATGTCAATTGGATCATGCCTCATGTTGAATAACTACTTTTTAAACCCTCACAGTGACCAAAATTGCCATTTTTACAGAGTTTTGCTTACTCAAAAGCTTCAATTTTGACCCGTTTCAGTCACAGAAATGACTTTAAACACACCTATTTTAGTTGAAAAAGTCATAATTCACATCCAACAGTCATTTAGAGTCAAAAGATTAAATGTTAAAATTTCATCATTATAGACCATTTTGGGAACGTTCGACATGTCCGGAGTCATCGTTTTTCATCCGAAAATCGATTTTTTGGACTGTACCAAAAATGATTCAAAATGTCAATTGGATCATGCCTCATGTTGAATAACCACTTTTTAAACCCTCACAGTGACCAAAATTGCCATTTTTACAGAGTTTTGCTTACTCAAAAGCTTCAATTTTGACCCGTTTCAGGCACAGAAATGACTTTAAACACACTTATTTTAGTTGAAAAAGTCATAATGCACATCCAACAGTCATTTAGAGTCAAAAGATTAAATGTTAAAATTTCATCATTATAGACCATTTTGGGAACGTTCGACATGTCCGTAGTCATCGTTTTTCATCCGAAAATTGATTTTTTGGACTGTACCAAAAATGATTCAAAATGTCAATTGGATCGTGCCTCATGTTGAATAACCACTTTTTAAACCCTCACAGTGACCAAAATGGCCATTTTTACAGAGTTTTGCTTACTCAAAAGCTTCAATTTTGACCCGTTTCAGTCACAGAAATGACTTTAAATACACTTATTTTAGTTGAAAAAGTCATAATTCACATCCAACAGTCATTTAGAGTCAAAAGATTAAATGTTAAAATTTCATCATTATAGACCATTTTGGGAACGTTCGACATGTCCGGAGTCATTGTTTTTCATCCGAAAATCGATTTTTTGGACTGTACCAAAAATGATTCAAAATGTCAATTGGATCATGCCTCATGTTGAATAACCACTTTTTAAACCCTCAAAGTGACCAAAATTGCCATTTTTACAGATTTTTGCTTACTCAAAAGTTTCAATTTTGACCCGTTTCAGGCACAGAAATGACTTTAAACACACTTATTTTAGTTGAAAAAGTCATAATTCACATCCAACAGTCATTTAGAGTCAAAAGATTAAATGTTAAAATTTCATCATTATAGACCATTTTGGGAACGTTCGACATGTCCGGAGTCATCGTTTTTCATCCGAAAATCGATTTTTTGGACTGTACCAAAAATGATTCAAAATGTCAATTGGATCATGCCTCATGTTGAATAACCACTTTTTAAACCCTCACAGTGACCAAAATTGCCATTTTTACAGAGTTTTGCTTACTCAAAAGCTTCAATTTTGACCCGTTTCAGGCACAGAAATGACTTTAAACACACTTATTTTAGTTGAAAAAGTCATAATTTACATCCAACAGTCATTTAGAGTCAAAAGATTAAATGCTAAAATTTCATCATTATAGACCATTTTGGGAACGTTCGACATGTCCGGAGTCATCGTTTTTCATCCGAAAATTGATTTTTTGGACTGTACCAAAAATGATTCAAAATGTCCATTGGATCGTGCCTCATGTTGATAACCACTTTTTAAACCCTCACAGTGACCAAAATGGCCATTTTTACAGAGTTTTGCTTACTCAAAAGCTTCAATTTTGACCCGTTTCAGTCACAGAAATGACTTTAAACACACTTATTTTAGTTGAAAAAGTCATAATTCACATCCAACAGTCATTTAGAGTCAAAAGATTAAATGTTAAAATTTCATCATTAAAGACCATTTTGGGAACGTTCGACATGTCCGGAGTCATCGTTTTTCATCCGAAAATCGATTTTTTGGACTGTATCAAAAATGATTCAAAATGTCAATTGGATCGTGCCTCATGTTGAATAACCACTTTTTAAACCCTCACAGTGACCAAAATGGCCATTTTTACAAAGTTTTGCTTACTCAAAAGCTTCAATTTTGACCCGTTTCAGTCACAGAAATGACTTTAAACACACTTATTTTAGTTGAAAAAGTCATAATTCACATCCAACAGTCATTTAGAGTCAAAAGATTAAATGTTAAAATTTCATCATTATAGACCATTTTGGGAACGTTCGACATGTCCGGAGTCATCGTTTTTCATCCGAAAATCGATTTTTTGGACTGTACCAAAAATGATTCAAAATGTCAATTGGATCATGCCTCATGTTGAATAACCACTTTATAAACCCTCACAGTGACCAAAATTGCCATTTTTACAGAGTTTTGCTTACTCAAAAGCTTCAATTTTGACCCGTTTCAGGCACAGAAATGACTTTAAACACACTTATTTTAGTTGAAAAAGTCATAATTCACATCCAACAGTCATTTAGAGTCAAAAGATTAAATGTTAAAATTTCATCATTATAGACCATTTTGGGAACGTTCGACATGTCCGGAGTCATCGTTTTTCATCCGAAAATCGATTTTTTGGACTGTACCATAAATGATTCAAAATGTCAATTGGATCATGCCTCATGTTGAATAACCACTTTTTAAACCCTCACAGTGACCAAAATTGCCATTTTTACAGAGTTTTGATTACTCAAAAGCTTCAATTTTGACCCGTTTCAGTAACAAAAATTACTTTAAACACCCTTATTTTAGTTGAAAAAGTCATAATTCACATCCAACAGTCATTTAGAGTCAAAAGATTAAATGTTAAAATTTCATCATTATAGACCATTTTGGGAACGTTCGACATGTCCGGAGTCATCGTTTTTCATCCGAAAATTGATTTTTTGGACTGTACCAAAAATGATTCAAAATGTCAATTGGATCGTGCCTCATGTTGATAACCACTTTTTAAACCCTCACAGTGACCAAAATGGCCATTTTTACAGAGTTTTGCTTACTCAAAAGCTTCAATTTTGACCCGTTTCAGTCACAGAAATGACTTTAAACACACTTATTTTAGTTGAAAAAGTCATAATTCACATCCAACAGTCATTTAGAGTCAAAAGATTAAATGTTAAAATTTCATCATTATAGACCATTTTGGGAACGTTCGACATGTCCGGAGTCATCGTTTTTCATCCGAAAATCGATTTTTTGGACTGTACCAAAAATGATTCAAAATGTCAATTGGATCATGCCTCATGTTGAATAACCACTTTTTAAACCCTCACATTGACCAAAATTGCCATTTTTACAGAGTTTTGCTTACTCAAAAGCTTCAATTTTGACCCGTTTCAGGCACAGAAATGACTTTAAACACACTTATTTTAGTTGAAAAAGTCATAATTCACATCCAACAGTCATTTAGAGTCAAAAGATTAAATGTTAAAATTTCATCATTATAGACCATTTTGGGAACGTTCGACATGTCCGGAGTCATCGTTTTTCATCCGAAAATCGATTTTTTGGACTGTACCAAAAATGATTCAAAATGTCAATTGGATCATGCCTCATGTTGAATAACCACTTTTTAAACCCTCACAGTGACCAAAATTGCCATTTTTACAGAGTTTTGCTTACTCAAAAGCTTCAATTTTGACCCGTTTCAGGCACAGAAATGACTTTAAACACATTTATTTTAGTTGAAAAAGTCATAATGCACATCCAACAGTCATTTAGAGTCAAAAGATTAAATGTTAAAATTTCATCATTATAGACCATTTTGGGAACGTTCGACATGTCCGGAGTCATCGTTTTTCATCCGAAAATTGATTTTTTGGACTGTACCAAAAATGATTCAAAATGTCAATTGGATCGTGCCTCATGTTGAATAACCACTTTTTAAACCCTCACAGTGACCAAAATGGCAATTTTTTTACAGAGTTTTGCTTACTCAAAAGCTTCAATTTTGACCCGTTTCAGTCACAGAAATGACTTTAAACACACTTATTTTAGTTGAAAAAGTCATAATTCACATCCAACAGTCATTTAGAGTCAAAAGATTAAATGTTAAAATTTCATCATTATAGACCATTTTGGGAACGTTCGACATGTCCGGAGTCATCGTTTTTCATCCGAAAATCGATTTTTTGGACTGTACCAAAAATGATTCAAAATGTCAATTGGATCATGCCTCATGTTGAATAACCGCTTTTTAAACCCTCACAGTGACCAAAATTGCCATTTTTACAGAGTTTTGCTTACTCAAAAGCTTCAATTTTGACCCGTTTCAGGCACAGAAATGACTTTAAACACACTTATTTTAGTTGAAAAAGTCATAATTCACATCCAACAGTCATTTAGAGTCAAAAGATTAAATGTTAAAATTTCATCATTATAGACCATTTTGGGAACGTTCGACATGTCCAGAGTCATCGTTTTTCATCCGAAAATCGATTTTTTGGACTGTACCAAAAATGATTCAAAATGTCAATTGGATCATGCCTCATGTTGAATAACCACTTTTTAAACCCTCAAAGTGACCAAAATTGCCATTTTTACAGATTTTTGCTTACTCAAAAGTTTCAATTTTGACCCGTTTCAGGCACAGAAATGACTTTAAACACACTTATTTTAGTTGAAAAAGTCATAATTCACATCCAACAGTCATTTAGAGTCAAAAGATTAAATGTTAAAATTTCATCATTATAGACCATTTTGGGAACGTTCGACATGTCCGGAGTCATCGTTTTTCATCCGAAAATCGATTTTTTGGACTGTACCAAAAATGATTCAAAATGTCAATTGGATCATGCCTCATGTTGAATAACTACTTTTTAAACCCTCACAGTGACCAAAATTGCCATTTTTACAGAGTTTTGCTTACTCAAAAGCTTCAATTTTGACCCGTTTCAGTCACAGAAATGACTTTAAACACACCTATTTTAGTTGAAAAAGTCATAATTCACATCCAACAGTCATTTAGAGTCAAAAGATTAAATGTTAAAATTTCATCATTATAGACCATTTTGGGAACGTTCGACATGTCCGGAGTCATCGTTTTTCATCCGAAAATCGATTTTTTGGACTGTACCAAAAATGATTCAAAATGTCAATTGGATCATGCCTCATGTTGAATAACCACTTTTTAAACCCTCACAGTGACCAAAATTGCCATTTTTACAGAGTTTTGCTTACTCAAAAGCTTCAATTTTGACCCGTTTCAGGCACAGAAATGACTTTAAACACACTTATTTTAGTTGAAAAAGTCATAATGCACATCCAACAGTCATTTAGAGTCAAAAGATTAAATGTTAAAATTTCATCATTATAGACCATTTTGGGAACGTTCGACATGTCCGTAGTCATCGTTTTTCATCCGAAAATTGATTTTTTGGACTGTACCAAAAATGATTCAAAATGTCAATTGGATCGTGCCTCATGTTGAATAACCACTTTTTAAACCCTCACAGTGACCAAAATGGCCATTTTTACAGAGTTTTGCTTACTCAAAAGCTTCAATTTTGACCCGTTTCAGTCACAGAAATGACTTTAAATACACTTATTTTAGTTGAAAAAGTCATAATTCACATCCAACAGTCATTTAGAGTCAAAAGATTAAATGTTAAAATTTCATCATTATAGACCATTTTGGGAACGTTCGACATGTCCGGAGTCATTGTTTTTCATCCGAAAATCGATTTTTTGGACTGTACCAAAAATGATTCAAAATGTCAATTGGATCATGCCTCATGTTGAATAACCACTTTTTAAACCCTCAAAGTGACCAAAATTGCCATTTTTACAGATTTTTGCTTACTCAAAAGTTTCAATTTTGACCCGTTTCAGGCACAGAAATGACTTTAAACACACTTATTTTAGTTGAAAAAGTCATAATTCACATCCAACAGTCATTTAGAGTCAAAAGATTAAATGTTAAAATTTCATCATTATAGACCATTTTGGGAACGTTCGACATGTCCGGAGTCATCGTTTTTCATCCGAAAATCGATTTTTTGGACTGTACCAAAAATGATTCAAAATGTCAATTGGATCATGCCTCATGTTGAATAACCACTTTTTAAACCCTCACAGAGACCAAAATTGCCATTTTTACAGAGTTTTGCTTACTCAAAAGCTTCAATTTTGACCCGTTTCAGGCACAGAAATGACTTTAAACACACTTATTTTAGTTGAAAAAGTCATAATTTACATCCAACAGTCATTTAGAGTCAAAAGATTAAATGCTAAAATTTCATCATTATAGACCATTTTGGGAACGTTCGACATGTCCGGAGTCATCGTTTTTCATCCGAAAATTGATTTTTTGGACTGTACCAAAAATGATTCAAAATGTCCATTGGATCGTGCCTCATGTTGATAACCACTTTTTAAACCCTCACAGTGACCAAAATGGCCATTTTTACAGAGTTTTGCTTACTCAAAAGCTTCAATTTTGACCCGTTTCAGTCACAGAAATGACTTTAAACACACTTATTTTAGTTGAAAAAGTCATAATTCACATCCAACAGTCATTTAGAGTCAAAAGATTAAATGTTAAAATTTCATCATTATAGACCATTTTGGGAACGTTCGACATGTCCGGAGTCATCGTTTTTCATCCGAAAATCGATTTTTTGGACTGTACCAAAAATGATTCAAAATGTCAATTGGATCATGCCTCATGTTGAATAACCACTTTTTAAACCCTCACAGTGACCAAAATTGCCATTTTTACAGAGTTTTGCTTACTCAAAAGCTTCAATTTTGACCCGTTTCAAGCACAGAAATGACTTTAAACACACTTATTTTAGTTGAAAAAGTCATAATTCACATCCAACAGTCATTTAGAGTCAAAAGATTAAATGTTAAAATTTCATCATTATAGACCATTTTGGGAACGTTCGACATGTCCGGAGTCATCGTTTTTCATCCGAAAATCGATTTTTTGGACTGTACCAAAAATTATTCAAAATGTCAATTGGATCATGCCTCATGTTGAATAACCACTTTTTAAACCCTCACAATGACCAAAATTGCCATTTTTACAGAGTTTTGCTTACTCAAAAGCTTCAATTTTGACCCGTTTCAGGCACAGAAATGACTTTAAACACACTTATTTTAGTTGAAAAAGTCATACTTCACATCCAACAGTCATTTAGAGTCAAAAGATTAAATGTTAAAATTTCATCATTATAGACCATTTTGGGAACGTTCGACATGTCCGGAGTCATCGTTTTTCATCCGAAAATCGATTTTTTGGACTGTACCAAAAATGATTCAAAATGTCAATTGGATCATGCCTCATGTTGAATAACCACTTTTTAAACCCTCACAGTGACCAAAATTGCCATTTTTACAGAGTTTTGCTTACTCAAAAGCTTCAATTTTGACCCGTTTCAGGCACAGAAATGACTTTAAACACACTTATTTTAGTTGAAAAAGTCATAATTCACATCCAACAGTCATTTAGAGTCAAAAGATTAAATGTTAAAATTTCATCATTATAGACCATTTTGGGATCGTTCGACATGTCCGGAGTCATCGTTTTTCATCCGAAAATCGATTTTTTGGACTGTACCAAAAATGATTCAAAATGTCAATTGGATCATGCCTCATGTTGAATAACCACTTTTTAAACCCTCACAGTGACCAAAATTGCCATTTTTACAGAGTTTTGCTTACTCAAAAGCTTCAATTTTGACCCGTTTCAGGCACAGAAATGACTTTAAACACACTTATTTTAGTTGAAAAAGTCATAATGCACATCCAACAGTCATTTAGAGTCAAAAGATTAAATGTTAAAATTTCATCATTATAGACCATTTTGGGAACGTTCGACATGTCCGGAGTCATCGTTTTTCATCCGAAAATTGATTTTTTGGACTGTACCAAAAATGATTCAAAATGTCAATTGGATCGTGCCTCATGTTGAATAACCACTTTTTAAACCCTCACAGTGACCAAAATGGCCATTTTTACAGAGTTTTGCTTACTCAAAAGCTTCAATTTTGACCCGTTTCAGTCACAGAAATGACTTTAAACACACTTATTTTAGTTGAAAAAGTCATAATTCACATCCAACAGTCATTTAGAGTCAAAAGATTAAATGTTAAAATTTCATCATTATAGACCATTTTGGGAACGTTCGACATGTCCGGAGTCATCGTTTTTCATCCGAAAATCGATTTTTTGGACTGTACCAAAAATGATTCAAAATGTCAATTGGATCATGCCTCATGTTCAATAACTGCGCCTCCCTGCTCGGACATACACCCCGCCCTCGGCCTCCCAGCTGTCCCTCCCCCGCCCCCTCCCCCTCCACCTTCCATTTAAGACTGATGTCCCAACGCGCAGCGTCCACGCGCTACGTACACGCCGAAGGTGCGCCAAAGGTAAGCCCGTCTACGCCCGTCCGCGCCTGGACCGCGCCCAGCGCCAGACCCCCTTCCCCTCGCGCTGCCCAGCCCCCCCGCGTTAGCTACGATGCCGCCACCCTCCTAGCCCTTAACCCCGGTCGCGCCCCCAACTGCGTCCAAGCCGCTCCTGGACACACCCATGGACCGTTTTCCTGCTTCTCCTGCAAATTCAGCGGCACCGACAACATCCCCGCTACGACCACAACACAGATTCCCGACCCCAACCACCTACAATGCATCCTTCTCAACACCCGCTCGGTCCACAGGCACGCCATTGACCTTTGGAACCTACTAGACACCATCTCTCCTGACGTCGCCTTCCTAACGGAAACTTGGATGAACGCTTCCTCCACCCCTGACATCGCCATCGCTATCCCTGATGACTACAAGATCACACGCAAGGACCGCACCGACCATACAGGAGGAGGAATCGCTATCGTCCATAAGAAATCCATCCGCATCTCTACCAGCTCCGACGTCAACCTCGCTAACTCCGAACACCTTCACTTCCAGATCCACATCGACCCCAAGACAACCCTTAGAGGCACCCTCCTCTACAGACCACCAGGACCCCGCGCAAAATTCAGCGAAGACATCACGGACTTCATCACCCCACACGCGCTCCCCTCCAAAGACTACATCCTTCTGGGAGACCTCAACTTCCACCTTGAAAAGATCAACGACCGCAACACCGCCACCCTCTTAGACAACCTCGCCAACCTAGGACTTAAACAACTGGTCACTTCCCCCACCCACATCGCAGGTCACACACTCGACCCCATCTTCACCTCCAGCAACCATGTCTCCTTCAGCCACACTACGGATCTCCTCTGGACTGACCACAGCTGCGTTCACTTCACCTACAACAAGCCGAAACCCATCATCCACCTCCAACCAACTCTACAAAGAAACTGGAACAAAATCACCACGGAGCAGATTTCCACATCGCTCCTTCAAACCTCCCCAGCCCTCTCTTCTAACGCCAACGAAGCCGCCTCCAACCTCACCCTTTGGTTATCCAACACCGCCGACACCTTAGCACCCCTGAAAAAACGTCAACACAAACTTGGCAACAAGAAGGCCTCATGGTTCAACGATGACCTCAAGAAGTCCAAGAAACTGTGCCGCTCCCTTGAAAAGGCCTGGAAAAAAGACCCATCCACCAGCAACAAGTACGCCTTCAAAAGCGTCATCCGCACTCACCACCAACTGATCCGAAAAGCCAAGAAAACAGCATTCAAGGATCGACTTGACAACAACGCCCACAACAGCAAGGAACTTTTCAACATCGTCAAGGAATTTTCCAACCCCTCGGCCAACTCCAACGACATCACCCCCTCTCAAACCCTCTGCGACTCGCTAGCCTCTTTCTTCCACAACAAGATTGCTGACATCCACAACAGCTTTGACAACCAACCCGGAAGCCAACCCACCCTACCATCTGCTGACCATCTTCCCCCCGTTAACACCCTTAATGCCTGGAACCCAATCTCCACTGAGGACACCATCCGCCTGATGAATTCCATCCACTCTGGATCCCCCACAGACCCATGCCCTCACCACATCTTCAACAAAGCAGACTCCGTCATAGCTCCGCACCTCCGAGACGTCATCAACTGCTCCTTCAACTCCGCTACCTTCCCAGAAGACTGGAAACATGCTGAACTCACCGCCCTTCTGAAAAAACCAACAGCAGACCCCACCGAACTCAAAAACTACCGCCCCATCTCGCTTCTTCCATTCCCGGCCAAAGTCACCGAGAAAGCTGTCAACAACCAGCTCGCCGCCTTCCTCGAAGCCAACAAATCACTCGACCCCTCACAATCTGGCTTCCGAGCCAAACACAGCACTGAGACCGCCCTCATCGCAGCAACTGACGACATTCGAACTCTACTGGACAATGGAGACACAGTCGCCCTCATCCTCCTCGACCTCTCTGCAGCCTTCGACACAGTCTGCCACAGCACCCTTTTACAACGCCTCAGAAACATCGGAATCCAAGGAAAAGCACTGGAATGGATCACCTCGTTCCTCACCGGAAGAACCCAGAGAGTCCGCCTCCCACCATTCAAGTCCGAGGCCTCTGAAATCATCTGCGGCGTACCACAAGGATCCTCACTCAGCCCCACCCTCTTCAACGTATACATGAGCCCCCTCGCGGCCATCGCCCGCCAACACAACCTCAACATCATCTCTTACGCGGATGACACCCAACTGATCCTATCTCTCACCAAGGACCCCAGCACCGCCAAAACTAACCTACACGAAGGAATGAAAGAAGTCGCCGAATGGATGAAACAAAGCCGTCTGAAACTGAACTCAGACAAAACAGAAGTCCTCATCTTAGGTAAATCCCCCTCTGCATGGGACGACTCCTGGTGGCCGGAAGCCCTCGGAAATGCACCCATCCCGACAGACCACGCACGGAACCTTGGCGTCATCCTGGATTCTTCACTCTCAATGAACAGACAAGTCAGCGCCGTATCCTCTTCCTGCTTTAACATTCTTCGCATGCTCAGAAAAACATTTCGCTGGATCCCCTCCGAAACAAGGAAAACAGTCACCCACGCTCTAGTCACGAGCCGACTGGACTACGGAAACACCCTCTACGCAGGTACCACCGCTAAACTCCAGAAGAAACTACAACGTATCCAAAACGCCTCAGCCAGGCTCATATTAGACATCCCACGCAACGAACACATCTCTGGTCACCTTAAAGACCTCCACTGGCTACCCGTCAATAAAAGGATCACTTTCCGACTGCTTACCCACGCACACAAATCACTCTACGACATCGGACCAGATTGCCTCAACTCTCGACTGTCCTTCTACACCCCCTCCCGCCAACTTCGCTCTTCCAGCCAAGCCTTCGCCACTGTACCTCGCATCAACAAGACCACCATGGGAGGCAGATCCTTTTCATACCTGGCTGCCAAAACATGGAACTCACTCCCCGCTTACCTTCGCCTCACCCAGAATCACCTAGCGTTCAGAAAGCAGCTTAAAACGTGGATATTTGACAAATAATCCTCCTCCCCTTCCTAAGCGCCTTGAAACCCTCTGGGTATGTAGTGCGCTATACAAATTTTATGACTTGACTTGACTTGACAGTGACCAAAATTGCCATTTTTACAGAGTTTTGCTTACTCAAAAGCTTCAATTTTGACCCGTTTCAGGCACAGAAATGACTTTAAACACACTTATTTTAGTTGAAAAAGTCATAATTCACATCCAACAGTCATTTAGAGTCAAAAGATTAAATGTTAAAATTTCATCATTATAGACCATTTTGGGAACGTTCAACATGTCCGGAGTCATCGTTTTTCATCCGAAAATCGATTTTTTGGACTGTACCAAAAATGATTCAAAATGTCAATTGGATCATGCCTCATGTTGAATAACCACTTTTTAAACCCTCAAAGTGACCAAAATTGCCATTTTTACAGAGTTTTGCTTACTCAAAAGTTTCAATTTTGACCCGTTTCAGGCACAGAAATGACTTTAAACACACTTATTTTAGTTGAAAAAGTCATAATTCACATCCAACAGTCATTTAGAGTCAAAAGATTAAATGTTAAAATTTCATCATTATAGACCATTTTGGGAACGTTCGACATGTCCGGAGTCATCGTTTTTCATCCGAAAATCGATTTTTTAGACTGTACCAAAAATGATTCAAAATGTCAATTGGATCGTGCCTCATGTTGAATAACCACTTTTTAAACCCTCACAGTGACCAAAATGGCCATTTTTACCGAGTTTTGCTTTCTCAAAAGCTTCAATTTTGACCCGTTTCAGGCACAGAAATGACTTTAAACACACTTATTTTAGTTGAAAAAGTCATAATTCACATCCAACAGTCATTTAGAGTCAAAAGATTAAATGTTAAAATTTCATCATTATAGACCATTTTGGGAACGTTCGACATGTCCAGAGTCATCGTTTTTCATCCGAAAATCAATTTTTTGGACTGTACCAAAAATGATTCAAAATGTCAATTGGATCATGCCTCATGTTGAATAACCACTTTTTAAACCCTCAAAGTGACCAAAATTGCCATTTCTACAGAGTTTTGCTTACTCAAAAGTTTCAATTTTGACCCGTTTCAGGCACAGAAATGACTTTAAACACACTTATTTTAGTTGAAAAAGTCATAATTCACATCCAACAGTCATTTAGAGTCAAAAGATTAAATGTTAAAATTTCATCATTATAGACCATTTTGGGAACGTTCGACATGTCCGGAGTCATCGTTTTTCATCCGAAAATCGATTTTTTGGACTGTACCAAAAATTATTCAAAATGTCAATTGGATCATGCCTCATGTTGAATAACTACTTTTTAAACCCTCACAGTGACCAAAATTGCCATTTTTACAGAGTTTTGCTTACTCAAAAGCTTCAATTTTGACCCGTTTCAGTCACAGAAATGACTTTAAACACACCTATTTTAGTTGAAAAAGTCATAATTCACATCCAACAGTCATTTAGAGTCAAAAGATTAAATGTTAAAATTTCATCATTATAGACCATTTTGGGAACGTTCGACATGTCCGGAGTCATCGTTTTTCATCCGAAAATCGATTTTTTGGACTGTACCAAAAATGATTCAAAATGTCAATTGGATCATGCCTCATGTTGAATAACCACTTTTTAAACCCTCACAGTGACCAAAATGGCCATTTTTACAGAGTTTTGCTTACTCAAAAGCTTCAATTTTGACCCGTTTCAGTCACAGAAATGACTTTAAATACACTTATTTTAGTTGAAAAAGTCATAATTCACATCCAACAGTCATTTAGAGTCAAAAGATTAAATGTTAAAATTTCATCATTATAGACCATTTTGGGAACGTTCGACATGTCCGGAGTCATCGTTTTTCATCCGAAAATCGATTTTTTGGACTGTACCAAAAATGATTCAAAATGTCAATTGGATCATGCCTCATGTTGAATAACCACTTTTTAAACCCTCACAGTGACCAAAATTGCCATTTTTACAGAGTTTTGCTTACTCAAAAGCTTCAATTTTGACCCGTTTCAGGCACAGAAATGACTTTAAAAAAACTTATTTTAGTTGAAAAAGTCATAATGCACATCCCACAGTCATTTAGAGTCAAAAGATTAAATGTTAAAATTTCATCATTATAGACCATTTTGGGAACGTTCGACATGTCCGGAGTCATCGTTTTTCATCCGAAAATCGATTTTTTTAGACTGTACCAAAAATGATTCAAAATGTCAATTGGATCATGCCTCATGTTGAATAACCACTTTTTAAACCCTCACAGTGACCAAAATTGCCATTTTTACAGAGTTTTGCTTACTCAAAAGCTTCAATTTTGACCCGTTTCAGGCACAGAAATGACTTTAAACACACTTATTTTAGTTGAAAAAGTCATAATTCACATCCAACAGTCATTTAGAGTCAAAAGATTAAATGTTAAAAATTCATCATTAAAGACCATTTTGGGAACGTTCGACATGTCCGGAGTCATCGTTTTTCATCCGAAAATCGATTTTTTGGACTGTATCAAAAATGATTCAAAATGTCAATTGGATCGTGCCTCATGTTGAATAACCACTTTTTAAACCCTCACAGTGACCAAAATGGCCATTTTTACAAAGTTTTGCTTACTCAAAAGCTTCAATTTTGACCCGTTTCAGTCACAGAAATGACTTTAAACACACTTATTTTAGTTGAAAAAGTCATAATTCACATCCAACAGTCATTTAGAGTCAAAAGATTAAATGTTAAAATTTCATCATTATAGACCATTTTGGGAACGTTCGACATGTCCCGAGTCATCGTTTTTCATCCGAAAATCGATTTTTTGGACTGTACCAAAAATGATTCAAAATGTCAATTGGATCATGCCTCATGTTGAATAACCACTTTATAAACCCTCACAGTGACCAAAATTGCCATTTTTACAGAGTTTTGCTTACTCAAAAGCTTCAATTTTGACCCGTTTCAGGCACAGAAATGACTTTAAACACACTTATTTTAGTTGAAAAAGTCATAATTCACATCCAACAGTCATTTAGAGTCAAAAGATTAAATGTTAACATTTCATCATTATAGACCATTTTGGGAACGTTCGACATGTCCGGAGTCATCGTTTTTCATCCGAAAATCGATTTTTTGGACTGTACCAAAAATGATTCAAAATGTCAATTGGATCATGCCTCATTTTGAATAACCACTTTTTAAACCCTCACAGTGACCAAAATTGCCATTTTTACAGAGTTTTGATTACTCAAAAGCTTCAATTTTGACCCGTTTCAGTAACAAAAATTACTTTAAACACCCTTATTTTAGTTGAAAAAGTCATAATTCACATCCAACAGTCATTTAGAGTCAAAAGATTAAATGTTAAAATTTCATCATTATAGACCATTTTGGGAACGTTCGACATGTCCGGAGTCATCGTTTTTCATCCGAAAATCGATTTTTTGGACTGTACCAAAAATGATTCAAAATGTCAATTGGATCATGCCTCATGTTGAATAACCACTTTTTAAACCCTCACATTGACCAAAATTGCCATTTTTACAGAGTTTTGCTTACTCAAAAGCTTCAATTTTGACCCGTTTCAGGCACAGAAATGACTTTAAACACACTTATTTTAGTTGAAAAAGTCATAATTCACATCCAACAGTCATTTAGAGTCAAAAGATTAAATGTTAAAATTTCATCATTATAGACCATTTTGGGAACGTTCGACATGTCCGGAGTCATCGTTTTTCATCCGAAAATCAATTTTTTGGACTGTACCAAAAATGATTCAAAATGTCAATTGGATCATGCCTCATGTTGAATAACCACTTTTTAAACCCTCACAGTGACCAAAATTGCCATTTTTACAGAGTTTTGCTTACTCAAAAGCTTCAATTTTGACCCGTTTCAGGCACAGAAATGACTTTAAACACACTTATTTTAGTTGAAAAAGTCATAATTCACATCCAACAGTCATTTAGAGTCAAAAGATTAAATGTTAAAATTTCATCATTATAGACCATTTTGGGAACGTTCGACATGTCCGGAGTCATCGTTTTTCATCCGAAAATCGATTTTTTAGACTGTACCAAAAATGATTCAAAATGTCAATTGGATGATGCCTCATGTTGAATAACCACTTTTTAAACCCTCACAGTGACCAAAATTGCCATTTTTACAGAGTTTTGCTTACTCAAAAGCTTCAATTTTGACCCGTTTCAGGCACAGAAATGACTTTAAACACACTTATTTTAGTTGAAAAAGTCATAATGCACATCCAACAGTCATTTAGAGTCAAAAGATTAAATGTTAAAATTTCATCATTATAGACCATTTTGGGAACGTTCGACATGTCCGGAGTCATTGTTTTTCATCCGAAAATTGATTTTTTGGACTGTACCAAAAATGATTCAAAATGTCAAATGGATCGTGCCTCATGTTGAATAACCACTTTTTAAACCCTCACAGTGACCAAAATGGCAATTTTTTTACAGAGTTTTGCTTACTCAAAAGCTTCAATTTTGACCCGTTTCAGTCACAGAAATGACTTTAAACACACTTATTTTAGTTGAAAAAGTCATAATTCACATCCAACAGTCATTTAGAGTCAAAAGATTAAATGTTAAAATTTCATCATTATAGACCATTTTGGGAACGTTCGACATGTCCGGAGTCATCGTTTTTCATCCGAAATTCGATTTTTTGGACTGTACCAAAAATGATTCAAAATGTCAATTGGATCATGCCTCATGTTGAATAACCGCTTTTTAAACCCTCACAGTGACCAAAATTGCCATTTTTACAGAGTTTTGCTTACTCAAAAGCTTCAATTTTGACCTGTTTCAGGCACAGAAATGACTTTAAACACACTTATTTTAGTTGAAAAAGTCATAATTCACATCCAACAGTCATTTAGAGTCAAAAGATTAAATGTTAAAATTTCATCATTATAGACCATTTTGGGAACGTTCGACATGTCCAGAGTCATCGTTTTTCATCCGAAAATCGATTTTTTGGACTGTACCAAAAATGATTCAAAATGTCAATTGGATCATGCCTCATGTTGAATAACCACTTTTTAAACCCTCAAAGTGACCAAAATTGCCATTTTTACAGATTTTTGCTTACTCAAAAGTTTCAATTTTGACCCGTTTCAGGCACAGAAATGACTTTAAACACACTTATTTTAGTTGAAAAAGTCATAATTCACATCCAACAGTCATTTAGAGTCAAAAGATTAAATGCTAAAATTTCATCATTATAGACCATTTTGGGAACGTTCGACATGTCCGGAGTCATCGTTTTTCATCCGAAAATTGATTTTTTGGACTGTACCAAAAATGATTCAAAATGTCAATTGGATCGTGCCTCATGTTGATAACCACTTTTTAAACCCTCACAGTGACCAAAATGGCCATTTTTACAGAGTTTTGCTTACTCAAAAGCTTCAATTTTGACCCGTTTCAGTCACAGAAATGACTTTAAACACACTTATTTTAGTTGAAAAAGTCATAATTCACATCCAACAGTCATTTAGAGTCAAAAGATTAAATGTTAAAATTTCATCATTATAGACCATTTTGGGAACGTTCGACATGTCCGGAGTCATCGTTTTTCATCCGAAAATCGATTTTTTGGACTGTACCAAAAATGATTCAAAATGTCAATTGGATCATGCCTCATGTTGAATAACCACTTTTTAAACCCTCACAGTGACCAAAATTGCCATTTTTACAGAGTTTTGCTTACTCAAAAGCTTCAATTTTGACCCGTTTCAAGCACAGAAATGACTTTAAACACACTTATTTTAGTTGAAAAAGTCATAATTCACATCCAACAGTCATTTAGAGTCAAAAGATTAAATGTTAAAATTTCATCATTATAGACCATTTTGGGAACGTTCGACATGTCCGGAGTCATCGTTTTTCATCCGAAAATCGATTTTTTGGACTGTACCAAAAATTATTCAAAATGTCAATTGGATCATGCCTCATGTTGAATAACCACTTTTTAAACCCTCACAATGACCAAAATTGCCATTTTTACAGAGTTTTGCTTACTCAAAAGCTTCAATTTTGACCCGTTTCAGGCACAGAAATGACTTTAAACACACTTATTTTAGTTGAAAAAGTCATACTTCACATCCAACAGTCATTTAGAGTCAAAAGATTAAATGTTAAAATTTCATCATTATAGACCATTTTGGGAACGTTCGACATGTCCGGAGTCATCGTTTTTCATCCGAAAATCGATTTTTTGGACTGTACCAAAAATGATTCAAAATGTCAATTGGATCATGCCTCATGTTGAATAACCACTTTTTAAACCCTCACAGTGACCAAAATTGCCATTTTTACAGAGTTTTGCTTACTCAAAAGCTTCAATTTTGACCCGTTTCAGGCACAGAAATGACTTTAAACACACTTATTTTAGTTGAAAAAGTCATAATTCACATCCAACAGTCATTTAGAGTCAAAAGATTAAATGTTAAAATTTCATCATTATAGACCATTTTGGGATCGTTCGACATGTCCGGAGTCATCGTTTTTCATCCGAAAATCGATTTTTTGGACTGTACCAAAAATGATTCAAAATGTCAATTGGATCATGCCTCATGTTGAATAACCACTTTTTAAACCCTCACAGTGACCAAAATTGCCATTTTTACAGAGTTTTGCTTACTCAAAAGCTTCAATTTTGACCCGTTTCAGGCACAGAAATGACTTTAAACACACTTATTTTAGTTGAAAAAGTCATAATTCACATCCAACAGTCATTTAGAGTCAAAAGATTAAATGTTAAAATTTCATCATTATAGACCATTTTGGGAACGTTCGACGTGTCCGGAGTCATCGTTTTTCATCCGAAAATCGATTTTTTAGACTGTACCAAAAATGATTCAAAATGTCAATTGGATCATGCCTCATGTTGAATAACCACTTTTTAAACCCTCACAGTGACCAAAATTGCCATTTTTACAGAGTTTTGCTTACTCAAAAGCTTCAATTTTGACCCGTTTCAGGCACAGAAATGACTTTAAACACACTTATTTTAGTTGAAAAAGTCATAATGCACATCCAACAGTCATTTAGAGTCAAAAGATTAAATGTTGAAATTTCATCATTATAGACCATTTTGGGAACGTTCGACATGTCCGGAGTCATCGTTTTTCATCCGAAAATTGATTTTTTGGACTGTACCAAAAATGATTCAAAATGTCAATTGGATCGTGCCTCATGTTGAATAACCACTTTTTAAACCCTCACAGTGACCAAAATGGCCATTTTTACAGAGTTTTGCTTACTCAAAAGCTTCAATTTTGACCCGTTTCAGTCACAGAAATGACTTTAAACACACTTATTTTAGTTGAAAAAGTCATAATTCACATCCAACAGTCATTTAGAGTCAAAAGATTAAATGTTAAAATTTCATCATTATAGACCATTTTGGGAACGTTCGACATGTCCGGAGTCATCGTTTTTCATCCGAAAATCGATTTTTTGGACTGTACCAAAAATGATTCAAAATGTCAATTGGATCATGCCTCATGTTCAATAACTGCGCCTCCCTGCTCGGACATACACCCCGCCCTCGGCCTCCCAGCTGTCCCTCCCCCGCCCCCTCCCCCTCCACCTTCCATTTAAGACTGATGTCCCAACGCGCAGCGTCCACGCGCTACGTACACGCCGAAGGTGCGCCAAAGGTAAGCCCGTCTACGCCCGTCCGCGCCTGGACCGCGCCCAGCGCCAGACCCCCTTCCCCTCGCGCTGCCCAGCCCCCCCGCGTTAGCTACGATGCCGCCACCCTCCTAGCCCTTAACCCCGGTCGCACCCCCAACTGCGTCCAAGCCGCTCCTGGACACACCCATGGACCGTTTTCCTGCTTCTCCTGCAAATTCAGCGGCACCGACAACATCCCCGCTACGACCACAACACAGATTCCCGACCCCAACCACCTACAATGCATCCTTCTCAACACCCGCTCGGTCCACAGGCACGCCATTGACCTTTGGAACCTACTAGACACCATCTCTCCTGACGTCGCCTTCCTAACGGAAACTTGGATGAACGCTTCCTCCACCCCTGACATCGCCATCGCTATCCCTGATGACTACAAGATCACACGCAAGGACCGCACCGACCATACAGGAGGAGGAATCGCTATCGTCCATAAGAAATCCATCCGCATCTCTACCAGCTCCGACGTCAACCTCGCTAACTCCGAACACCTTCACTTCCAGATCCACATCGACCCCAAGACAACCCTTAGAGGCACCCTCCTCTACAGACCACCAGGACCCCGCGCAAAATTCAGCGAAGACATCACGGACTTCATCACCCCACACGCGCTCCCCTCCAAAGACTACATCCTTCTGGGAGACCTCAACTTCCACCTTGAAAAGATCAACGACCGCAACACCGCCACCCTCTTAGACAACCTCGCCAACCTAGGACTTAAACAACTGGTCACTTCCCCCACCCACATCGCAGGTCACACACTCGACCCCATCTTCACCTCCAGCAACCATGTCTCCTTCAGCCACACTACGGATCTCCTCTGGACTGACCACAGCTGCGTTCACTTCACCTACAACAAGCCGAAACCCATCATCCACCTCCAACCAACTCTACAAAGAAACTGGAACAAAATCACCACGGAGCAGATTTCCACATCGCTCCTTCAAACCTCCCCAGCCCTCTCTTCTAACGCCAACGAAGCCGCCTCCAACCTCACCCTTTGGTTATCCAACACCGCCGACACCTTAGCACCCCTGAAAAAACGTCAACACAAACTTGGCAACAAGAAGGCCTCATGGTTCAACGATGACCTCAAGAAGTCCAAGAAACTGTGCCGCTCCCTTGAAAAGGCCTGGAAAAAAGACCCATCCACCAGCAACAAGTACGCCTTCAAAAGCGTCATCCGCACTCACCACCAACTGATCCGAAAAGCCAAGAAAACAGCATTCAAGGATCGACTTGACAACAACGCCCACAACAGCAAGGAACTTTTCAACATCGTCAAGGAATTTTCCAACCCCTCGGCCAACTCCAACGACATCACCCCCTCTCAAACCCTCTGCGACTCGCTAGCCTCTTTCTTCCACAACAAGATTGCTGACATCCACAACAGCTTTGACAACCAACCCGGAAGCCAACCCACCCTACCATCTGCTGACCATCTTCCCCCCGTTAACACCCTTAATGCCTGGAACCCAATCTCCACTGAGGACACCATCCGCCTGATGAATTCCATCCACTCTGGATCCCCCACAGACCCATGCCCTCACCACATCTTCAACAAAGCAGACTCCGTCATAGCTCCGCACCTCCGAGACGTCATCAACTGCTCCTTCAACTCCGCTACCTTCCCAGAAGACTGGAAACACGCTGAACTCACCGCCCTTCTGAAAAAACCAACAGCAGACCCCACCGAACTCAAAAACTACCGCCCCATCTCGCTTCTTCCATTCCCGGCCAAAGTCACCGAGAAAGCTGTCAACAACCAGCTCGCCGCCTTCCTCGAAGCCAACAAATCACTCGACCCCTCACAATCTGGCTTCCGAGCCAAACACAGCACTGAGACCGCCCTCATCGCAGCAACTGACGACATTCGAACTCTACTGGACAATGGAGACACAGTCGCCCTCATCCTCCTCGACCTCTCTGCAGCCTTCGACACAGTCTGCCACAGCACCCTTTTACAACGCCTCAGAAACATCGGAATCCAAGGAAAAGCACTGGAATGGATCACCTCGTTCCTCACCGGAAGAACCCAGAGAGTCCGCCTCCCACCATTCAAGTCCGAGGCCTCTGAAATCATCTGCGGCGTACCACAAGGATCCTCACTCAGCCCCACCCTCTTCAACGTATACATGAGCCCCCTCGCGGCCATCGCCCGCCAACACAACCTCAACATCATCTCTTACGCGGATGACACCCAACTGATCCTATCTCTCACCAAGGACCCCAGCACCGCCAAAACTAACCTACACGAAGGAATGAAAGAAGTCGCCGAATGGATGAAACAAAGCCGTCTGAAACTGAACTCAGACAAAACAGAAGTCCTCATCTTAGGTAAATCCCCCTCTGCATGGGACGACTCCTGGTGGCCGGAAGCCCTCGGAAATGCACCCATCCCGACAGACCACGCACGGAACCTTGGCGTCATCCTGGATTCTTCACTCTCAATGAACAGACAAGTCAGCGCCGTATCCTCTTCTTGCTTTAACATTCTTCGCATGCTCAGAAAAACATTTCGCTGGATCCCCTCCGAAACAAGGAAAACAGTCACCCACGCTCTAGTCACGAGCCGACTGGACTACGGAAACACCCTCTACGCAGGTACCACCGCTAAACTCCAGAAGAAACTACAACGTATCCAAAACGCCTCAGCCAGGCTCATATTAGACATCCCACGCAACGAACACATCTCTGGTCACCTTAAAGACCTCCACTGGCTACCCGTCAATAAAAGGATCACTTTCCGACTGCTTACCCACGCACACAAATCACTCTACGACATCGGACCAGATTGCCTCAACTCTCGACTGTCCTTCTACACCCCCTCCCGCCAACTTCGCTCTTCCAGCCAAGCCTTCGCCACTGTACCTCGCATCAACAAGACCACCATGGGAGGCAGATCCTTTTCATACCTGGCTGCCAAAACATGGAACTCACTCCCCGCTTACCTTCGCCTCACCCAGAATCACCTAGCGTTCAGAAAGCAGCTTAAAACGTGGATATTTGACAAATAATCCTCCTCCCCTTCCTAAGCGCCTTGAAACCCTCTGGGTATGTAGTGCGCTATACACATTTTATGACTTGACTTGACTTGACAGTGACCAAAATTGCCATTTTTACAGAGTTTTGCTTACTCAAAAGTTTCAATTTTGACCCGTTTCAGGCACAGAAATGACTTTAAACACACTTATTTTAGTTGAAAAAGTCATAATTCACATCCAACAGT
Organism: Lissotriton vulgaris; assembly: GCF_964263255.1. NCBI lineage: Eukaryota > Metazoa > Chordata > Amphibia > Caudata > Salamandridae > Lissotriton > Lissotriton vulgaris. The sequence goes on from NW_028243417.1 coordinate 234,743, forward strand.
CATTTAGAGTCAAAAGATTAAATGTTAAAATTTCATCATTATAGACCATTTTGGGAACGTTCAACATGTCCGGAGTCATCGTTTTTCATCCGAAAATCGATTTTTTAGACTGTACCAAAAATGATTCAAAATGTCAATTGGATCGTGCCTCATGTTGAATAACCACTTTTTAAACCCTCACAGTGACCAAAATGGCCATTTTTACAGAGTTTTGCTTTCTCAAAAGCTTCAATTTTGACCCGTTTCAGGCACAGAAATGACTTTAAACACACTTATTTTAGTTGAAAAAGTCATAATTCACATCCAACAGTCATTTAGAGTCAAAAGATTAAATGTTAAAATTTCATCATTATAGACCATTTTGGGAACGTTCGACATGTCCAGAGTCATCGTTTTTCATCCGAAAATCGATTTTTTGGACTGTACCAAAAATGATTCAAAATGTCAATTGGATCATGCCTCATGTTGAATAACCACTTTTTAAACCCTCAAAGTGACCAAAATTGCCATTTCTACAGAGTTTTGCTTACTCAAAAGTTTCAATTTTGACCCGTTTCAGGCACAGAAATGACTTTAAACACACTTATTTTAGTTGAAAAAGTCATAATTCACATCCAACAGTCATTTAGAGTCAAAAGATTAAATGTTAAAATTTCATCATTATAGACCATTTTGGGAACGTTCGACATGTCCGGAGTCATCGTTTTTCATCCGAAAATCGATTTTTTGGACTGTACCAAAAATGATTCAAAATGTCAATTGGATCATGCCTCATGTTGAATAACTACTTTTTAAACCCTCACAGTGACCAAAATTGCCATTTTTACAGAGTTTTGCTTACTCAAAAGCTTCAATTTTGACCCGTTTCAGTCACAGAAATGACTTTAAACACACCTATTTTAGTTGAAAAAGTCATAATTCACATCCAACAGTCATTTAGAGTCAAAAGATTAAATGTTAAAATTTCATCATTATAGACCATTTTGGGAACGTTCGACATGTCCGGAGTCATCGTTTTTCATCCGAAAATCGATATTTTGGACTGTACCAAAAATGATTCAAAATGTCAATTGGATCATGCCTCATGTTGAATAACCACTTTTTAAACCCTCACAGTGACCAAAATGGCCATTTTTACAGAGTTTTGTTTACTCAAAAGCTTCAATTTTGACCCGTTTCAGTCACAGAAATGACTTTAAATACACTTATTTTAGTTGAAAAAGTCATAATTCACATCCAACAGTCATTTAGAGTCAAAAGATTAAATGTTAAAATTTCATCATTATAGACCATTTTGGGAACGTTCGACATGTCCGGAGTCATCGTTTTTCATCCGAAAATCGATTTTTTGGACTGTACCAAAAATGATTCAAAATGTCAATTGGATCATGCCTCATGTTGAATAACCACTTTTTAAACCCTCACAGTGACCAAAATTGCCATTTTTACAGAGTTTTGCTTACTCAAAAGCTTCAATTTTGACCCGTTTCAGGCACAGAAATGACTTTAAAAAAACTTATTTTAGTTGAAAAAGTCATAATGCACATCCCACAGTCATTTAGAGTCAAAAGATTAAATGTTAAAATTTCATCATTATAGACCATTTTGGGAACGTTCGACATGTCCGGAGTCATCGTTTTTCATCCGAAAATCGATTTTTTTAGACTGTACCAAAAATGATTCAAAATGTCAATTGGATCATGCCTCATGTTGAATAACCACTTTTTAAACCCTCACAGTGACCAAAATTGCCATTTTTACAGAGTTTTGCTTACTCAAAAGCTTCAATTTTGACCCGTTTCAGGCACAGAAATGACTTTAAACACACTTATTTTAGTTGAAAAAGTCATAATTCACATCCAACAGTCATTTAGAGTCAAAAGATTAAATGTTAAAATTTCATCATTAAAGACCATTTTGGGAACGTTCGACATGTCCGGAGTCATCGTTTTTCATCCGAAAATCGATTTTTTGGACTGTATCAAAAATGATTCAAAATGTCAATTGGATCGTGCCTCATGTTGAATAACCACTTTTTAAACCCTCACAGTGACCAAAATGGCCATTTTTACAAAGTTTTGCTTACTCAAAAGCTTCAATTTTGACCCGTTTCAGTCACAGAAATGACTTTAAACACACTTATTTTAGTTGAAAAAGTCATAATTCACATCCAACAGTCATTTAGAGTCAAAAGATTAAATGTTAAAATTTCATCATTATAGACCATTTTGGGAACGTTCGACATGTCCGGAGTCATCGTTTTTCATCCGAAAATCGATTTTTTGGACTGTACCAAAAATGATTCAAAATGTCAATTGGATCATGCCTCATGTTGAATAACCACTTTTTAAACCCTCACAGTGACCAAAATTGCCATTTTTACAGAGTTTTGATTACTCAAAAGCTTCAATTTTGACCCGTTTCAGTAACAAAAATTACTTTAAACTTCCTTATTTTAGTTGAAAAAGTCATAATTCACATCCAACAGTCATTTAGAGTCAAAAGATTAAATGTTAAAATGTCATCATTATAGACCATTTTGGCAACGTTCGACATGTCCGGAGTCATCGTTTTTCATCCGAAAATCGATTTTTTGGACTGTACCAAAAATGATTCAAAATGTCAATTGGATCGTGCCTCATGTTGAATAACCACTTTTTAAACCCTCACAGTGACCAAAATGGCCATTTTTACAGAGTTTTGCTTACTCAAAAGCTTCCATTTTGACCCGTTTCAGTCACAGAAATGACTTTAAACACACTTATTTTAGTTGAAAAAGTCATAATTCACATCCAACAGTCATTTAGAGTCAAAAGATTAAATGCTAAAATTTCATCATTATAGACCATTTTGGGAACGTTCGACATGTCCGGAGTCATCGTTTTTCATCCGAAAATTGATTTTTTGGACTGTACCAAAAATGATTCAAAATGTCAATTGGATCGTGCCTCATGTTGATAACCACTTTTTAAACCCTCACAGTGACCAAAATGGCCATTTTTACAGAGTTTTGCTTACTCAAAAGCTTCAATTTTGACCCGTTTCAGTCACAGAAATGACTTTAAACACACTTATTTTAGTTGAAAAAGTCATAATTCACATCCAACAGTCATTTAGAGTCAAAAGATTAAATGTTAAAATTTCATCATTATAGACCATTTTGGGAACCGTTCGACATGTCCGGAGTCATCGTTTTTCATCCGAAAATCGATTTTTTGGACTGTACCAAAAATGATTCAAAATGTCAATTGGATCATGCCTCATGTTGAATAACCACTTTTTAAACCCTCACATTGACCAAAATTGCCATTTTTACAGAGTTTTGCTTACTCAAAAGCTTCAATTTTGACCCGTTTCAGGCACAGAAATGACTTTAAACACACTTATTTTAGTTGAAAAAGTCATAATTCACATCCAACAGTCATTTAGAGTCAAAAGATTAAATGTTAAAATTTCATCATTATAGACCATTTTGGGAACGTTCGACATGTCCGGAGTCATCGTTTTTCATCCGAAAATCGATTTTTTGGACTGTACCAAAAATGATTCAAAATGTCAATTGGATCATGCCTCATGTTGAATAACCACTTTTTAAACCCTCACAGTGACCAAAATTGCCATTTTTACAGAGTTTTGCTTACTCAAAAGCTTCAATTTTGACCCGTTTCAGGCACAGAAATGACTTTAAACACACTTATTTTAGTTGAAAAAGTCATAATTCACATCCAACAGTCATTTAGAGTCAAAAGATTAAATGTTAAAATTTCATCATTATAGACCATTTTGGGAACGTTCGACATGTCCGGAGTCATCGTTTTTCATCCGAAAATCGATTTTTTAGACTGTACCAAAAATGATTCAAAATGTCAATTGGATGATGCCTCATGTTGAATAACCACTTTTTAAACCCTCACAGTGACCAAAATTGCCATTTTTACAGAGTTTTGCTTACTCAAAAGCTTCAATTTTGACCCGTTTCAGGCACAGAAATGACTTTAAACACACTTATTTTAGTTGAAAAAGTCATAATGCACATCCAACAGTCATTTAGAGTCAAAAGATTAAATGTTAAAATTTCATCATTATAGACCATTTTGGGAACGTTCGACATGTCCGGAGTCATCGTTTTTCATCCGAAAATTGATTTTTTGGACTGTACCAAAAATGATTCAAAATGTCAATTGGATCGTGCCTCATGTTGAATAACCACTTTTTAAACCCTCACAGTGACCAAAATGGCAATTTTTTTACAGAGTTTTGCTTACTCAAAAGCTTCAATTTTGACCCGTTTCAGTCACAGAAATGACTTTAAACACACTTATTTTAGTTGAAAAAGTCATAATTCACATCCAACAGTCATTTAGAGTCAAAAGATTAAATGTTAAAATTTCATCATTATAGACCATTTTGGGAACGTTCGACATGTCCGGAGTCATCGTTTTTCATCCGAAAATCGATTTTTTGGACTGTACCAAAAATGATTCAAAATGTCAATTGGATCATGCCTCATGTTGAATACCGCTTTTTAAACCCTCACAGTGACCAAAATTGCCATTTTTACAGAGTTTTGCTTACTCAAAAGCTTCAATTTTGACCCGTTTCAGGCACAGAAATGACTTTAAACACACTTATTTTAGTTGAAAAAGTCATAATTCACATCCAACAGTCATTTAGAGTCAAAAGATTAAATGTTAAAATTTCATCATTATAGACCATTTTGGGAACGTTCGACATGTCCAGAGTCATCGTTTTTCATCCGAAAATCGATTTTTTGGACTGTACCAAAAATGATTCAAAATGTCAATTGGATCATGCCTCATGTTGAATAACCACTTTTTAAACCCTCACAGTGACCAAAATTGCCATTTTTACAGAGTTTTGCTTACTCAAAAGCTTCAATTTTGACCCGTTTCAGGCACAGAAATGACTTTAAACACACTTATTTTAGTTGAAAAAGTCATAATTCACATCCAACAGTCATTTAGAGTCAAAAGATAAAATGTTAAAATTTCATCATTATAGACCATTTTGGGAACGTTCGACATGTCCAGAGTCATCGTTTTTCATCCGAAAATCGATTTTTTGGACTGTACCAAAAATGATTCAAAATGTCAATTGGATCATGCCTCATGTTGAATAACCACTTTTTAAACCCTCAAAGTGACCAAAATTGCCATTTTTACAGAGTTTTGCTTACTCAAAAGTTTCAATTTTGACCCGTTTCAGGCACAGAAATGACTTTAAACACACTTATTTTAGTTGAAAAAGTCATAATTCACATCCAACAGTCATTTAGAGTCAAAAGATTAAATGTTAAAATTTCATCATTATAGACCATTTTGGGAACGTTCGACATGTCCGGAGTCATCGTTTTTCATCCGAAAATCGATTTTTTGGACTGTACCAAAAATGATTCAAAATGTCAATTGGATCATGCCTCATGTTGAATAACTACTTTTTAAACCCTCACAGTGACCAAAATTGCCATTTTTACAGAGTTTTGCTTACTCAAAAGCTTCAATTTTGACCCGTTTCAGTCACAGAAATGACTTTAAACACACCTATTTTAGTTGAAAAAGTCATAATTCACATCCAACAGTCATTTAGAGTCAAAAGATTAAATGTTAAAATTTCATCATTATAGACCATTTTGGGAACGTTCGACATGTCCGGAGTCATCGTTTTTCATCCGAAAATCGATTTTTGGACTGTACCAAAAATGATTCAAAATGTCAATTGGATCATGCCTCATGTTGAATAACCACTTTTTAAACCCTCACAGTGACCAAAATTGCCATTTTTACAGAGTTTTGCTTACTCAAAAGCTTCAATTTTGACCCGTTTCAGGCACAGAAATGACTTTAAACACACTTATTTTAGTTGAAAAAGTCATAATGCACATCCAACAGTCATTTAGAGTCAAAAGATTAAATGTTAAAATTTCATCATTATAGACCATTTTGGGAACGTTCGACATGTCCGGAGTCATCGTTTTTCATCCGAAAATCGATTTTTTGGACTGTACCAAAAATGATTCAAAATGTCAATTGGATCGTGCCTCATGTTGAATAACCACTTTTTAAACCCTCACAGTGACCAAAATGGCCATTTTTACAGAGTTTTGCTTACTCAAAAGCTTCCATTTTGACCCGTTTCAGTCACAGAAATGACTTTAAACACACTTATTTTAGTTGAAAAAGTCATAATTCACATCCAACAGTCATTTAGAGTCAAAAGATTAAATGCTAAAATTTCATCATTATAGACCATTTTGGGAACGTTCGACATGTCCGGAGTCATCGTTTTTCATCCGAAAATTGATTTTTTGGACTGTACCAAAAATGATTCAAAATGTCAATTGGATCGTGCCTCATGTTGATAACCACTTTTTAAACCCTCACAGTGACCAAAATGGCCATTTTTACAGAGTTTTGCTTACTCAAAAGCTTCAATTTTGACCCGTTTCAGTCACAGAAATGACTTTAAACACACTTATTTTAGTTGAAAAAGTCATAATTCACATCCAACAGTCATTTAGAGTCAAAAGATTAAATGTTAAAATTTCATCATTATAGACCATTTTGGGAACGTTCGACATGTCCGGAGTCATCGTTTTTCATCCGAAAATCGATTTTTTGGACTGTACCAAAAATGATTCAAAATGTCAATTGGATCATGCCTCATGTTGAATAACCACTTTTTAAACCCTCACATTGACCAAAATTGCCATTTTTACAGAGTTTTGCTTACTCAAAAGCTTCAATTTTGACCCGTTTCAGGCACAGAAATGACTTTAAACACACTTATTTTAGTTGAAAAAGTCATAATTCACATCCAACAGTCATTTAGAGTCAAAAGATTAAATGTTAAAATTTCATCATTATAGACCATTTTGGGAACGTTCGACATGTCCGGAGTCATCGTTTTTCATCCGAAAATCGATTTTTTGGACTGTACCAAAAATGATTCAAAATGTCAATTGGATCATGCCTCATGTTGAATAACCACTTTTTAAACCCTCACAGTGACCAAAATTGCCATTTTTACAGAGTTTTGCTTACTCAAAAGCTTCAATTTTGACCCGTTTCAGGCACAGAAATGACTTTAAACACACTTATTTTAGTTGAAAAAGTCATAATTCACATCCAACAGTCATTTAGAGTCAAAAGATTAAATGTTAAAATTTCATCATTATAGACCATTTTGGGAACGTTCGACATGTCCGGAGTCATCGTTTTTCATCCGAAAATCGATTTTTTAGACTGTACCAAAAATGATTCAAAATGTCAATTGGATGATGCCTCATGTTGAATAACCACTTTTTAAACCCTCACAGTGACCAAAATTGCCATTTTTACAGAGTTTTGCTTACTCAAAAGCTTCAATTTTGACCCGTTTCAGGCACAGAAATGACTTTAAACACACTTATTTTAGTTGAAAAAGTCATAATGCACATCCAACAGTCATTTAGAGTCAAAAGATTAAATGTTAAAATTTCATCATTATAGACCATTTTGGGAACGTTCGACATGTCCGGAGTCATCGTTTTTCATCCGAAAATTGATTTTTTGGACTGTACCAAAAATGATTCAAAATGTCAATTGGATCGTGCCTCATGTTGAATAACCACTTTTTAAACCCTCACAGTGACCAAAATGGCAATTTTTTTACAGAGTTTTGCTTACTCAAAAGCTTCAATTTTGACCCGTTTCAGTCACAGAAATGACTTTAAACACACTTATTTTAGTTGAAAAAGTCATAATTCACATCCAACAGTCATTTAGAGTCAAAAGATTAAATGTTAAAATTTCATCATTATAGACCATTTTGGGAACGTTCGACATGTCCGGAGTCATCGTTTTTCATCCGAAAATCGATTTTTTGGACTGTACCAAAAATGATTCAAAATGTCAATTGGATCATGCCTCATGTTGAATACCGCTTTTTAAACCCTCACAGTGACCAAAATTGCCATTTTTACAGAGTTTTGCTTACTCAAAAGCTTCAATTTTGACCCGTTTCAGGCACAGAAATGACTTTAAACACACTTATTTTAGTTGAAAAAGTCATAATTCACATCCAACAGTCATTTAGAGTCAAAAGATTAAATGTTAAAATTTCATCATTATAGACCATTTTGGGAACGTTCGACATGTCCAGAGTCATCGTTTTTCATCCGAAAATCGATTTTTTGGACTGTACCAAAAATGATTCAAAATGTCAATTGGATCATGCCTCATGTTGAATAACCACTTTTTAAACCCTCAAAGTGACCAAAATTGCCATTTTTACAGATTTTTGCTTACTCAAAAGTTTCAATTTTGACCCGTTTCAGGCACAGAAATGACTTTAAACACACTTATTTTAGTTGAAAAAGTCATAATTCACATCCAACAGTCATTTAGAGTCAAAAGATTAAATGTTAAAATTTCATCATTATAGACCATTTTGGGAACGTTCGACATGTCCGGAGTCATCGTTTTTCATCCGAAAATCGATTTTTTGGACTGTACCAAAAATGATTCAAAATGTCAATTGGATCATGCCTCATGTTGAATAACTACTTTTTAAACCCTCACAGTGACCAAAATTGCCATTTTTACAGAGTTTTGCTTACTCAAAAGCTTCAATTTTGACCCGTTTCAGTCACAGAAATGACTTTAAACACACCTATTTTAGTTGAAAAAGTCATAATTCACATCCAACAGTCATTTAGAGTCAAAAGATTAAATGTTAAAATTTCATCATTATAGACCATTTTGGGAACGTTCGACATGTCCGGAGTCATCGTTTTTCATCCGAAAATCGATTTTTTGGACTGTACCAAAAATGATTCAAAATGTCAATTGGATCATGCCTCATGTTGAATAACCACTTTTTAAACCCTCACAGTGACCAAAATTGCCATTTTTACAGAGTTTTGCTTACTCAAAAGCTTCAATTTTGACCCGTTTCAGGCACAGAAATGACTTTAAACACACTTATTTTAGTTGAAAAAGTCATAATGCACATCCAACAGTCATTTAGAGTCAAAAGATTAAATGTTAAAATTTCATCATTATAGACCATTTTGGGAACGTTCGACATGTCCGGAGTCATCGTTTTTCATCCGAAAATTGATTTTTTGGACTGTACCAAAAATGATTCAAAATGTCAATTGGATCGTGCCTCATGTTGAATAACCACTTTTTAAACCCTCACAGTGACCAAAATGGCCATTTTTACAGAGTTTTGCTTACTCAAAAGCTTCAATTTTGACCCGTTTCAGTCACAGAAATGACTTTAAATACACTTATTTTAGTTGAAAAAGTCATAATTCACATCCAACAGTCATTTAGAGTCAAAAGATTAAATGTTAAAATTTCATCATTATAGACCATTTTGGGAACGTTCGACATGTCCGGAGTCATCGTTTTTCATCCGAAAATCGATTTTTTTAGACTGTACCAAAAATGATTCAAAATGTCAATTGGATCATGCCTCATGTTGAATAACCACTTTTTAAACCCTCACAGTGACCAAAATTGCCATTTTTACAGAGTTTTGCTTACTCAAAAGCTTCAATTTTGACCCGTTTCAGGCACAGAAATGACTTTAAACACACTTATTTTAGTTGAAAAAGTCATAATTCACATCCAACAGTCATTTAGAGTCAAAAGATTAAATGTTAAAATTTCATCATTAAAGACCATTTTGGGAACGTTCGACATGTCCGGAGTCATCGTTTTGCATCCGAAAATCGATTTTTTGGACTGTATCAAAAATGATTCAAAATGTCAATTGGATCGTGCGTCATGTTGAATAACCACTTTTTAAACCCTCACAGTGACCAAAATGGCCATTTTTACAAAGTTTTGCTTACTCAAAAGCTTCAATTTTGACCCGTTTCAGTCACAGAAATGACTTTAAACACACTTATTTTAGTTGAAAAAGTCATAATTCACATCCAACAGTCATTTAGAGTCAAAAGATTAAATGTTAAAATTTCATCATTATAGACCATTTTGGGAACGTTCGACATGTCCGGAGTCATCGTTTTTCATCCGAAAATCGATTTTTTGGACTGTACCAAAAATGATTCAAAATGTCAATTGGATCATGCCTCATGTTGAATAACCACTTTTTAAACCCTCACAGTGACCAAAATTGCAATTTTTACAGAGTTTTGCTTACTCAAAAGCTTCAATTTTGACCCGTTTCAGGCACAGAAATGACTTTAAACACACTTATTTTAGTTGAAAAAGTCATAATTCACATCCAACAGTCATTTAGAGTCAAAAGATTAAATGTTAAAATTTCATCATTATAGACCATTTTGGGAACGTTCGACATGTCCGGAGTCATCGTTTTTCATCCGAAAATCGATTTTTTGGACTGTACCAAAAATGATTCAAAATGTCAATTGGATCATGCCTCATGTTGAATAACCACTTTTTAAACCCTCACATTGACCAAAATTGCCATTTTTACAGAGTTTTGCTTACTCAAAAGCTTCAATTTTGACCCGTTTCAGGCACAGAAATGACTTTAAACACACTTATTTTAGTTGAAAAAGTCATAATTCACATCCAACAGTCATTTAGAGTCAAAAGATTAAATGTTAAAATTTCATCATTATAGACCATTTTGGGAACGTTCGACATGTCCGGAGTCATCGTTTTTCATCCGAAAATCGATTTTTTGGACTGTACCAAAAATGATTCAAAATGTCAATTGGATCATGCCTCATGTTGAATAACCACTTTTTAAACCCTCACAGTGACCAAAATTGCCATTTTTACAGAGTTTTGCTTACTCAAAAGCTTCAATTTTGACCCGTTTCAGGCACAGAAATGACTTTAAACACACTTATTTTAGTTGAAAAAGTCATAATTCACATCCAACAGTCATTTAGAGTCAAAAGATTAAATGTTAAAATTTCATCATTATAGACCATTTTGGGAACGTTCGACATGTCCGGAGTCATCGTTTTTCATCCGAAAATCGATTTTTTAGACTGTACCAAAAATGATTCAAAATGTCAATTGGATGATGCCTCATGTTGAATAACCACTTTTTAAACCCTCACAGTGACCAAAATTGCCATTTTTACAGAGTTTTGCTTACTCAAAAGCTTCAATTTTGACCCGTTTCAGGCACAGAAATGACTTTAAACACACTTATTTTAGTTGAAAAAGTCATAATGCACATCCAACAGTCATTTAGAGTCAAAAGATTAAATGTTAAAATTTCATCATTATAGACCATTTTGGGAACGTTCGACATGTCCGGAGTCATCGTTTTTCATCCGAAAATTGATTTTTTGGACTGTACCAAAAATGATTCAAAATGTCAATTGGATCGTGCCTAATGTTGAATAACCACTTTTTAAACCCTCACAGTGACCAAAATGGCAATTTTTTTACAGAGTTTTGCTTACTCAAAAGCTTCAATTTTGACCCGTTTCAGTCACAGAAATGACTTTAAACACACTTATTTTAGTTGAAAAAGTCATAATTCACATCCAACAGTCATTTAGAGTCAAAAGATTAAATGTTAAAATTTCATCATTATAGACCATTTTGGGAACGTTCGACATGTCCGGAGTCATCGTTTTTCATCCGAAAATCGATTTTTTGGACTGTACCAAAAATGATTCAAAATGTCAATTGGATCATGCCTCATGTTGAATAACCGCTTTTTAAACCCTCACAGTGACCAAAATTGCCATTTTTACAGAGTTTTGCTTACTCAAAAGCTTCAATTTTGACCCGTTTCAGGCACAGAAATGACTTTAAACACACTTATTTTAGTTGAAAAAGTCATAATTCACATCCAACAGTCATTTAGAGTCAAAAGATTAAATGTTAAAATTTCATCATTATAGACCATTTTGGGAACGTTCAACATGTCCAGAGTCATCGTTTTTCATCCGAAAATCGATTTTTTGGACTGTACCAAAAATGATTCAAAATGTCAATTGGATCATGCCTCATGTTGAATAACCACTTTTTAAACCCTCAAAGTGACCAAAATTGCCATTTTTACAGATTTTTGCTTACTCAAAAGTTTCAATTTTGACCCGTTTCAGGCACAGAAATGACTTTAAACACACTTATTTTAGTTGAAAAAGTCATAATTCACATCCAACAGTCATTTAGAGTCAAAAGATTAAATGTTAAAATTTCATCATTATAGACCATTTTGGGAACGTTCGACATGTCCGGAGTCATCGTTTTTCATCCGAAAATTGATTTTTTGGACTGTACCAAAAATGATTCAAAATGTCAATTGGATCATGCCTCATGTTGAATAACTACTTTTTAAACCCTCACAGTGACCAAAATTGCCATTTTTACAGAGTTTTGCTTACTCAAAAGCTTCAATTTTGACCCGTTTCAGTCACAGAAATGACTTTAAACACACCTATTTTAGTTGAAAAAGTCATAATTCACATCCAACAGTCATTTAGAGTCAAAAGATTAAATGTTAAAATTTCATCATTATAGACCATTTTGGGAACGTTCGACATGTCCGGAGTCATCGTTTTTCATCCGAAAATCGATTTTTTGGACTGTACCAAAAATGATTCAAAATGTCAATTGGATCATGCCTCATGTTGAATAACCACTTTTTAAACCCTCACAGTGACCAAAATTGCCATTTTTACAGAGTTTTGCTTACTCAAAAGCTTCAATTTTGACCCGTTTCAGGCACAGAAATGACTTTAAACATACTTATTTTAGTTGAAAAAGTCATAATGCACATCCAACAGTCATTTAGAGTCAAAAGATTAAATGTTAAAATTTCATCATTATAGACCATTTTGGGAACGTTCGACATGTCCGGAGTCATCGTTTTTCATCCGAAAATTGATTTTTTGGACTGTACCAAAAATGATTCAAAATGTCAATTGGATCGTGCCTCATGTTGAATAACCACTTTTTAAACCCTCACAGTGACCAAAATGGCCATTTTTACAGAGTTTTGCTTACTCAAAAGCTTCAATTTTGACCCGTTTCAGTCACAGAAATGACTTTAAATACACTTATTTTAGTTGAAAAAGTCATAATTCACATCCAACAGTCATTTAGAGTCAAAAGATTAAATGTTAAAATTTCATCATTATAGACCATTTTGGGAACGTTCGACATGTCCGGAGTCATCGTTTTTCATCCGAAAATCGATTTTTTGGACTGTACCAAAAATGATTCAAAATGTCAATTGGATCATGCCTCATGTTGAATAACCACTTTTTAAACCCTCACAGTGACCAAAATTGCCATTTTTACAGAGTTTTGCTTACTCAAAAGCTTCAATTTTGACCCGTTTCAGGCACAGAAATGACTTTAAAAAAACTTATTTTAGTTGAAAAAATCATAATGCACATCCCACAGTCATTTAGAGTCAAAAGATTAAATGTTAAAATTTCATCATTATAGACCATTTTGGGAACGTTCGACATGTCCGGAGTCATCGTTTTTCATCCGAAAATCGATTTTTTTAGACTGTACCAAAAATGATTCAAAATGTCAATTGGATCATGCCTCATGTTGAATAACCACTTTTTAAACCCTCACAGTGACCAAAATTGCCATTTTTACAGAGTTTTGCTTACTCAAAAGCTTCAATTTTGACCCGTTTCAGGCACAGAAATGACTTTAAACACACTTATTTTAGTTGAAAAAGTCATAATTCACATCCAACAGTCATTTAGAGTCAAAAGATTAAATGTTAAAATTTCATCATTAAAGACCATTTTGGGAACGTTCGACATGTCCGGAGTCATCGTTTTTCATCCGAAAATCGATTTTTTGGACTGTATCAAAAATGATTCAAAATGTCAATTGGATCGTGCCTCATGTTGAATAACCACTTTTAAAACCCTCACAGTGACCAAAATGGCCATTTTTACAAAGTTTTGCTTACTCAAAAGCTTCAATTTTGACCCGTTTCAGTCACAGAAATGACTTTAAACACACTTATTTTAGTTGAAAAAGTCATAATTCACATCCAACAGTCATTTAGAGTCAAAAGATTAAATGTTAAAATTTCATCATTATAGACCATTTTGGGAACGTTCGACATGTCCGGAGTCATCGTTTTTCATCCGAAAATCGATTTTTTGGACTGTACCAAAAATGATTCAAAATGTCAATTGGATCATGCCTCATGTTGAATAACCACTTTTTAAACCCTCACAGTGACCAAAATTGCCATTTTTACAGAGTTTTGCTTACTCAAAAGCTTCAATTTTGACCCGTTTCAGGCACAGAAATGACTTTAAACACACTTATTTTAGTTGAAAAAGTCATAATTCACATCCAACAGTCATTTAGAGTCAAAAGATTAAATGTTAAAATTTCATCATTATAGACCATTTTGGGAACGTTCGACATGTCCGGAGTCATCGTTTTTCATCCGAAAATTGATTTTTTGGACTGTACCAAAAATGATTCAAAATGTCAATTGGATCGTGCCTCATGTTGAATAACCACTTTTTAAACCCTCACAGTGACCAAAATGGCAATTTTTTTACAGAGTTTTGCTTACTCAAAAGCTTCAATTTTGACCCGTTTCAGTCACAGAAATGACTTTAAACACACTTATTTTAGTTGAAAAAGTCATAATTCACATCCAACAGTCATTTAGAGTCAAAAGATTAAATGTTAAAATTTCATCATTATAGACCATTTTGGGAACGTTCGACATGTCCGGAGTCATCGTTTTTCATCCGAAAATCGATTTTTTGGACTGTACCAAAAATGATTCAAAATGTCAATTGGATCATGCCTCATGTTGAATAACCACTTTTTAAACCCTCACAGTGACCAAAATTGCCATTTTTACAGAGTTTTGCTTACTCAAAAGCTTCAATTTTGACCCGTTTCAGTCACAGAAATGACTTTAAGCACACTTATTTTAGTTGAAAAAGTCATAATTCACATCCAACAGTCATTTAGAGTCAAAAGATTAAATGTTAAAATTTCATCATTATAGACCATTTTGGGAACGTTCGACATGTCCGGAGTCATCGTTTTTCATCCGAAAATCGATTTTTTGGACTGTACCAAAAATGATTCAAAATGTCAATTGGATCGTGCCTCATGTTGAATAACCACTTTTTAAACCCTCACAGTGACCAAAATGGCCATTTTTACAGAGTTTTGCTTACTCAAAAGCTTCAATTTTGACCCGTTTCAGTCACAGAAATGACTTTAAACACACTTATTTTAGTTGAAAAAGTCATAATTCACATCCAACAGTCATTTAGAGTCAAAAGATTAAATGTTAAAATTTCATCATTATAGACCATTTTGGGAACGTTCGACATGTCCGGAGTCATCGTTTTTCATCCGAAAATTGATTTTTTGGACTGTACCAAAAATGATTCAAAATGTCAATTGGATCGTGCCTCATGTTGAATAACCACTTTTTAAACCCTCACAGTGACCAAAATGGCCATTTTTACAGAGTTTTGCTTACTCAAAAGCTTCAATTTTGACCCGTTTCAGTCACAGAAATGACTTTAAATACACTTATTTTAGTTGAAAAAGTCATAATTCACATCCAACAGTCATTTAGAGTCAAAAGATTAAATGTTAAAATTTCATCATTATAGACCATTTTGGGAACGTTCGACATGTCCGGAGTCAACGTTTTTCATCCGAAAATCGATTTTTTGGACTGTACCAAAAATGATTCAAAATGTCAATTGGATCATGCCTCATGTTGAATAACCACTTTTTAAACCCTCACAGTGACCAAAATTGCCATTTTTACAGAGTTTTGCTTACTCAAAAGCTTCAATTTTGACCCGTTTCAGGCACAGAAATGACTTTAAAAAAACTTATTTTAGTTGAAAAAATCATAATGCACATCCCACAGTCATTTAGAGTCAAAAGATTAAATGTTAAAATTTCATCATTATAGACCATTTTGGGAACGTTCGACATGTCCGGAGTCATCGTTTTTCATCCGAAAATCGATTTTTTTAGACTGTACCAAAAATGATTCAAAATGTCAATTGGATCATGCCTCATGTTGAATAACCACTTTTTAAACCCTCACAGTGACCAAAATTGCCATTTTTACAGAGTTTTGCTTACTCAAAAGCTTCAATTTTGACCCGTTTCAGGCACAGAAATGACTTTAAACACACTTATTTTAGTTGAAAAAGTCATAATTCACATCCAACAGTCATTTAGAGTCAAAAGATTAAATGTTAAAATTTCATCATTAAAGACCATTTTGGGAACGTTCGACATGTCCGGAGTCATCGTTTTTCATCCGAAAATCGATTTTTTGGACTGTATCAAAAATGATTCAAAATGTCAATTGGATCGTGCCTCATGTTGAATAACCACTTTTTAAACCCTCACAGTGACCAAAATGGCCATTTTTACAAAGTTTTGCTTACTCAAAAGCTTCAATTTTGACCCGTTTCAGTCACAGAAATGACTTTAAACACACTTATTTTAGTTGAAAAAGTCATAATTCACATCCAACAGTCATTTAGAGTCAAAAGATTAAATGTTAAAATTTCATCATTATAGACCATTTTGGGAACGTTCGACATGTCCGGAGTCATCGTTTTTCATCCGAAAATCGATTTTTTGGACTGTACCAAAAATGATTCAAAATGTCAATTGGATCATGCCTCATGTTGAATAACCACTTTTTAAACCCTCACAGTGACCAAAATTGCCATTTTTACAGAGTTTTGCTTACTCAAAAGCTTCAATTTTGACCCGTTTCAGGCACAGAAATGACTTTAAACACACTTATTTTAGTTGAAAAAGTCATAATTCACATCCAACAGTCATTTAGAGTCAAAAGATTAAATGTTAAAATTTCATCATTATAGACCATTTTGGGAACGTTCGACATGTCCGGAGTCATCGTTTTTCATCCGAAAATTGATTTTTTGGACTGTACCAAAAATGATTCAAAATGTCAATTGGATCGTGCCTCATGTTGAATAACCACTTTTTAAACCCTCACAGTGACCAAAATGGCAATTTTTTTACAGAGTTTTGCTTACTCAAAAGCTTCAATTTTGACCCGTTTCAGTCACAGAAATGACTTTAAGCACACTTATTTTAGTTGAAAAAGTCATAATTCACATCCAACAGTCATTTAGAGTCAAAAGATTAAATGTTAAAATTTCATCATTATAGACCATTTTGGGAACGTTCGACATGTCCGGAGTCATCGTTTTTCATCCGAAAATCGATTTTTTGGACTGTACCAAAAATGATTCAAAATGTCAATTGGATCATGCCTCATGTTGAATAACCGCTTTTTAAACCCTCACAGTGACCAAAATTGCCAATTTTACAGAGTTTTGCTTACTCAAAAGCTTCAATTTTGACCCGTTTCAGGCACAGAAATGACTTTAAACACACTTATTTTAGTTGAAAAAGTCATAATTCACATCCAACAGTCATTTAGAGTCAAAAGATTAAATGTTAAAATTTCATCATTATAGACCATTTTGGGAACGTTCGACAAGTCCAGAGTCATCGTTTTTCATCCGAAAATCGATTTTTTGGACTGTACCAAAAATGATTCAAAATGTCAATTGGATCATGCCTCATGTTGAATAACCACTTTTTAAACCCTCAAAGTGACCAAAATTGCCATTTTTACAGATTTTTGCTTACTCAAAAGTTTCAATTTTGACCCGTTTCAGGCACAGAAATGACTTTAAACACACTTATTTTAGTTGAAAAAGTCATAATTCACATCCAACAGTCATTTAGAGTCAAAAGATTAAATGTTAAAATTTCATCATTATAGACCATTTTGGGAACGTTCGACATGTCCGGAGTCATCGTTTTTCATCCGAAAATCGATTTTTTGGACTGTACCAAAAATGATTCAAAATGTCAATTGGATCATGCCTCATGTTGAATAACTACTTTTTAAACCCTCACAGTGACCAAAATTGCCATTTTTACAGAGTTTTGCTTACTCAAAAGCTTCAATTTTGACCCGTTTCAGGCACAGAAATGACTTTAAACACACTTATTTTAGTTGAAAAAGTCATAATTCACATCCAACAGTCATTTAGAGTCAAAAGATTAAATGTTAAAATTTCATCATTAAAGACCATTTTGGGAACGTTCGACATGTCCGGAGTCATCGTTTTTCATCCGAAAATCGATTTTTTGGACTGTATCAAAAATGATTCAAAATGTCAATTGGATCGTGCCTCATGTTGAATAACCACTTTTTAAACCCTCACAGTGACCAAAATGGCCATTTTTACAAAGTTTTGCTTACTCAAAAGCTTTAATTTTGACCCGTTTCAGTCACAGAAATGACTTTAAACACACTTATTTTAGTTGAAAAAGTCATAATTCACATCCAACAGTCATTTAGAGTCAAAAGATTAAATGTTAAAATTTCATCATTATAGACCATTTTGGGAACGTTCGACATGTCCGGAGTCATCGTTTTTCATCCGAAAATCGATTTTTTGGACTGTACCAAAAATGATTCAAAATGTCAATTGGATCATGCCTCATGTTGAATAACCACTTTTTAAACCCTCACAGTGACCAAAATTGCCATTTTTACAGAGTTTTGCTTACTCAAAAGCTTCAATTTTGACCCGTTTCAGGCACAGAAATGACTTTAAACACACTTATTTTAGTTGAAAAAGTCATAATTCACATCCAACAGTCATTTAGAGTCAAAAGATTAAATGTTAAAATTTCATCATTATAGACCATTTTGGGAACGTTCGACATGTCCGGAGTCATCGTTTTTCATCCGAAAATTGATTTTTTGGACTGTACCAAAAATGATTCAAAATGTCAATTGGATCGTGCCTCATGTTGAATAACCACTTTTTAAACCCTCACAGTGACCAAAATGGCAATTTTTTTACAGAGTTTTGCTTACTCAAAAGCTTCAATTTTGACCCGTTTCAGTCACAGAAATGACTTTAAACACACTTATTTTAGTTGAAAAAGTCATAATTCACATCCAACAGTCATTTAGAGTCAAAAGATTAAATGTTAAAATTTCATCATTATAGACCATTTTGGGAACGTTCGACATGTCCGGAGTCATCGTTTTTCATCCGAAAATCGATTTTTTGGACTGTACCAAAAATGATTCAAAATGTCAATTGGATCATGCCTCATGTTGAATAACCGCTTTTTAAACCCTCACAGTGACCAAAATTGCCATTTTTACAGAGTTTTGCTTACTCAAAAGCTTCAATTTTGACCCGTTTCAGGCACAGAAATGACTTTAAACACACTTATTTTAGTTGAAAAAGTCATAATTCACATCCAACAGTCATTTAGAGTCAAAAGATTAAATGTTAAAATTTCATCATTATAGACCATTTTGGGAACGTTCGACAAGTCCAGAGTCATCGTTTTTCATCCGAAAATCGATTTTTTGGACTGTACCAAAAATGATTCAAAATGTCAATTGGATCATGCCTCATGTTGAATAACCACTTTTTAAACCCTCAAAGTGACCAAAATTGCCATTTTTACAGATTTTTGCTTACTCAAAAGTTTCAATTTTGACCCGTTTCAGGCACAGAAATGACTTTAAACACACTTATTTTAGTTGAAAAAGTCATAATTCACATCCAACAGTCATTTAGAGTCAAAAGATTAAATGTTAAAATTTCATCATTATAGACCATTTTGGGAACGTTCGACATGTCCGGAGTCATCGTTTTTCATCCGAAAATCGATTTTTTGGACTGTACCAAAAATGATTCAAAATGTCAATTGGATCATGCCTCATGTTGAATAACTACTTTTTAAACCCTCACAGTGACCAAAATTGCCATTTTTACAGAGTTTTGCTTACTCAAAAGCTTCAATTTTGACCCGTTTCAGTCACAGAAATGACTTTAAACACACCTATTTTAGTTGAAAAAGTCATAATTCACATCCAACAGTCATTTAGAGTCAAAAGATTAAATGTTAAAATTTCATCATTATAGACCATTTTGGGAACGTTCGACATGTCCGGAGTCATCGTTTTTCATCCGAAAATCGATTTTTTGGACTGTACCAAAAATGATTCAAAATGTCAATTGGATCATGCCTCATGTTGAATAACCACTTTTTAAACCCTCACAGTGACCAAAATTGCCATTTTTACAGAGTTTTGCTTACTCAAAAGCTTCAATTTTGACCCATTTCAGGCACAGAAATGACTTTAAACACACTTATTTTAGTTGAAAAAGTCATAATGCACATCCAACAGTCATTTAGAGTCAAAAGATTAAATGTTAAAATTTCATCATTATAGACCATTTTGGGAACGTTCGACATGTCCGGAGTCATCGTTTTTCATCCGAAAATTGATTTTTTGGACTGTACCAAAAATGATTCAAAATGTCAATTGGATCGTGCCTCGTGTTGAATAACCACTTTTTAAACCCTCACAGTGACCAAAATGGCCATTTTTACAGAGTTTTGCTTACTCAAAAGCTTCAATTTTGACCCGTTTCAGTCACAGAAATGACTTTAAATACACTTATTTTAGTTGAAAAAGTCATAATTCACATCCAACAGTCATTTAGAGTCAAAAGATTAAATGTTAAAATTTCATCATTATAGACCATTTTGGGAACGTTCGACATGTCCGGAGTCATCGTTTTTCATCCGAAAATCGATTTTTTGGACTGTACCAAAAATGATTCAAAATGTCAATTGGATCATGCCTAATATTGAATAACCACTTTTTAAACCCTCACAGTGACCAAAATTGCCATTTTTACAGAGTTTTGCTTACTCAAAAGCTTCAATTTTGACCCGTTTCAGGCACAGAAATGACTTTAAAAAAACTTATTTTAGTTGAAAAAATCATAATGCACATCCCACAGTCATTTAGAGTCAAAAGATTAAATGTTAAAATTTCATCATTATAGACCATTTTGGGAACGTTCGACATGTCCGGAGTCATCGTTTTTCATCCGAAAATCGATTTTTTTAGACTGTACCAAAAATGATTCAAAATGTCAATTGGATCATGCCTCATGTTGAATAACCACTTTTTAAACCCTCACAGTGACCAAAATTGCCATTTTTACAGAGTTTTGCTTACTCAAAAGCTTCAATTTTGACCCGTTTCAGGCACAGAAATGACTTTAAACACACTTATTTTAGTTGAAAAAGTCATAATTCACATCCAACAGTCATTTAGAGTCAAAAGATTAAATGTTAAAATTTCATCATTAAAGACCATTTTGGGAACGTTCGACATGTCCGGAGTCATCGTTTTTCATCCGAAAATCGATTTTTTGGACTGTATCAAAAATGATTCAAAATGTCAATTGGATCGTGCCTCATGTTGAATAACCACTTTTTAAACCCTCACAGTGACCAAAATGGCCATTTTTACAAAGTTTTGCTTACTCAAAAGCTTCAATTTTGACCCGTTTCAGTCACAGAAATGACTTTAAACACACTTATTTTAGTTGAAAAAGTCATAATTCACATCCAACAGTCATTTAGAGTCAAAAGATTAAATGTTAAAATTTCATCATTATAGACCATTTTGGGAACGTTCGACATGTCCGGAGTCATCGTTTTTCATCCGAAAATCGATTTTTTGGACTGTACCAAAAATGATTCAAAATGTCAATTGGATCATGCCTCATGTTGAATAACCACTTTTTAAACCCTCACAGTGACCAAAATTGCCATTTTTACAGAGTTTTGCTTACTCAAAAGCTTCAATTTTGACCCGTTTCAGGCACAGAATGGAAAGGGGCGACCACTCGGTCCCCCCGAACGTATGGCGGAGTGCCTCGATCCCCCCGGGAAGCCATTTTTGGGCGGGAGGCGCGTCTCGGCTGGTATGCCCGAAGCGGCGTAGCCGGGGCGCGCTTTTTCCCGCCCTAGAGTGGGCTGGCCTAGACACCGACGTAGCCAGCCCCGCCCCAGGGGCAGGCAGGGGCGGGTTCTCGCCCGCCCTGAAGACGGATAAAAAGAGACGCAAGACCAGAAGACGTCCTCTTGTTCTTGTGCTCCGAAGCTGCACCTCCTCGCTACCCGTGAGCTCGGGACAGAACGAAGAGCCAATTTTGAGCGTTTTGATCTTTTTCTTTGTCTTCTAGATACTTCGTCGGAGAGATGCCAAAGAAAGTTGCAAAGAGAATGACGACCGACCAGATGGTGCGGGCCCTTTGCAAAGAGGTGTCCGACATAAAGAAACGGTTGGCGGAGCGAGACGGGGAGGAGGGTGCGGGCCCTGCGCCGGCTGGAGGGAGACCTAAGAGGCCGAGAAGAGTTCCAGCCGGTGGAGATGTCCCGGTCCCCTCTGCACCGCTCGAGGCGCCGACCCCAGTACCAATGGAGGGGAATCCAATCCCCGTTGTCGTCACCCCGACACCCAAAGAAGACATGCCCCCCGAGCTGGCAGCACAGCTAGCAGCTTGGTTGGGGGATAGTAGTGATGGCGCCACGGCTGCCGAGGCACAGGCGCTGATAAAAGGGCTTCGTGAGAAGAGAGATGCAGCTAAAGTGACTGCGCCGTTGGCGGGAATAGACAAGCCGCAAGCGGCCGAAGCTGCGTCCGGTGCAGGTAAGCGGCCATTGCCGATTGCAAGGGACGAGTCAGCACCCTCTCGTAGAGAGAGATTGGGACAACATGTGCCTTTAGCTATAAAGGAAAAGATCTGGGCTGGGGAGTACGTGAATATTTTCTCCTTGCTTGTTGATCATTATGAGGTGGAGCATGTTAAAAGTCAGAAGGACCTAATGCATCCGAGTGTTTGGCGCGCAAAAATGGCCGCCTTTAAGGTAAATGAGAATATTGGCAACTGGGGCAATGCGTGGGGTATTTTTACATCGATTTTGGGGGAACGTAGGCCCGAGTTGCTTTCTGAATTTCCCATTTATCAATCACGAATTATGGGTTACTCGACAGCGTATCAAGGTAACCATTGGTTTTGTTATGACAATCTGTTCAGGAAAGAAAAGGAACATAACAAGGGTTTGACTTGGGATTGTTACGATTCTGTAACATGGGATAAAATGAA
The DNA here is from genome assembly GCF_964263255.1 of Lissotriton vulgaris. NCBI lineage: Eukaryota > Metazoa > Chordata > Amphibia > Caudata > Salamandridae > Lissotriton > Lissotriton vulgaris. The sequence continues at coordinate 257,751 of NW_028243417.1, forward strand.
AGAATCAGGAATGTTAAAAATGCCATTGGTTGGGAGCAATATTGTAGATTACTCCCGCCAAAATGTGGGGACGCCCTTTCGACCAAGTACGAGCACCGACGACCAGTCGAGGCCCGCAGGCAATACAGGGAGGAAGGGTTTCTGCTTTAATTTCAACAAAGGGAAATGTACCAGACCTCCGGGATCGTGCAAATTCAAACATGAGTGTAGTACGTGTGGGTCGTCCCATCCTGAGTCATCGTGCAGAGCCAGAACGGGTGAGAATGGGGGTAAGGGAGGCGCCAAACAGGTCTAAACTAGTCCGAGGGGCGCCGTTACCAACCCCAATTGATACCTTGGCAATGATTCCCTGGCTCAGTGAATACCCGGATCGTACTTCTGCCGGGGTGCTGCGGAACGGTTTTACACATGGTTTCCGCATCCCGGTGGGGGTCTTTCAGGGTGTAGGGATTTGCAAAAATCAACTTTCTGTTTTACAACATACATCTGTGGTGCAAGAGAAAATTCAGAAAGAGGTTAGCCGGGGACGGGTCGCCGGCCCCTTTAGTGTACCCCCGGTACCGGATTTTGTTTGTTCTCCGTTAGGGGTGGTCCCCAAGAAGGACCCAGGTGAGTTTCGTTTGATCCACAATCTGTCTGCTCCTCACGGCCTTTCGGTGAACGACGCAATTGATCCAGAAGTTTGTTCGGTGCGATACGCATCGTTTGATGAGGCAGTAGCCATCTTGAATCGCCTGGGGCCCGGGACGTTGATGGCGAAATCAGATATCGAGTCAGCGTTCCGGTTGCTCCCGGTACACCCAGACGATCAGCGTCTTTTGGGATTCGGGTTCCAGGGGTCATTTTACATGGATAGGTGTATGCCAATGGGATGCTCTATATCATGTGCTTATTTTGAGCAATTCAGTACTTTCCTACAATGGGTGTTCACTAAGAAAACGGGTTTCCGAAATGTAATGCACTACCTTGACGACTTTTTGTTCCTTGGTCCCGCCGGTAATCCCGAATGTTCTCAGGCCTTAGCTGAATTCTGTGTGTTGATGGGTCATTTTGGCGTGCCATTGGCACCGGGTAAAACTATGGGTCCCACGACTTGCCTCGAGTTTTTGGGGATCGAGTTGGACTCAAGGGAGGGGTGTTTCCGTTTACCAGCTAGCAAAGTGTTGAAATTCAGGGCAGCCCTCCAAGCATGTTTGAATACACCTAAGGTTACACTGCATCAGTTGCAACAATTAGTGGGAAAGTTGAACTTTGCCTTGAGAGTGATCCCAATGGCTCGCCCTTTTTCCCGCTCAATTGCCCAAGCGATGGTTGGCCTAAAGGAGGGTCATCATCGCACGAGGTTATCGGCTGAGGTCCGCCAGGACATGCGGATTTGGTTAGCATTCTTGGCGGACTTCAATGGCCGAGTCGTCTGGAACAAGCCAGCCGTGTCCTCAGAAGAGCTTGGGCTATGGACAGATTCAGCAGGAAGCATAGGTTTTGGCGCCATCTTCGGCACAAAATGGTCTGCTCAAAGGTGGCCCCTATGGTGGCACGAGAAGGGGCTAACGAGTAATATTGCTTTCCTTGAACTATTTCCCATTCTGGTGGCCCTGAGAACCTGGCCAGAAGGTTTCAGAGATCATTCTGTCGTGTTTTGGTCCGACAATATGACCGTGGTAGAATGCATCAATAGTCAGGCAGCCCATTGTAAATTGATTTTGAGGCTGCTCAAAGAAATTGTCCTACTATGTATGCAACTGAACGTGGTATTCAGAGCAAAACATGTCCCAGGGGTGATGAATCAGGCTGCTGATGCACTGTCTCGTTTTCACATGCAGGCTTTCTCGGGTTTCCTTCCCTCAGCGGACCCGGAGCCGGCACCCTTCCCCGAAGCTCTCTGGTCTCTCGGTGCCCCGAACTTCGTCACCTCGTGGGAGAGAGTCTAGCACCCAGGACAAGGAAGGCATATGAAGGGGCGTTCCGGGCCTATTTAGCCTTTTTGGGGGCAGAGAGAGGGGGTCTTTGGGGTCAGGAAGAGTGGGTAGTACTTTTTCTGATGTCCTTACGTAGGGCTGGGAAATCGGTGGCTACGGCCCAAAGGCATCGTGCCGCCATTTCCTTTGTTGCCAGGGCCCATGGCATCCTGGACCCAACAGCGTCTTTCACAGTACAGAAAGCGCTGCGTGGGTGGCAACGCCTAGAGGGTCGCAGAGTAGACATAAGACGACCGATAGGTCTAGACAGGTTGTCCCAGTTACTGGCCACGCTCCCTAACACATGCTCGTCCCCTTTTGAGACCTGTTTGTTCCGGACTGCATTTACGCTGGCGTTTCACGGGGCTATGAGAGTTAGTGAGCTGGTTGCAAGGAACAAACAGGATGTGACGGGGGGCTTGTGCAGGGAACATGTTCAGATCAGGGGTGATGCGATGATTGTCTCCTTTCTCAGGTCCAAGACCGACCAAGATGGGAAGGGGGACTGCACGATCATCCGCAGGATCCCCGGGTCCTCCATGTGTCCGGTACAGTGCTTAGAAGATTACCTAGCACGAAGGGTGGCATCATGGGGGGGGACATTGTTGAGGCATGCAGACGCCACCCCGCTGACGAGGTTTCAGTTTCAGCGGGTGCTTGCAATGGCCATTGCCGCAGCGGGCTTGGACCCGGGCGAATTTGGGACCCATTCCTTTCGAATAGGGGCTGCCACCGAAGCTACAGCCAGGGGTCTTAATGTAGAACAAGTGAAACGTGTGGGGCGCTGGTCCTCCAATTGTTATAAGAGGTATGTGCGATTGCACATGTTGTGAAGCTGTAATCATGTACTCACGCTTCTTGTCTTTTGTTTGTTTTCAGTTGCGCAAGCCTACGCGGCAGGGCGGACTGTGCAGTCGACCCAACACCAGGCCAGCGGTCGCACGTCACCGGCTGTGAGGAAGGAGGTGTGGGTCGTGGGCCACTCATACGTGAGACGGGCCGCAGACGTATTCAAAGCAGGTGACATGATTCACGTACCTGGGGAATACGGGTACAGAGTGTCCTTCTACGGAAGGGGCGGTCTCTGTATTGACCAGTTTCAGGCATTCTTTGAGGGTCTGTTAGAGCGGATAAGGTCACCGCCGTCCATAGTCATAGTGCATTTGGGGGGCAATGATTTAGTCACCACCGGTAGACGACTTCTCCTGGAGGCTATGCTTTCCACGGTAAGTTGGTTAGCGAGGAGAGTTCCGGGGTGCATAATTGCGTGGTCTCATATGATCCCACGAAAAGTGTGGCGGGGGGCTATCTCGATCCCTGCTTTGAATCATTCTGTTAAAAAATTGAATAACAAAGTGAGTAGGTTGTTCCGTGCCAAGACATTGCATTCGATCTCGCATAGTTGTATTAATGATGACAGTATGTATCTGGGGGATGGTGTGCATTTGTCAAGGGTGGGGAATGAGTTACTCATAGGAGACTTCTTAGCTTGGTTAAAATCGTTAAAACATGACCTTTAGGTAGGAGTTTTGTGGGGGGTCCGGATAGCCGGTCAACTATCCGGACCTGTGGCGGTAAGGTCATGATCGGTGAGCACTAATTGGTAGATCCCTATGAGTGGGCGTCACCCAACACGGATGGGAGCGCTCGGGAGAGGTGGCCATTGGCCCCTCAATGGGGAGGCGGTCCCGTCTAAGGGCGGGTCGCCGGAAGTAAAGGAAAGGCGGTCAAGGCCCCTTCCTTTGTAGGAGGGGTTACAGCCCCCTCCTGGGGAATTTCCCGGGGCCAGTGTCATCTGCGATGGCAGATGCGGTAAGTTGTGTGGGGTGGGGGGAGGTCCACGATACCTTCTAGATACCACACACAAGTCTTCGAACGACCTTTAAATGGCGTCGAGTCTTAAGTGCCCCCGTCAAGTCAAGGGAAATTGTTAGTAGTTGCACTTGAGGTAAGCCTCTGTGCTGTCGCCCCTCCCAAGTGGGAGGGGTAAGTCTGGTTAGGGATCTTGACACCGGTTATGACCTTGCCGTTGGCCCTTAAACGTTAGGATGTACAATTTCAGTGTTTCTAGAGAATGTTTTTGTAGGATGCTAGTTCGGCTAGGAGAACCTCTGTATTAGAGAATATGTTAAGGTTAGCCAAACATCGCAATGTGATAATGAAATTGTACATAATATGAAACGTTTAATGTCTTAATTTTTTGTTTTAATAAATACGGCCGGGAGGGTCACTCCCTCCCACATCCAAAAACTTGAAGAACTGTTTCCGGTTTCCCTCCTTTTGGGGATTGTGTTGAGAGGGGGTGGCGGGTATCTCAGCCATATGGAAAGGGGCGACCACTCGGTCCCCCCGAACGTATGGCGGAGTGCCTCGATCCCCCCGGGAAGCCATTTTTGGGTGGGAGGCGCGTCTCGGCTGGTATGCCCGAAGCGGCGTAGCCGGGGCGCGCTTTTTCCCGCCCTAGAGTGGGCTGGCCTAGACACCGACGTAGCCAGCCCCGCCCCAGGGGCAGGCAGGGGCGGGTTCTCGCCCGCCCTGTAGACGGATAAAAAGAGACGCAAGACCAGAAGACGTCCTCTTGTTCTTGTGCTCCGAAGCTGCACCTCCTCGCTACCCGTGAGCTCGGGACAGAACGAAGAGCCAATTTTGACCCACCCACCAGCCCCTGAGGACAGCAAGTTGTTGTGCAATAAAGTGAATTTTATAAGTATGTTTTCCGTTTCGTTTTCAGGCTGTGAAAGTATCAGTTTGTTGTTGATCATAATAAAGTATGGTGAATATCGTGTAAGCTGTTACGATTAAAATGATTATATGTGTTGTTGCATTTTAAGCATGTTCTTTCGGTCGTAGCGACCAATGTTTTCATAGGTTTGAGTAAGAATTGTCGTATTTATTTTGGTAGGCGGTAAGGTCATGATCGGTGAGCACTAATTGGTAGATCCCTATGAGTGGGCGTCACCCAACACGGATGGGAGCGCTCGGGAGAGGTGGCCATTGGCCCCTCAATGGGGAGGCGGTCCCGTCTAAGGGCGGGTCGCCGGAAGTAAAGGAAAGGCGGTCAAGGCCCCTTCCTTTGTAGGAGGGGTTACAGCCCCCTCCTGGGGAATTTCCCGGGGCCAGTGTCATCTGCGACGGCAGATGCGGTAAGTTGTGTGGGGTGGGGGGAGGTCCACGATACCTTCTAGATACCCCACACAAGTCTTCGAACGACCTTTAAATGGCGTCGAGTCTTAAGTGCCCCCGTCAAGTCAAGGGAAATTGTTAGTAGTTGCACTTGAGGTAAGCCTCTGTGCTGTCGCCCCTCCCAAGTGGGAGGGGTAAGTCTGGTTAGGGATCTTGACACCGGTTATGACCTTGCCGTTGGCCCTTAAACGTTAGGATGTACAATTTCAGTGTTTCTAGAGAATGTTTTTGTAGGATGCTAGTTCGGCTAGGAGAACCTCTGTATTAGAGAATATGTTAAGGTTAGCCAAACATCGCAATGTGATAATGAAATTGTACATAATATGAAACGTTTAATGTCTTAATTTTTTGTTTTAATAAATACGGCCGGGAGGGTCACTCCCTCCCACATCCAAAAACTTGAAGAACTGTTTCCGGTTTCCCTCCTTTTGGGGATTGTGTTGAGAGGGGGTGGCGGGTATCTCAGCCATAATGACTTTAAACACACTTATTTTAGTTGAAAAAGTCATAATTCACATCCAACAGTCATTTAGAGTCAAAAGATTAAATGTTAAAATTTCATCATTATAGACCATTTTGGGAACGTTCGACATGTCCGGAGTCATCGTTTTTCATCCGAAAATTGATTTTTTGGACTGTACCAAAAATGATTCAAAATGTCAATTGGATCGTGCCTCATGTTGAATAACCACTTTTTAAACCCTCACAGTGACCAAAATGGCAATTTTTTTACAGAGTTTTGCTTACTCAAAAGCTTCAATTTTGACCCGTTTCAGTCACAGAAATGACTTTAAACACACTTATTTTAGTTGAAAAAGTCATAATTCACATCCAACAGTCATTTAGAGTCAAAAGATTAAATGTTAAAATTTCATCATTATAGACCATTTTGGGAACGTTCGACATGTCCGGAGTCATCGTTTTTCATCCGAAAATCGATTTTTTGGACTGTACCAAAAATGATTCAAAATGTCAATTGGATCATGCCTCATGTTGAATAACCGCTTTTTAAACCCTCACAGTGACCAAAATTGCCATTTTTACAGAGTTTTGCTTACTCAAAAGCTTCAATTTTGACCCGTTTCAGGCACAGAAATGACTTTAAACACACTTATTTTAGTTGAAAAAGTCATAATTCACATCCAACAGTCATTTAGAGTCAAAAGATTAAATGTTAAAATTTCATCATTATAGACCATTTTGGGAACGTTCGACATGTCCAGAGTCATCGTTTTTCATCCGAAAATCGATTTTTTGGACTGTACCAAAAATGATTCAAAATGTCAATTGGATCATGCCTCATGTTGAATAACCACTTTTTAAACCCTCAAAGTGACCAAAATTGCCATTTTTACAGATTTTTGCTTACTCAAAAGTTTCAATTTTGACCCGTTTCAGGCACAGAAATGACTTTAAACATACTTATTTTAGTTGAAAAAGTCATAATTCACATCCAACAGTCATTTAGAGTCAAAAGATTAAATGTTAAAATTTCATCATTATAGACCATTTTGGGAACGTTCGACATGTCCGGAGTCATCGTTTTTCATCCGAAAATCGATTTTTTGGACTGTACCAAAAATGATTCAAAATGTCAATTGGATCATGCCTCATGTTGAATAACTACTTTTTAAACCCTCACAGTGACCAAAATTGCCATTTTTACAGAGTTTTGCTTACTCAAAAGCTTCAATTTTGACCCGTTTCAGTCACAGAAATGACTTTAAACACACCTATTTTAGTTGAAAAAGTCATAATTCACATCCAACAGTCATTTAGAGTCAAAAGATTAAATGTTAAAATTTCATCATTATAGACCATTTTGGGAACGTTCGACATGTCCGGAGTCATCGTTTTTCATCCGAAAATCGATTTTTTGGACTGTACCAAAAATGATTCAAAATGTCAATTGGATCATGCCTCATGTTGAATAACCACTTTTTAAACCCTCACAGTGACCAAAATTGCCATTTTTACAGAGTTTTGCTTACTCAAAAGCTTCAATTTTGACCCGTTTCAGGCACAGAAATGACTTTAAACACACTTATTTTAGTTGAAAAAGTCATAATGCACATCCAACAGTCATTTAGAGTCAAAAGATTAAATGTTAAAATTTCATCATTATAGACCATTTTGGGAACGTTCGAAATGTCCGGAGTCATCGTTTTTCATCCGAAAATTGATTTTTTGGACTGTACCAAAAATGATTCAAAATGTCAATTGGATCGTGCCTCATGTTGAATAACCACTTTTTAAACCCTCACAGTGACCAAAATGGCCATTTTTACAGAGTTTTGCTTACTCAAAAGCTTCAATTTTGACCCGTTTCAGTCACAGAAATGACGTTAAATACACTTATTTTAGTTGAAAAAGTCATAATTCACATCCAACAGTCATTTAGAGTCAAAAGATTAAATGTTAAAATTTCATCATTATAGACCATTTTGGGAACGTTCGACATGTCCGGAGTCATCGTTTTTCATCCGAAAATCGATTTTTTGGACTGTACCAAAAATGATTCAAAATGTCAATTGGATCATGCCTCATGTTGAATAACCACTTTTTAAACCCTCACAGTGACCAAAATTGCCATTTTTACAGAGTTTTGCTTACTCAAAAGCTTCAATTTTGACCCGTTTCAGGCACAGAAATGACTTTAAAAAAACTTATTTTAGTTGAAAAAATCATAATGCACATCCCACAGTCATTTAGAGTCAAAAGATTAAATGTTAAAATTTCATCATTATAGACCATTTTGGGAACGTTCGACATGTCCGGAGTCATCGTTTTTCATCCGAAAATCGATTTTTTTAGACTGTACCAAAAATGATTCAAAATGTCAATTGGATCATGCCTCATGTTGAATAACCACTTTTTAAACCCTCACAGTGACCAAAATTGCCATTTTTACAGAGTTTTGCTTACTCAAAAGCTTCAATTTTGACCCGTTTCAGGCACAGAAATGACTTTAAACACACTTATTTTAGTTGAAAAAGTCATAATTCACATCCAACAGTCATTTAGAGTCAAAAGATTAAATGTTAAAATTTCATCATTAAAGACCATTTTGGGAACGTTCGACATGTCCGGAGTCATCGTTTTTCATCCGAAAATCGATTTTTTGGACTGTATCAAAAATGATTCAAAATGTCAATTGGATCGTGCCTCATGTTGAATAACCACTTTTTAAACCCTCACAGTGACCAAAATGGCCATTTTTACAAAGTTTTGCTTACTCAAAAGCTTCAATTTTGACCCGTTTCAGTCACAGAAATGACTTTAAACACACTTATTTTAGTTGAAAAAGTCATAATTCACATCCAACAGTCATTTAGAGTCAAAAGATTAAATGTTAAAATTTCATCATTATAGACCATTTTGGGAACGTTCGACATGTCCGGAGTCATCGTTTTTCATCCGAAAATCGATTTTTTGGACTGTACCAAAAATGATTCAAAATGTCAATTGGATCATGCCTCATGTTGAATAACCACTTTTTAAACCCTCACAGTGACCAAAATTGCCATTTTTACAGAGTTTTGCTTACTCAAAAGCTTCAATTTTGACCCGTTTCAGGCACAGAAATGACTTTAAACACACTTATTTTAGTTGAAAAAGTCATAATTCACATCCAACAGTCATTTAGAGTCAAAAGATTAAATGTTAAAATTTCATCATTATAGACCATTTTGGGAACGTTCGACATGTCCGGAGTCATCGTTTTTCATCCGAAAATCGATTTTTTGGACTGTACCAAAAATGATTCAAAATGTCAATTGGATCATGCCTCATGTTGAATAACCACTTTTTAAACCCTCACAGTGACCAAAATTGCCATTTTTACAGAGTTTTGCTTACTCAAAAGCTTCAATTTTGACCCGTTTCAGGCACAGAAATGACTTTAAAAAAACTTATTTTAGTTGAAAAAATCATAATGCACATCCCACAGTCATTTAGAGTCAAAAGATTAAATGTTAAAATTTCATCATTATAGACCATTTTGGGAACGTTCGACATGTCCGGAGTCATCGTTTTTCATCCGAAAATCGATTTTTTTAGACTGTACCAAAAATGATTCAAAATGTCAATTGGATCATGCCTCATGTTGAATAACCACTTTTTAAACCCTCACAGTGACCAAAATTGCCATTTTTACAGAGTTTTGCTTACTCAAAAGCTTCAATTTTGACCCGTTTCAGGCACAGAAATGACTTTAAACACACTTATTTTAGTTGAAAAAGTCATAATTCACATCCAACAGTCATTTAGAGTCAAAAGATTAAATGTTAAAATTTCATCATTAAAGACCATTTTGGGAACGTTCGACATGTCCGGAGTCATCGTTTTTCATCCGAAAATCGATTTTTTGGACTGTATCAAAAATGATTCAAAATGTCAATTGGATCGTGCCTCATGTTGAATAACCACTTTTTAAACCCTCACAGTGACCAAAATGGCCATTTTTACAAAGTTTTGCTTACTCAAAAGCTTCAATTTTGACCCGTTTCAGTCACAGAAATGACTTTAAACACACTTATTTTAGTTGAAAAAGTCATAATTCACATCCAACAGTCATTTAGAGTCAAAAGATTAAATGTTAAAATTTCATCATTATAGAGCATTTTGGGAACGTTCGACATGTCCGGAGTCATCGTTTTTCATCCGAAAATCGATTTTTTGGACTGTACCAAAAATGATTCAAAATGTCAATTGGATCATGCCTCATGTTGAATAACCACTTTTTAAACCCTCACAGTGACCAAAATTGCCATTTTTACAGAGTTTTGCTTACTCAAAAGCTTCAATTTTGACCCGTTTCAGGCACAGAAATGACTTTAAACACACTTATTTTAGTTGAAAAAGTCATAATTCACATCCAACAGTCATTTAGAGTCAAAAGATTAAATGTTAAAATTTCATCATTATAGACCATTTTGGGAACGTTCGACATGTCCGGAGTCATCGTTTTTCATCCGAAAATTGATTTTTTGGACTGTACCAAAAATGATTCAAAATGTCAATTGGATCGTGCCTCATGTTGAATAACCACTTTTTAAACCCTCACAGTGACCAAAATGGCAATTTTTTTACAGAGTTTTGCTTACTCAAAAGCTTCAATTTTGACCCGTTTCAGTCACAGAAATGACTTTAAATACACTTATTTTAGTTGAAAAAGTCATAATTCACATCCAACAGTCATTTAGAGTCAAAAGATTAAATGTTAAAATTTCATCATTATAGACCATTTTGGGAACGTTCGACATGTCCAGAGTCATCGTTTTTCATCCGAAAATCGATTTTTTGGACTGTACCAAAAATGATTCAAAATGTCAATTGGATCATGCCTCATGTTGAATAACCACTTTTTAAACCCTCAAAGTGACCAAAATTGCCATTTTTACAGATTTTTGCTTACTCAAAAGTTTCAATTTTGACCCGTTTCAGGCACAGAAATGACTTTAAACACACTTATTTTAGTTGAAAAAGTCATAATTCACATCCAACAGTCATTTAGAGTCAAAAGATTAAATGTTAAAATTTCATCATTATAGACCATTTTGGGAACGTTCGACATGTCCGGAGTCATCGTTTTTCATCCGAAAATCGATTTTTTGGACTGTACCAAAAATGATTCAAAATGTCAATTGGATCATGCCTCATGTTGAATAACTACTTTTTAAACCCTCACAGTGACCAAAATTGCCATTTTTACAGAGTTTTGCTTACTCAAAAGCTTCAATTTTGACCCGTTTCAGTCACAGAAATGACTTTAAACACACCTATTTTAGTTGAAAAAGTCATAATTCACATCCAACAGTCATTTAGAGTCAAAAGATTAAATGTTAAAATTTCATCATTATAGACCATTTTGGGAACGTTCGACATGTCCGGAGTCATCGTTTTTCATCCGAAAATCGATTTTTTGGACTGTACCAAAAATGATTCAAAATGTCAATTGGATCATGCCTCATGTTGAATAACCACTTTTTAAACCCTCACAGTGACCAAAATTGCCATTTTTACAGAGTTTTGCTTACTCAAAAGCTTCAATTTTGACCCGTTTCAGGCACAGAAATGACTTTAAACACACTTATTTTAGTTGAAAAAGTCATAATGCACATCCAACAGTCATTTAGAGTCAAAAGATTAAATGTTAAAATTTCATCATTATAGACCATTTTGGGAACGTTCGACATGTCCGGAGTCATCGTTTTTCATCCGAAAATTGATTTTTTGGACTGTACCAAAAATGATTCAAAATGTCAATTGGATCGTGCCTCGTGTTGAATAACCACTTTTTAAACCCTCACAGTGACCAAAATGGCCATTTTTACAGAGTTTTGCTTACTCAAAAGCTTCAATTTTGACCCGTTTCAGTCACAGAAATGACTTTAAATACACTTATTTTAGTTGAAAAAGTCATAATTCACATCCAACAGTCATTTAGAGTCAAAAGATTAAATGTTAAAATTTCATCATTATAGACCATTTTGGGAACGTTCGACATGTCCGGAGTCATCGTTTTTCATCCGAAAATCGATTTTTTGGACTGTACCAAAAATGATTCAAAATGTCAATTGGATCATGCCTCATGTTGAATAACCACTTTTTAAACCCTCACAGTGACCAAAATTGCCATTTTTACAGAGTTTTGCTTACTCAAAAGCTTCAATTTTGACCCGTTTCAGGCACAGAAATGACTTTAAAAAAACTTATTTTAGTTGAAAAAATCATAATGCACATCCCACAGTCATTTAGAGTCAAAAGATTAAATGTTAAAATTTCATCATTATAGACCATTTTGGGAACGTTCGACATGTCCGGAGTCATCATTTTTCATCCGAAAATCGATTTTTTTAGACTGTACCAAAAATGATTCAAAATGTCAATTGGATCATGCCTCATGTTGAATAACCACTTTTTAAACCCTCACAGTGACCAAAATTGCCATTTTTACAGAGTTTTGCTTACTCAAAAGCTTCAATTTTGACCCGTTTCAGGCACAGAAATGACTTTAAACACACTTATTTTAGTTGAAAAAGTCATAATTCACATCCAACAGTCATTTAGAGTCAAAAGATTAAATGTTAAAATTTCATCATTAAAGACCATTTTGGGAACGTTCGACATGTCCGGAGTCATCGTTTTTCATCCGAAAATCGATTTTTTGGACTGTATCAAAAATGATTCAAAATGTCAATTGGATCGTGCCTCATGTTGAATAACCACTTTTTAAACCCTCACAGTGACCAAAATGGCCATTTTTACAAAGTTTTGCTTACTCAAATGCTTCAATTTTGACCCGTTTCAGTCACAGAAATGACTTTAAACACACTTATTTTAGTTGAAAAAGTCATAATTCACATCCAACAGTCATTTAGAGTCAAAAGATTAAATGTTAAAATTTCATCATTATAGACCATTTTGGGAACGTTCGACATGTCCGGAGTCATCGTTTTTCATCCGAAAATCGATTTTTTGGACTGTACCAAAAATGATTCAAAATGTCAATTGGATCATGCCTCATGTTGAATAACCACTTTTTAAACCCTCACAGTGACCAAAATTGCCATTTTTACAGAGTTTTGCTTACTCAAAAGCTTCAATTTTGACCCGTTTCAGGCACAGAAATGACTTTAAACACACTTATTTTAGTTGAAAAAGTCATAATTCACATCCAACAGTCATTTAGAGTCAAAAGATTAAATGTTAAAATTTCATCATTATAGACCATTTTGGGAACGTTCGACATGTCCGGAGTCATCGTTTTTCATCCGAAAATTGATTTTTTGGACTGTACCAAAAATGATTCAAAATGTCAATTGGATCGTGCCTCATGTTGAATAACCACTTTTTAAACCCTCACAGTGACCAAAATGGCAATTTTTTTACAGAGTTTTGCTTACTCAAAAGCTTCAATTTTGACCCGTTTCAGTCACAGAAATGACTTTAAACACACTTATTTTAGTTGAAAAAGTCATAATTCACATCCAACAGTCATTTAGAGTCAAAAGATTAAATGTTAAAATTTCATCATTATAGACCATTTTGGGAACGTTCGACATGTCCGGAGTCATCGTTTTTCATCCGAAAATCGATTTTTTGGACTGTACCAAAAATGATTCAAAATGTCAATTGGATCATGCCTCATGTTGAATAACCGCTTTTTAAACCCTCACAGTGACCAAAATTGCCATTTTTACAGAGTTTTGCTTACTCAAAAGCTTCAATTTTGACCCGTTTCAGGCACAGAAATGACTTTAAACACACTTATTTTAGTTGAAAAAGTCATAATTCACATCCAACAGTCATTTAGAGTCAAAAGATTAAATGTTAAAATTTCATCATTATAGACCATTTTGGGAACGTTCGACATGTCCAGAGTCATCGTTTTTCATCCGAAAATCGATTTTTTGGACTGTACCAAAAATGATTCAAAATGTCAATTGGATCATGCCTCATGTTGAATAACCACTTTTTAAACCCTCAAAGTGACCAAAATTGCCATTTTTACAGATTTTTGCTTACTCAAAAGTTTCAATTTTGACCCGTTTCAGGCACAGAAATGACTTTAAACACACTTATTTTAGTTGAAAAAGTCATAATTCACATCCAACAGTCATTTAGAGTCAAAAGATTAAATGTTAAAATTTCATCATTATAGACCATTTTGGGAACGTTCGACATGTCCGGAGTCATCGTTTTTCATCCGAAAATCGATTTTTTGGACTGTACCAAAAATGATTCAAAATGTCAATTGGATCATGCCTCATGTTGAATAACTACTTTTTAAACCCTCACAGTGACCAAAATTGCCATTTTTACAGAGTTTTGCTTACTCAAAAGCTTCAATTTATGACCCGTTTCAGTCACAGAAATGACTTTAAACACACCTATTTTAGTTGAAAAAGTCATAATTCACATCCAACAGTCATTTAGAGTCAAAAGATTAAATGTTAAAATTTCATCATTATAGACCATTTTGGGAACGTTCGACATGTCCGGAGTCATCGTTTTTCATCCGAAAATCGATTTTTTGGACTGTACCAAAAATGATTCAAAATGTCAATTGGATCATGCCTCATGTTGAATAACCGCTTTTTAAACCCTCACAGTGACCAAAATGGCCATTTTTACAGAGTTTTGCTTACTCAAAAGCTTCAATTTTGACCCGTTTCAGTCACAGAAATGACTTTAAATACACTTATTTTAGTTGAAAAAGTCATAATTCACATCCAACAGTCATTTAGAGTCAAAAGATTAAATGTTAAAATTTCATCATTATAGACCATTTTGGGAACGTTCGACATGTCCGGAGTCATCGTTTTTCATCCGAAAATCGATTTTTTGGACTGTACCAAAAATGATTCAAAATGTCAATTGGATCATGCCTCATGTTGAATAACCACTTTTTAAACCCTCACAGTGACCAAAATTGCCATTTTTACAGAGTTTTGCTTACTCAAAAGCTTCAATTTTGACCCGTTTCAGGCACAGAAATGACTTTAAAAAAACTTATTTTAGTTGAAAAAATCATAATGCACATCCCACAGTCATTTAGAGTCAAAAGATTAAATGTTAAAATTTCATCATTATAGACCATTTTGGGAACGTTCGACATGTCCGGAGTCATCGTTTTTCATCCGAAAATTGATTTTTTGGACTGTACCAAAAATGATTCAAAATGTCAATTGGATTGTGCCTCATGTTGAATAACCACTTTTTAAACCCTCACAGTGACCAAAATGGCAATTTTTTTACAGAGTTTTGCTTACTCAAAAGCTTCAATTTTGACCCGTTTCAGTCACAGAAATGACTTTAAACACACTTATTTTAGTTGAAAAAGTCATAATTCACATCCAACAGTCATTTAGAGTCAAAAGATTAAATGTTAAAATTTCATCATTATAGACCATTTTGGGAACGTTCGACATGTCCGGAGTCATCGTTTTTCATCCGAAAATCGATTTTTTGGACTGTACCAAAAATGATTCAAAATGTCAATTGGATCATGCCTCATGTTGAATAACCGCTTTTTAAACCCTCACAGTGACCAAAATTGCCATTTTTACAGAGTTTTGCTTACTCAAAAGCTTCAATTTTGACCCGTTTCAGGCACAGAAATGACTTTAAACACACTTATTTTAGTTGAAAAAGTCATAATTCACATCCAACAGTCATTTAGAGTCAAAAGATTAAATGTTAAAATTTCATCATTATAGACCATTTTGGGAACGTTCGACATGTCCAGAGTCATCGTTTTTCATCCGAAAATCGATTTTTTGGACTGTACCAAAAATGATTCAAAATGTCAATTGGATCATGCCTCATGTTGAATAACCACTTTTTAAACCCTCAAAGTGACCAAAATTGCCATTTTTACAGATTTTTGCTTACTCAAAAGTTTCAATTTTGACCCGTTTCAGGCACAGAAATGACTTTAAACACACTTATTTTAGTTGAAAAAGTCATAATTCACATCCAACAGTCATTTAGAGTCAAAAGATTAAATGTTAAAATTTCATCATTATAGACCATTTTGGGAACGTTCGACATGTCCGGAGTCATCGTTTTTCATCCGAAAATCGATTTTTTGGACTGTACCAAAAATGATTCAAAATGTCAATTGGATCATGCCTCATGTTGAATAACTACTTTTTAAACCCTCACAGTGACCAAAATTGCCATTTTTACAGAGTTTTGCTTACTCAAAAGCTTCAATTTTGACCCGTTTCAGTCACAGAAATGACTTTAAACACACCTATTTTAGTTGAAAAAGTCATAATTCACATCCAACAGTCATTTAGAGTCAAAAGATTAAATGTTAAAATTTCATCATTATAGACCATTTTGGGAACGTTCGACATGTCCGGAGTCATCGTTTTTCATCCGAAAATCGATTTTTTGGACTGTACCAAAAATGATTCAAAATGTCAATTGGATCATGCCTCATGTTGAATAACCGCTTTTTAAACCCTCACAGTGACCAAAATGGCCATTTTTACAGAGTTTTGCTTACTCAAAAGCTTCAATTTTGACCCGTTTCAGTCACGGAAATGACTTTAAATACACTTATTTTAGTTGAAAAAGTCATAATTCACATCCAACAGTCATTTAGAGTCAAAAGATTAAATGTTAAAATTTCATCATTATAGACCATTTTGGGAACGTTCGACATGTCCGGAGTCATCGTTTTTCATCCGAAAATCGATTTTTTGGACTGTACCAAAAATGATTCAAAATGTCAATTGGATCATGCCTCATGTTGAATAACCACTTTTTAAACCCTCACAGTGACCAAAATTGCCATTTTTACAGAGTTTTGCTTACTCAAAAGCTTCAATTTTGACCCGTTTCAGGCACAGAAATGACTTTAAAAAAACTTATTTTAGTTGAAAAAATCATAATGCACATCCCACAGTCATTTAGAGTCAAAAGATTAAATGTTAAAATTTCATCATTATAGACCATTTTGGGAACGTTCGACATGTCCGGAGTCATCGTTTTTCATCCGAAAATCGATTTTTTTAGACTGTACCAAAAATGATTCAAAATGTCAATTGGATCATGCCTCATGTTGAATAACCACTTTTTAAACCCTCACAGTGACCAAAATTGCCATTTTTACAGAGTTTTGCTTACTCAAAAGCTTCAATTTTGACCCGTTTCAGGCACAGAAATGACTTTAAACACACTTATTTTAGTTGAAAAAGTCATAATTCACATCCAACAGTCATTTAGAGTCAAAAGATTAAATGTTAAAATTTCATCATTAAAGACCATTTTGGGAACGTTCGACATGTCCGGAGTCATCGTTTTTCATCCGAAAATCGATTTTTTGGACTGTATCAAAAATGATTCAAAATGTCAATTGGATCGTGCCTCATGTTGAATAACCACTTTTTAAACCCTCACAGTGAGCAAAATGGCCATTTTTACAAAGTTTTGCTTACTCAAAAGCTTCAATTTTGACCCGTTTCAGTCACAGAAATGACTTTAAACACACTTATTTTAGTTGAAAAAGTCATAATTCACATCCAACAGTCATTTAGAGTCAAAAGATTAAATGTTAAAATTTCATCATTATAGACCATTTTGGGAACGTTCGACATGTCCGGAGTCATCGTTTTTCATCCGAAAATCGATTTTTTGGACTGTACCAAAAATGATTCAAAATGTCAATTGGATCATGCCTCATGTTGAATAACCACTTTTTAAACCCTCACAGTGACCAAAATTGCCATTTTTACAGAGTTTTGCTTACTCAAAAGCTTCAATTTTGACCCGTTTCAGGCACAGAAATGACTTTAAACACACTTATTTTAGTTGAAAAAGTCATAATTCACATCCAACAGTCATTTAGAGTCAAAAGATTAAATGTTAAAATTTCATCATTATAGACCATTTTGGGAACGTTCGACATGTCCGGAGTCATCGTTTTTCATCCGAAAATTGATTTTTTGGACTGTACCAAAAATGATTCAAAATGTCAATTGGATCGTGCCTCATGTTGAATAACCACTTTTTAAACCCTCACAGTGACCAAAATGGCAATTTTTTTTACAGAGTTTTGCTTACTCAAAAGCTTCAATTTTGACCCGTTTCAGTCACAGAAATGACTTTAAACACACTTATTTTAGTTGAAAAAGTCATAATTCACATCCAACAGTCATTTAGAGTCAAAAGATTAAATGTTAAAATTTCATCATTATAGACCATTTTGGGAACGTTCGACATGTCCGGAGTCATCGTTTTTCATCCAAAAATCGATTTTTTGGACTGTACCAAAAATGATTCAAAATGTCAATTGGATCATGCCTCATGTTGAATAACCGCTTTTTAAACCCTCACAGTGACCAAAATTGCCATTTTTACAGAGTTTTGCTTACTCAAAAGCTTCAATTTTGACCCGTTTCAGGCACAGAAATGACTTTAAACACACTTATTTTAGTTGAAAAAGTCATAATTCACATCCAACAGTCATTTAGAGTCAAAAGATTAAATGTTAAAATTTCATCATTATAGACCATTTTGGGAACGTTCGACATGTCCAGAGTCATCGTTTTTCATCCGAAAATCGATTTTTTGGACTGTACCAAAAATGATTCAAAATGTCAATTGGATCATGCCTCATGTTGAATAACCACTTTTTAAACCCTCAAAGTGACCAAAATTGCAATTTTTACAGATTTTTGCTTACTCAAAAGTTTCAATTTTGACCCGTTTCAGGCACAGAAATGACTTTAAACACACTTATTTTAGTTGAAAAAGTCATAATTCACATCCAACAGTCATTTAGAGTCAAAAGATTAAATGTTAAAATTTCATCATTATAGACCATTTTGGGAACGTTCGACATGTCCGGAGTCATCGTTTTTCATCCGAAAATCGATTTTTTGGACTGTACCAAAAATGATTCAAAATGTCAATTGGATCATGCCTCATGTTGAATAACTACTTTTTAAACCCTCACAGTGACCAAAATTGCCATTTTTACAGAGTTTTGCTTACTCAAAAGCTTCAATTTTGACCCGTTTCAGTCACAGAAATGACTTTAAACACACCTATTTTAGTTGAAAAAGTCATAATTCACATCCAACAGTCATTTAGAGTCAAAAGATTAAATGTTAAAATTTCATCATTATAGACCATTTTGGAAACGTTCGACATGTCCGGAGTCATCGTTTTTCATCCGAAAATCGATTTTTTGGACTGTACCAAAAATGATTCAAAATGTCAATTGGATCATGCCTCATGTTGAATAACCACTTTTTAAACCCTCACAGTGACCAAAATTGCCATTTTTACAGAGTTTTGCTTACTCAAAAGCTTCAATTTTGACCCGTTTCAGGCACAGAAATGACTTTAAACACACTTATTTTAGTTGAAAAAGTCATAATGCACATCCAACAGTCATTTAGAGTCAAAAGATTAAATGTTAAAATTTCATCATTATAGACCATTTTGGGAACGTTCGACATGTCCGGAGTCATCGTTTTTCATCCGAAAATCGATTTTTTGGACTGTACCAAAAATGATTCAAAATGTCAATTGGATCATGCCTCATGTTGAATAACCGCTTTTTAAACCCTCACAGTGACCAAAATGGCCATTTTTACAGAGTTTTGCTTACTCAAAAGCTTCAATTTTGACCCGTTTCAGTCACAGAAATGACTTTAAATACACTTATTTTAGTTGAAAAAGTCATAATTCACATCCAACAGTCATTTAGAGTCAAAAGATTAAATGTTAAAATTTCATCATTATAGACCATTTTGGGAACGTTCGACATGTCCGGAGTCATCGTTTTTCATCCGAAAATCGATTTTTTGGACTGTACCAAAAATGATTCAAAATGTCAATTGGATCATGCCTCATGTTGAATAACCACTTTTTAAACCCTCACAGTGACCAAAATTGCCATTTTTACAGAGTTTTGCTTACTCAAAAGCTTCAATTTTGACCCGTTTCAGGCACAGAAATGACTTTAAAAAAACTTATTTTAGTTGAAAAAATCATAATGCACATCCCACAGTCATTTAGAGTCAAAAGATTAAATGTTAAAATTTCATCATTATAGACCATTTTGGGAACGTTCGACATGTCCGGAGTCATCGTTTTTCATCCGAAAATCGATTTTTTTAGACTGTACCAAAAATGATTCAAAATGTCAATTGGATCATGCCTCATGTTGAATAACCACTTTTTAAACCCTCACAGTGACCAAAATTGCCATTTTTACAGAGTTTTGCTTACTCAAGAGCTTCAATTTTGACCCGTTTCAGGCACAGAAATGACTTTAAACACACTTATTTTAGTTGAAAAAGTCATAATTCACATCCAACAGTCATTTAGAGTCAAAAGATTAAATGTTAAAATTTCATCATTAAAGACCATTTTGGGAACGTTCGACATGTCCGGAGTCATCGTTTTTCATCCGAAAATCGATTTTTTGGACTGTATCAAAAATGATTCAAAATGTCAATTGGATCGTGCCTCATGTTGAATAACCACTTTTTAAACCCTCACAGTGAGCAAAATGGCCATTTTTACAAAGTTTTGCTTACTCAAAAGCTTCAATTTTGACCCGTTTCAGTCACAGAAATGACTTTAAACACACTTATTTTAGTTGAAAAAGTCATAATTCACATCCAACAGTCATTTAGAGTCAAAAGATTAAATGTTAAAATTTCATCATTATAGACCATTTTGGGAACGTTCGACATGTCCGGAGTCATCGTTTTTCATCCGAAAATCGATTTTTTGGACTGTACCAAAAATGATTCAAAATGTCAATTGGATCATGCCTCATGTTGAATAACCACTTTTTAAACCCTCACAGTGACCAAAATTGCCATTTTTACAGAGTTTTGCTTACTCAAAAGCTTCAATTTTGACCCGTTTCAGGCACAGAAATGACTTTAAACACACTTATTTTAGTTGAAAAAGTCATAATTCACATCCAACAGTCATTTAGAGTCAAAAGATTAAATGTTAAAATTTCATCATTATAGACCATTTTGGGAACGTTCGACATGTCCGGAGTCATCGTTTTTCATCCGAAAATTGATTTTTTGGACTGTACCAAAAATGATTCAAAATGTCAATTGGATCGTGCCTCATGTTGAATAACCACTTTTTAAACCCTCACAGTGACCAAAATGGCAATTTTTTTACAGAGTTTTGCTTACTCAAAAGCTTCAATTTTGACCCGTTTCAGTCACAGAAATGACTTTAAACACACTTATTTTAGTTGAAAAAGTCATAATTCACATCCAACAGTCATTTAGAGTCAAAAGATTAAATGTTAAAATTTCATCATTATAGACCATTTTGGGAACGTTCGACATGTCCGGAGTCATCGTTTTTCATCCGAAAATCGATTTTTTGGACTGTACCAAAAATGATTCAAAATGTCAATTGGATCATGCCTCATGTTGAATAACCGCTTTTTAAACCCTCACAGTGACCAAAATTGCCATTTTTACAGAGTTTTGCTTACTCAAAAGCTTCAATTTTGACCCGTTTCAGGCACAGAAATGACTTTAAACACACTTATTTTAGTTGAAAAAGTCATAATTCACATCCAACAGTCATTTAGAGTCAAAAGATTAAATGTTAAAATTTCATCATTATAGACCATTTTGGGAACGTTCGACATGTCCAGAGTCATCGTTTTTCATCCGAAAATCGATTTTTTGGACTGTACCAAAAATGATTCAAAATGTCAATTGGATCATGCCTCATGTTGAATAACCACTTTTTAAACCCTCAAAGTGACCAAAATTGCAATTTTTACAGATTTTTGCTTACTCAAAGGTTTCAATTTTGACCCGTTTCAGGCACAGAAATGACTTTACACACACTTATTTTAGTTGAAAAAGTCATAATTCACATCCAACAGTCATTTAGAGTCAAAAGATTAAATGTTAAAATTTCATCATTATAGACCATTTTGGGAACGTTCGACATGTCCGGAGTCATCGTTTTTCATCCGAAAATCGATTTTTTGGACTGTACCAAAAATGATTCAAAATGTCAATTGGATCATGCCTCATGTTGAATAACTACTTTTTAAACCCTCACAGTGACCAAAATTGCCATTTTTACAGAGTTTTGCTTACTCAAAAGCTTCAATTTTGACCCGTTTCAGTCACAGAAATGACTTTAAACACACCTATTTTAGTTGAAAAAGTCATAATTCACATCCAACAGTCATTTAGAGTCAAAAGATTAAATGTTAAAATTTCATCCTTATAGACCATTTTGGGAACGTTCGACATGTCCGGAGTCATCGTTTTTCATCCGAAAATCGATTTTTTGGACTGTACCAAAAATGATTCAAAATGTCAATTGGATCATGCCTCATGTTGAATAACCACTTTTTAAACCCTCACAGTGACCAAAATTGCCATTTTTACAGAGTTTTGCTTACTCAAAAGCTTCAATTTTGACCCGTTTCAGGCACAGAAATGACTTTAAACACACTTATTTTAGTTGAAAAAGTCATAATGCACATCCAACAGTCATTTAGAGTCAAAAGATTAAATGTTAAAATTTCATCATTATAGACCATTTTGGGAACGTTCGACATGTCCGGAGTCATCGTTTTTCATCCGAAAATTGATTTTTTGGACTGTACCAAAAATGATTCAAAATGTCAATTGGATCGTGCCTCATGTTGAATAACCACTTTTTAAACCCTCACAGTGACCAAAATGGCCATTTTTACAGAGTTTTGCTTACTCAAAAGCTTCAATTTTGACCCGTTTCAGTCACAGAAATGACTTTAAATACACTTATTTTAGTTGAAAAAGTCATAATTCACATCCAACAGTCATTTAGAGTCAAAAGATTAAATGTTAAAATTTCATCATTATAGACCATTTTGGGAACGTTCGACATGTCCGGAGTCATCGTTTTTTATCCGAAAATCGATTTTTTGGACTGTACCAAAAATGATTCAAAATGTCAATTGGATCATGCCTCATGTTGAATAACCACTTTTTAAACCCTCACAGTGACCAAAATTGCCATTTTTACAGAGTTTTGCTTACTCAAAAGCTTCAATTTTGACCCGTTTCAGGCACAGAAATGACTTTAAACACACTTATTTTAGTTGAAAAAGTCATAATGCACATCCAACAGTCATTTAGAGTCAAAAGATTAAATGTTAAAATTTCATCATTATAGACCATTTTGGGAACGTTCGACATGTCCGGAGTCATCGTTTTTCATCCGAAAATTGATTTTTTGGACTGTACCAAAAATGATTCAAAATGTCAATTGGATCGTGCCTCATGTTGAATAACCACTTTTTAAACCCTCACAGTGACCAAAATGGCCATTTTTACAGAGTTTTGCTTACTCAAAAGCTTCAATTTTGACCCGTTTCAGTCACAGAAATGACTTTAAATACACTTATTTTAGTTGAAAAAGTCATAATTCACATCCAACAGTCATTTAGAGTCAAAAGATTAAATGTTAAAATTTCATCATTATAGACCATTTTGGGAACGTTCGACATGTCCGGAGTCATCGTTTTTCATCCGAAAATTGATTTTTTGGACTGTACCAAAAATGATTCAAAATGTCAATTGGATCATGCCTCATGTTGAATAACCACTTTTTAAACCCTCACAGTGACCAAAATTGCCATTTTTACAGAGTTTTGCTTACTCAAAAGCTTCAATTTTGACCCGTTTCAGGCACAGAAATGACTTTAAAAAAACTTATTTTAGTTGAAAAAATCATAATGCACATCCCACAGTCATTTAGAGTCAAAAGATTAAATGTTAAAATTTCATCATTATAGACCATTTTGGGAACGTTCGACATGTCCGGAGTCATCGTTTTTCATCCGAAAATTGATTTTTTTAGACTGTACCAAAAATGATTCAAAATGTCAATTGGATCATGCCTCATGTTGAATAACCACTTTTTAAACCCTCACAGTGACCAAAATTGCCATTTTTACAGAGTTTTGCTTACTCAAAAGCTTCAATTTTGACCCGTTTCAGGCACAGAAATGACTTTAAACACACTTATTTTAGTTGAAAAAGTCATAATTCACATCCAACAGTCATTTAGAGTCAAAAGATTAAATGTTAAAATTTCATCATTAAAGACCATTTTGGGAACGTTCGACATGTCCGGAGTCATCGTTTTTCATCCGAAAATCGATTTTTTGGACTGTATCAAAAATGATTCAAAATGTCAATTGGATCGTGCCTCATGTTGAATAACCACTTTTTAAACCCTCACAGTGACCAAAATGGCCATTTTTACAAAGTTTTGCTTACTCAAAAGCTTCAATTTTGACCCGTTTCAGTCACAGAAATGACTTTAAACACACTTATTTTAGTTGAAAAAGTCATAATTCACATCCAACAGTCATTTAGAGTCAAAAGATTAAATGTTAAAATTTCATCATTATAGACCATTTTGGGAACGTTCGACATGTCCGGAGTCATCGTTTTTCATCCGAAAATCGATTTTTTGGACTGTACCAAAAATGATTCAAAATGTCAATTGGATCATGCCTCATGTTGAATAACCACTTTTTAAACCCTCACAGTGACCAAAATTGCCATTTTTACAGAGTTTTGCTTACTCAAAAGCTTCAATTTTGACCCGTTTCAGGCACAGAAATGACTTTAAACACACTTATTTTAGTTGAAAAAGTCATAATTCACATCCAACAGTCATTTAGAGTCAAAAGATTAAATGTTAAAATTTCATCATTATAGACCATTTTGGGAACATTCGACATGTCCGGAGTCATCGTTTTTCATCCGAAAATTGATTTTTTGGACTGTACCAAAAATGATTCAAAATGTCAATTGGATCGTGCCTCATGTTGAATAACCACTTTTTAAACCCTCACAGTGACCAAAATGGCAATTTTTTTACAGAGTTTTGCTTACTCAAAAGCTTCAATTTTGACCCGTTTCAGTCACAGAAATGACTTTAAACACACTTATTTTAGTTGAAAAAGTCATAATTCACATCCAACAGTCATTTAGAGTCAAAAGATTAAATGTTAAAATTTCATCATTATAGACCATTTTGGGAACGTTCGACATGTCCGGAGTCATCGTTTTTCATCCGAAAATCGATTTTTTGGACTGTACCAAAAATGATTCAAAATGTCAATTGGATCATGCCTCATGTTGAATAACCGCTTTTTAAACCCTCACAGTGACCAAAATTGCCATTTTTACAGAGTTTTGCTTACTCAAAAGCTTCAATTTTGACCCGTTTCAGGCACAGAAATGACTTTAAACACACTTATTTTAGTTGAAAAAGTCATAATTCACATCCAACAGTCATTTAGAGTCAAAAGATTAAATGTTAAAATTTCATCATTATAGACCATTTTGGGAACGTTCGACATGTCCAGAGTCATCGTTTTTCATCCGAAAATCGATTTTTTGGACTGTACCAAAAATGATTCAAAATGTCAATTGGATCATGCCTCATGTTGAATAACCACTTTTTAAACCCTCAAAGTGACCAAAATTGCAATTTTTACAGATTTTTGCTTACTCAAAAGTTTCAATTTTGACCCGTTTCAGGCACAGAAATGACTTTAAACACACTTATTTTAGTTGAAAAAGTCATAATTCACATCCAACAGTCATTTAGAGTCAAAAGATTAAATGTTAAAATTTCATCATTATAGACCATTTTGGGAACGTTCGACATGTCCGGAGTCATCGTTTTTCATCCGAAAATCGATTTTTTGGACTGTACCAAAAATGATTCAAAATGTCAATTGGATCATGCCTCATGTTGAATAACTACTTTTTAAACCCTCACAGTGACCAAAATTGCCATTTTTACAGAGTTTTGCTTACTCAAAAGCTTCAATTTTGACCCGTTTCAGTCACAGAAATGACTTTAAACACACCTATTTTAGTTGAAAAAGTCATAATTCACATCCAACAGTCATTTAGAGTCAAAAGATTAAATGTTAAAATTTCATCATTATAGACCATTTTGGGAACGTTCGACATGTCCGGAGTCATCGTTTTTCATCCGAAAATTGATTTTTTGGACTGTACCAAAAATGATTCAAAATGTCAATTGGATCATGCCTCATGTTGAATAACCACTTTTTAAACCCTCACAGTGACCAAAATTGCCATTTTTACAGAGTTTTGCTTACTCAAAAGCTTCAATTTTGACCCGTTTCAGGCACAGAAATGACTTTAAACACACTTATTTTAGTTGAAAAAGTCATAATGCACATCCAACAGTCATTTAGAGTCAAAAGATTAAATGTTAAAATTTCATCATTATAGACCATTTTGGGAACGTTCGACATGTCCGGAGTCATCGTTTTTCATCCGAAAATTGATTTTTTGGACTGTACCAAAAATGATTCAAAATGTCAATTGGATCGTGCCTCATGTTGAATAACCATTTTTTAAATCCTCACAGTGACCAAAATGGCCATTTTTACAGAGTTTTGCTTACTCAAAAGCTTCAATTTTGACCCGTTTCAGTCACAGAAATGACTTTAAATACACTTATTTTAGTTGAAAAAGTCATAATTCACATCCAACAGTCATTTAGAGTCAAAAGATTAAATGTTAAAATTTCATCATTATAGACCATTTTGGGAACGTTCGACATGTCCGGAGTCATCGTTTTTTATCCGAAAATCGATTTTTTGGACTGTACCAAAAATGATTCAAAATGTCAATTGGATCATGCCTCATGTTGAATAACCACTTTTTAAACCCTCACAGTGACCAAAATTGCCATTTTTACAGAGTTTTGCTTACTCAAAAGCTTCAATTTTGACCCGTTTCAGGCACAGAAATGACTTTAAAAAAACCTATTTTAGTTGAAAAAATCATAATGCACATCCCACAGTCATTTAGAGTCAAAAGATTAAATGTTAAAATTTCATCATTATAGACCATTTTGGGAACGTTCGACATGTCCGGAGTCATCGTTTTTCATCCGAAAATCGATTTTTTTAGACTGTACCAAAAATGATTCAAAATGTCAATTGGATCATGCCTCATGTTGAATAACCACTTTTTAAACCCTCACAGTGACCAAAATTGCCATTTTTACAGAGTTTTGCTTACTCAAAAGCTTCAATTTGACCCGTTTCAGGCACAGAAATGACTTTAAACACACTTATTTTAGTTGAAAAAGTCATAATTCACATCCAACAGTCATTTAGAGTCAAAAGATTAAATGTTAAAATTTCATCATTAAAGACCATTTTGGGAACGTTCGACATGTCCGGAGTCATCGTTTTTCATCCGAAAATCGATTTTTTGGACTGTATCAAAAATGATTCAAAATGTCAATTGGATCGTGCCTCATGTTGAATAACCACTTTTTAAACCCTCACAGTGACCAAAATGGCCATTTTTACAAAGTTTTGCTTACTCAAAAGCTTCAATTTTGACCCGTTTCAGTCACAGAAATGACTTTAAACACACTTATTTTAGTTGAAAAAGTCATAATTCACATCCAACAGTCATTTAGAGTCAAAAGATTAAATGTTAAAATTTCATCATTATAGACCATTTTGGGAACGTTCGACATGTCCGGAGTCATCGTTTTTCATCCGAAAATCGATTTTTTGGACTGTACCAAAAATGATTCAAAATGTCAATTGGATCATGCCTCATGTTGAATAACCACTTTTTAAACCCTCACAGTGACCAAAATTGCCATTTTTACAGAGTTTTGCTTACTCAAAAGCTTCAATTTTGACCCGTTTCAGGCACAGAAATGACTTTAAACACACTTATTTTAGTTGAAAAAGTCATAATTCACATCCAACAGTCATTTAGAGTCAAAAGATTAAATGTTAAAATTTCATCATTATAGACCATTTTGGGAACGTTCGACATGTCCGGAGTCATCGTTTTTCATCCGAAAATTGATTTTTTGGACTGTACCAAAAATGATTCAAAATGTCAATTGGATCGTGCCTCATGTTGAATAACCACTTTTTAAACCCTCACAGTGACCAAAATGGCAATTTTTTTACAGAGTTTTGCTTACTCAAAAGCTTCAATTTTGACCCGTTTCAGTCACAGAAATGACTTTAAACACACTTATTTTAGTTGAAAAAGTCATAATTCACATCCAACAGTCATTTAGAGTCAAAAGATTAAATGTTAAAATTTCATCATTATAGACCATTTTGGGAACGTTCGACATGTCCGGAGTCATCGTTTTTCATCCGAAAATCGATTTTTTGGACTGTACCAAAAATGATTCAAAATGTCAATTGGATCATGCCTCATGTTGAATAACTACTTTTTAAACCCTCACAGTGACCAAAATTGCCATTTTTACAGAGTTTTGCTTACTCAAAAGCTTCAATTTTGACCCGTTTCAGTCACAGAAATGACTTTAAACACACCTATTTTAGTTGAAAAAGTCATAATTCACATCCAACAGTCATTTAGAGTCAAAAGATTAAATGTTAAAATTTCATCATTATAGACCATTTTGGGAACGTTCGACATGTCCGGAGTCATCGTTTTTCATCCGAAAATCGATTTTTTGGACTGTACCAAAAATGATTCAAAATGTCAATTGGATCATGCCTCATGTTGAATAACCACTTTTTAAACCCTCACAGTGACCAAAATTGCCATTTTTACAGAGTTTTGCTTACTCAAAAGCTTCAATTTTGACCCGTTTCAGGCACAGAAATGACTTTAAACACACTTATTTTAGTTGAAAAAGTCATAATGCACATCCAACAGTCATTTAGAGTCAAAAGATTAAATGTTAAAATTTCATCATTATAGACCATTTTGGGAACGTTCGACATGTCCGGAGTCATCGTTTTTCATCCGAAAATTGATTTTTTGGACTGTACCAAAAATGATTCAAAATGTCAATTGGATCGTGCCTCATGTTGAATAACCACTTTTTAAACCCTCACAGTGACCAAAATGGCCATTTTTACAGAGTTTTGCTTACTCAAAAGCTTCAATTTTGACCCGTTTCAGTCACAGAAATGACTTTAAATACACTTATTTTAGTTGAAAAAGTCATAATTCACATCCAACAGTCATTTAGAGTCAAAAGATTAAATGTTAAAATTTCATCATTATAGACCATTTTGGGAACGTTCGACATGTCCGGAGTCATCGTTTTTCATCCGAAAATCGATTTTTTGGACTGTACCAAAAATGATTCAAAATGTCAATTAGATCATGCCTCATGTTGAATAACCACTTTTTAAACCCTCACAGTGACCAAAATTGCCATTTTTACAGAGTTTTGCTTACTCAAAAGCTTCAATTTTGACCCGTTTCAGGCACAGAAATGACTTTAAAAAAACTTATTTTAGTTGAAAAAATCATAATGCACATCCCACAGTCATTTAGAGTCAAAAGATTAAATGTTAAAATTTCATCATTATAGACCATTTTGGGAACGTTCGACATGTCCGGAGTCATCGTTTTTCATCCGAAAATCGATTTTTTTAGACTGTACCAAAAATGATTCAAAATGTCAATTGGATCATGCCTCATGTTGAATAACCACTTTTTAAACCCTCACAGTGACCAAAATTGCCATTTTTACAGAGTTTTGCTTACTCAAAAGCTTCAATTTTGACCCGTTTCAGGCACAGAAATGACTTTAAACACACTTATTTTAGTTGAAAAAGTCATAATTCACATCCAACAGTCATTTAGAGTCAAAAGATTAAATGTTAAAATTTCATCATTAAAGACCATTTTGGGAACGTTCGACATGTCCGGAGTCATCGTTTTTCATCCGAAAATCGATTTTTTGGACTGTATCAAAAATGATTCAAAATGTCAATTGGATCGTGCCTCATGTTGAATAACCACTTTTTAAACCCTCACAGTGACCAAAATGGCCATTTTTACAAAGTTTTGCTTACTCAAAAGCTTCAATTTTGACCCGTTTCAGTCACAGAAATGACTTTAAACACACTTATTTTAGTTGAAAAAGTCATAATTCACATCCAACAGTCATTTAGAGTCAAAAGATTAAATGTTAAAATTTCATCATTATAGACCATTTTGGGAACGTTCGACATGTCCGGAGTCATCGTTTTTCATCCGAAAATCGATTTTTTGGACTGTACCAAAAATGATTCAAAATGTCAATTGGATCATGCCTCATGTTGAATAACCACTTTTTAAACCCTCACAGTGACCAAAATTGCCATTTTTACAGAGTTTTGCTTACTCAAAAGCTTCAATTTTGACCCGTTTCAGGCACAGAAATGACTTTAAACACACTTATTTTAGTTGAAAAAGTCATAATTCACATCCAACAGTCATTTAGAGTCAAAAGATTAAATGTTAAAATTTCATCATTATAGACCATTTTGGGAACGTTCGACATGTCCGGAGTCATCGTTTTTCATCCGAAAATTGATTTTTTGGACTGTACCAAAAATGATTCAAAATGTCAATTGGATCGTGCCTCATGTTGAATAACCACTTTTTAAACCCTCACAGTGACCAAAATGGCAATTTTTTTACAGAGTTTTGCTTACTCAAAAGCTTCAATTTTGACCCGTTTCAGTCACAGAAATGACTTTAAACACACTTATTTTAGTTGAAAAAGTCATAATTCACATCCAACAGTCATTTAGAGTCAAAAGATTAAATGTTAAAATTTTATCATTATAGACCATTTTGGGAACGTTCGACATGTCCGGAGTCATCGTTTTTCATCCGAAAATCGATTTTTTGGACTGTACCAAAAATGATTCAAAATGTCAATTGGATCATGCCTCATGTTGAATAACCACTTTTTAAACCCTCACAGTGACCAAAATTGCCATTTTTACAGAGTTTTGCTTACTCAAAAGCTTCAATTTTGACCCGTTTCAGGCACAGAAATGACTTTAAACACACTTATTTTAGTTAAAAAAGTCATAATGCACATCCAACAGTCATTTAGAGTCAAAAGATTAAATGTTAAAATTTCATCATTATAGACCATTTTGGGAACGTTCGACATGTCCGGAGTCATCGTTTTTCATCCGAAAATTGATTTTTTGGACTGTACCAAAAATGATTCAAAATGTCAATTGGATCGTGCCTCATGTTGAATAACCACTTTTTAAACCCTCACAGTGACCAAAATGGCCATTTTTACAGAGTTTTGCTTACTCAAAAGCTTCAATTTTGACCCGTTTCAGTCACAGAAATGACTTTAAATACACTTATTTTAGTTGAAAAAGTCATAATTCACATCCAACAGTCATTTAGAGTCAAAAGATTAAATGTTAAAATTTCATCATTATAGACCATTTTGGGAACGTTCGACATGTCCGGAGTCATCGTTTTTCATCCGAAAATCGATTTTTTGGACTGTACCAAAAATGATTCAAAATGTCAATTGGATCATGCCTCATGTTGAATAACCACTTTTTAAACCCTCACAGTGACCAAAATTGCCATTTTTACAGAGTTTTGCTTACTCAAAAGCTTCAATTTTGACCCGTTTCAGGCACAGAAATGACTTTAAAAAAACGTATTTTAGTTGAAAAAATCATAATGCACATCCCACAGTCATTTAGAGTCAAAAGATTAAATGTTAAAATTTCATCATTAAAGACCATTTTGGGAACGTTCGACATGTCCGGAGTCATCGTTTTTCATCCGAAAATCGATTTTTTGGACTGTATCAAAAATGATTCAAAATGTCAATTGGATCGTGCCTCATGTTGAATAACCACTTTTTAAACCCTCACAGTGACCAAAATGGCAATTTTTACAAAGTTTTGCTTACTCAAAAGCTTCAATTTTGACCCGTTTCAGTCACAGAAATGACTTTAAACACACTTATTTTAGTTGAAAAAGTCATAATTCACATCCAACAGTCATTTAGAGTCAAAAGATTAAATGTTAAAATTTCATCATTATAGACCATTTTGGGAACGTTCGACATGTCCGGAGTCATCGTTTTTCATCCGAAAATCGATTTTTTGGACTGTACCAAAAATGATTCAAAATGTCAATTGGATCATGCCTCATGTTGAATAACCACTTTTTAAACCCTCACAGTGACCAAAATTGCCATTTTTACAGAGTTTTGCTTACTCAAAAGCTTCAATTTTGACCCGTTTCAGGCACAGAAATGACTTTAAACACACTTATTTTAGTTGAAAAAGTCATAATGCACATCCAACAGTCATTTAGAGTCAAAAGATTAAATGTTAAAATTTCATCATTATAGACCATTTTGGGAACGTTCGACATGTCCGGAGTCATCGTTTTTCATCCGAAAATTGATTTTTTGGACTGTACCAAAAATGATTCAAAATGTCAATTGGATCGTGCCTCATGTTGAATAACCACTTTTTAAACCCTCACAGTGACCAAAATGGCCATTTTTACAGAGTTTTGCTTACTCAAAAGCTTCAATTTTGACCCGTTTCAGTCACAGAAATGACTTTAAATACACTTATTTTAGTTGAAAAAGTCATAATTCACATCCAACAGTCATTTAGAGTCAAAAGATTAAATGTTAAAATTTCATCATTATAGACCATTTTGGGAACGTTCGACATGTCCGGAGTCATCGTTTTTCATCCGAAAATTGATTTTTTGGACTGTACCAAAAATGATTCAAAATGTCAATTGGATCATGCCTCATGTTGAATAACCACTTTTTAAACCCTCACAGTGACCAAAATTGCCATTTTTACAGAGTTTTGCTTACTCAAAAGCTTCAATTTTGACCCGTTTCAGGCACAGAAATGACTTTAAAAAAACGTATTTTAGTTGAAAAAATCATAATGCACATCCCACAGTCATTTAGAGTCAAAAGATTAAATGTTAAAATTTCATCATTAAAGACCATTTTGGGAACGTTCGACATGTCCGGAGTCATCGTTTTTCATCCGAAAATCGATTTTTTGGACTGTATCAAAAATGATTCAAAATGTCAATTGGATCGTGCCTCATGTTGAATAACCACTTTTTAAACCCTCACAGTGACCAAAATGGCAATTTTTACAAAGTTTTGCTTACTCAAAAGCTTCAATTTTGACCCGTTTCAGTCACAGAAATGACTTTAAACACACTTATTTTAGTTGAAAAAGTCATAATTCACATCCAACAGTCATTTAGAGTCAAAAGATTAAATGTTAAAATTTCATCATTATAGACCATTTTGGGAACGTTCGACATGTCCGGAGTCATCGTTTTTCATCCGAAAATCGATTTTTTGGACTGTACCAAAAATGATTCAAAATGTCAATTGGATCATGCCTCATGTTGAATAACCACTTTTTAAACCCTCACAGTGACCAAAATTGCCATTTTTACAGAGTTTTGCTTACTCAAAAGCTTCAATTTTGACCCGTTTCAGGCACAGAAATGACTTTAAACACACTTATTTTAGTTGAAAAAGTCATAATGCACATCCAACAGTCATTTAGAGTCAAAAGATTAAATGTTAAAATTTCATCATTATAGACCATTTTGGGAACGTTCGACATGTCCGGAGTCATCGTTTTTCATCCGAAAATTGATTTTTTGGACTGTACCAAAAATGATTCAAAATGTCAATTGGATCGTGCCTCATGTTGAATAACCACTTTTTAAACCCTCACAGTGACCAAAATGGCCATTTTTACAGAGTTTTGCTTACTCAAAAGCTTCAATTTTGACCCGTTTCAGTCACAGAAATGACTTTAA
The DNA here is from genome assembly GCF_964263255.1 of Lissotriton vulgaris. Classification (NCBI taxonomy): domain Eukaryota; kingdom Metazoa; phylum Chordata; class Amphibia; order Caudata; family Salamandridae; genus Lissotriton; species Lissotriton vulgaris. The sequence goes on from NW_028243417.1 coordinate 291,079, forward strand.
ATACACTTATTTTAGTTGAAAAAGTCATAATTCACATCCAACAGTCATTTAGAGTCAAAAGATTAAATGTTAAAATTTCATCATTATAGACCATTTTGGGAACGTTCGACATGTCCGGAGTCATCGTTTTTCATCCGAAAATTGATTTTTTGGACTGTACCAAAAATGATTCAAAATGTCAATTGGATCATGCCTCATGTTGAATAACCACTTTTTAAACCCTCACAGTGACCAAAATTGCCATTTTTACAGAGTTTTGCTTACTCAAAAGCTTCAATTTTGACCCGTTTCAGGCACAGAAATGACTTTAAAAAAACTTATTTTAGTTGAAAAAATCATAATGCACATCCCACAGTCATTTAGAGTCAAAAGATTAAATGTTAAAATTTCATCATTATAGACCATTTTGGGAACGTTCGACATGTCCGGAGTCATCGTTTTTCATCCGAAAATTGATTTTTTTAGACTGTACCAAAAATGATTCAAAATGTCAATTGGATCATGCCTCATGTTGAATAACCACTTTTTAAACCCTCACAGTGACCAAAATTGCCATTTTTACAGAGTTTTGCTTACTCAAAAGCTTCAATTTTGACCCGTTTCAGGCACAGAAATGACTTTAAACACACTTATTTTAGTTGAAAAAGTCATAATTCACATCCAACAGTCATTTAGAGTCAAAAGATTAAATGTTAAAATTTCATCATTAAAGACCATTTTGGGAACGTTCGACATGTCCGGAGTCATCGTTTTTCATCCGAAAATCGATTTTTTGGACTGTATCAAAAATGATTCAAAATGTCAATTGGATCGTGCCTCATGTTGAATAACCACTTTTTAAACCCTCACAGTGACCAAAATGGCCATTTTTACAAAGTTTTGCTTACTCAAAAGCTTCAATTTTGACCCGTTTCAGTCACAGAAATGACTTTAAACACACTTATTTTAGTTGAAAAAGTCATAATTCACATCCAACAGTCATTTAGAGTCAAAAGATTAAATGTTAAAATTTCATCATTATAGACCATTTTGGGAACGTTCGACATGTCCGGAGTCATCGTTTTTCATCCGAAAATCGATTTTTTGGACTGTACCAAAAATGATTCAAAATGTCAATTGGATCATGCCTCATGTTGAATAACCACTTTTTAAACCCTCACAGTGACCAAAATTGCCATTTTTACAGAGTTTTGCTTACTCAAAAGCTTCAATTTTGACCCGTTTCAGGCACAGAAATGACTTTAAACACACTTATTTTAGTTGAAAAAGTCATAATTCACATCCAACAGTCATTTAGAGTCAAAAGATTAAATGTTAAAATTTCATCATTATAGACCATTTTGGGAACGTTCGACATGTCCGGAGTCATCGTTTTTCATCCGAAAATTGATTTTTTGGACTGTACCAAAAATGATTCAAAATGTCAATTGGATCGTGCCTCATGTTGAATAACCACTTTTTAAACCCTCACAGTGACCAAAATGGCAATTTTTTTACAGAGTTTTGCTTACTCAAAAGCTTCAATTTTGACCCGTTTCAGTCACAGAAATGACTTTAAACACACTTATTTTAGTTGAAAAAGTCATAATTCACATCCAACAGTCATTTAGAGTCAAAAGATTAAATGTTAAAATTTCATCATTATAGACCATTTTGGGAACGTTCGACATGTCCGGAGTCATCGTTTTTCATCCGAAAATCGATTTTTTGGACTGTACCAAAAATGATTCAAAATGTCAATTGGATCATGCCTCATGTTGAATAACCGCTTTTTAAACCCTCACAGTGACCAAAATTGCCATTTTTACAGAGTTTTGCTTACTCAAAAGCTTCAATTTTGACCCGTTTCAGGCACAGAAATGACTTTAAACACACTTATTTTAGTTGAAAAAGTCATAATTCACATCCAACAGTCATTTAGAGTCAAAAGATTAAATGTTAAAATTTCATCATTATAGACCATTTTGGGAACGTTCGACATGTCCAGAGTCATCGTTTTTCATCCGAAAATCGATTTTTTGGACTGTACCAAAAATGATTCAAAATGTCAATTGGATCATGCCTCATGTTGAATAACCACTTTTTAAACCCTCAAAGTGACCAAAATTGCAATTTTTACAGATTTTTGCTTACTCAAAAGTTTCAATTTTGACCCGTTTCAGGCACAGAAATGACTTTAAACACACTTATTTTAGTTGAAAAAGTCATAATTCACATCCAACAGTCATTTAGAGTCAAAAGATTAAATGTTAAAATTTCATCATTATAGACCATTTTGGGAACGTTCGACATGTCCGGAGTCATCGTTTTTCATCCGAAAATCGATTTTTTGGACTGTACCAAAAATGATTCAAAATGTCAATTGGATCATGCCTCATGTTGAATAACTACTTTTTAAACCCTCACAGTGACCAAAATTGCCATTTTTACAGAGTTTTGCTTACTCAAAAGCTTCAATTTTGACCCGTTTCAGTCACAGAAATGACTTTAAACACACCTATTTTAGTTGAAAAAGTCATAATTCACATCCAACAGTCATTTAGAGTCAAAAGATTAAATGTTAAAATTTCATCATTATAGACCATTTTGGGAACGTTCGACATGTCCGGAGTCATCGTTTTTCATCCGAAAATTGATTTTTTGGACTGTACCAAAAATGATTCAAAATGTCAATTGGATCATGCCTCATGTTGAATAACCACTTTTTAAACCCTCACAGTGACCAAAATTGCCATTTTTACAGAGTTTTGCTTACTCAAAAGCTTCAATTTTGACCCGTTTCAGGCACAGAAATGACTTTAAACACACTTATTTTAGTTGAAAAAGTCATAATGCACATCCAACAGTCATTTAGAGTCAAAAGATTAAATGTTAAAATTTCATCATTATAGACCATTTTGGGAACGTTCGACATGTCCGGAGTCATCGTTTTTCATCCGAAAATTGATTTTTTGGACTGTACCAAAAATGATTCAAAATGTCAATTGGATCGTGCCTCATGTTGAATAACCACTTTTTAAATCCTCACAGTGACCAAAATGGCCATTTTTACAGAGTTTTGCTTACTCAAAAGCTTCAATTTTGACCCGTTTCAGTCACAGAAATGACTTTAAATACACTTATTTTAGTTGAAAAAGTCATAATTCACATCCAACAGTCATTTAGAGTCAAAAGATTAAATGTTAAAATTTCATCATTATAGACCATTTTGGGAACGTTCGACATGTCCGGAGTCATCGTTTTTTATCCGAAAATCGATTTTTTGGACTGTACCAAAAATGATTCAAAATGTCAATTGGATCATGCCTCATGTTGAATAACCACTTTTTAAACCCTCACAGTGACCAAAATTGCCATTTTTACAGAGTTTTGCTTACTCAAAAGCTTCAATTTTGACCCGTTTCAGGCACAGAAATGACTTTAAAAAAACTTATTTTAGTTGAAAAAATCATAATGCACATCCCACAGTCATTTAGAGTCAAAAGATTAAATGTTAAAATTTCATCATTATAGACCATTTTGGGAACGTTCGACATGTCCGGAGTCATCGTTTTTCATCCGAAAATCGATTTTTTTAGACTGTACCAAAAATGATTCAAAATGTCAATTGGATCATGCCTCATGTTGAATAACCACTTTTTAAACCCTCACAGTGACCAAAATTGCCATTTTTACAGAGTTTTGCTTACTCAAAAGCTTCAATTTGACCCGTTTCAGGCACAGAAATGACTTTAAACACACTTATTTTAGTTGAAAAAGTCATAATTCACATCCAACAGTCATTTAGAGTCAAAAGATTAAATGTTAAAATTTCATCATTAAAGACCATTTTGGGAACGTTCGACATGTCCGGAGTCATCGTTTTTCATCCGAAAATCGATTTTTTGGACTGTATCAAAAATGATTCAAAATGTCAATTGGATCGTGCCTCATGTTGAATAACCACTTTTTAAACCCTCACAGTGACCAAAATGGCCATTTTTACAAAGTTTTGCTTACTCAAAAGCTTCAATTTTGACCCGTTTCAGTCACAGAAATGACTTTAAACACACTTATTTTAGTTGAAAAAGTCATAATTCACATCCAACAGTCATTTAGAGTCAAAAGATTAAATGTTAAAATTTCATCATTATAGACCATTTTGGGAACGTTCGACATGTCCGGAGTCATCGTTTTTCATCCGAAAATCGATTTTTTGGACTGTACCAAAAATGATTCAAAATGTCAATTGGATCATGCCTCATGTTGAATAACCACTTTTTAAACCCTCACAGTGACCAAAATTGCCATTTTTACAGAGTTTTGCTTACTCAAAAGCTTCAATTTTGACCCGTTTCAGGCACAGAAATGACTTTAAACACACTTATTTTAGTTGAAAAAGTCATAATTCACATCCAACAGTCATTTAGAGTCAAAAGATTAAATGTTAAAATTTCATCATTATAGACCATTTTGGGAACGTTCGACATGTCCGGAGTCATCGTTTTTCATCCGAAAATTGATTTTTTGGACTGTACCAAAAATGATTCAAAATGTCAATTGGATCGTGCCTCATGTTGAATAACCACTTTTTAAACCCTCACAGTGACCAAAATGGCAATTTTTTTACAGAGTTTTGCTTACTCAAAAGCTTCAATTTTGACCCGTTTCAGTCACAGAAATGACTTTAAACACACTTATTTTAGTTGAAAAAGTCATAATTCACATCCAACAGTCATTTAGAGTCAAAAGATTAAATGTTAAAATTTCATCATTATAGACCATTTTGGGAACGTTCGACATGTCCGGAGTCATCGTTTTTCATCCGAAAATCGATTTTTTGGACTGTACCAAAAATGATTCAAAATGTCAATTGGATCGCCTCATGTTGAATAACTACTTTTTAAACCCTCACAGTGACCAAAATTGCCATTTTTACAGAGTTTTGCTTACTCAAAAGCTTCAATTTTGACCCGTTTCAGTCACAGAAATGACTTTAAACACACCTATTTTAGTTGAAAAAGTCATAATTCACATCCAACAGTCATTTAGAGTCAAAAGATTAAATGTTAAAATTTCATCATTATAGACCATTTTGGGAACGTTCGACATGTCCGGAGTCATCGTTTTTCATCCGAAAATCGATTTTTTGGACTGTACCAAAAATGATTCAAAATGTCAATTGGATCATGCCTCATGTTGAATAACCACTTTTTAAACCCTCACAGTGACCAAAATTGCCATTTTTACAGAGTTTTGCTTACTCAAAAGCTTCAATTTTGACCCGTTTCAGGCACAGAAATGACTTTAAACACACTTATTTTAGTTGAAAAAGTCATAATGCACATCCAACAGTCATTTAGAGTCAAAAGATTAAATGTTAAAATTTCATCATTATAGACCATTTTGGGAACGTTCGACATGTCCGGAGTCATCGTTTTTCATCCGAAAATTGATTTTTTGGACTGTACCAAAAATGATTCAAAATGTCAATTGGATCGTGCCTCATGTTGAATAACCACTTTTTAAACCCTCACAGTGACCAAAATGGCCATTTTTACAGAGTTTTGCTTACTCAAAAGCTTCAATTTTGACCCGTTTCAGTCACAGAAATGACTTTAAATACACTTATTTTAGTTGAAAAAGTCATAATTCACATCCAACAGTCATTTAGAGTCAAAAGATTAAATGTTAAAATTTCATCATTATAGACCATTTTGGGAACGTTCGACATGTCCGGAGTCATCGTTTTTCATCCGAAAATCGATTTTTTGGACTGTACCAAAAATGATTCAAAATGTCAATTAGATCATGCCTCATGTTGAATAACCACTTTTTAAACCCTCACAGTGACCAAAATTGCCATTTTTACAGAGTTTTGCTTACTCAAAAGCTTCAATTTTGACCCGTTTCAGGCACAGAAATGACTTTAAAAAAACTTATTTTAGTTGAAAAAATCATAATGCACATCCCACAGTCATTTAGAGTCAAAAGATTAAATGTTAAAATTTCATCATATAGACCATTTTGGGAACGTTCGACATGTCCGGAGTCATCGTTTTTCATCCGAAAATCGATTTTTTTAGACTGTACCAAAAATGATTCAAAATGTCAATTGGATCATGCCTCATGTTGAATAACCACTTTTTAAACCCTCACAGTGACCAAAATTGCCATTTTTACAGAGTTTTGCTTACTCAAAAGCTTCAATTTTGACCCGTTTCAGGCACAGAAATGACTTTAAACACACTTATTTTAGTTGAAAAAGTCATAATTCACATCCAACAGTCATTTAGAGTCAAAAGATTAAATGTTAAAATTTCATCATTAAAGACCATTTTGGGAACGTTCGACATGTCCGGAGTCATCGTTTTTCATCCGAAAATCGATTTTTTGGACTGTATCAAAAATGATTCAAAATGTCAATTGGATCGTGCCTCATGTTGAATAACCACTTTTTAAACCCTCACAGTGACCAAAATGGCCATTTTTACAAAGTTTTGCTTACTCAAAAGCTTCAATTTTGACCCGTTTCAGTCACAGAAATGACTTTAAACACACTTATTTTAGTTGAAAAAGTCATAATTCACATCCAACAGTCATTTAGAGTCAAAAGATTAAATGTTAAAATTTCATCATTATAGACCATTTTGGGAACGTTCGACATGTCCGGAGTCATCGTTTTTCATCCGAAAATCGATTTTTTGGACTGTACCAAAAATGATTCAAAATGTCAATTGGATCATGCCTCATGTTGAATAACCACTTTTTAAACCCTCACAGTGACCAAAATTGCCATTTTTACAGAGTTTTGCTTACTCAAAAGCTTCAATTTTGACCCGTTTCAGGCACAGAAATGACTTTAAACACACTTATTTTAGTTGAAAAAGTCATAATTCACATCCAACAGTCATTTAGAGTCAAAAGATTAAATGTTAAAATTTCATCATTATAGACCATTTTGGGAACGTTCGACATGTCCGGAGTCATCGTTTTTCATCCGAAAATTGATTTTTTGGACTGTACCAAAAATGATTCAAAATGTCAATTGGATCGTGCCTCATGTTGAATAACCACTTTTTAAACCCTCACAGTGACCAAAATGGCAATTTTTTTACAGAGTTTTGCTTACTCAAAAGCTTCAATTTTGACCCGTTTCAGTCACAGAAATGACTTTAAACACACTTATTTTAGTTGAAAAAGTCATAATTCACATCCAACAGTCATTTAGAGTCAAAAGATTAAATGTTAAAATTTCATCATTATAGACCATTTTGGGAACGTTCGACATGTCCGGAGTCATCGTTTTTCATCCGAAAATTGATTTTTTGGACTGTACCAAAAATGATTCAAAATGTCAATTGGATCATGCCTCATGTTGAATAACCGCTTTTTAAACCCTCACAGTGACCAAAATTGCCATTTTTACAGAGTTTTGCTTACTCAAAAGCTTCAATTTTGACCCGTTTCAGGCACAGAAATGACTTTAAACACACTTATTTTAGTTGAAAAAGTCATAATTCACATCCAACAGTCATTTAGAGTCAAAAGATTAAATGTTAAAATTTCATCATTATAGACCATTTTGGGAACGTTCGACATGTCCAGAGTCATCGTTTTTCATCCGAAAATCGATTTTTTGGACTGTACCAAAAATGATTCAAAATGTCAATTGGATCATGCCTCATGTTGAATAACCACTTTTTAAACCCTCAAAGTGACCAAAATTGCCATTTTTACAGATTTTTGCTTACTCAAAAGTTTCAATTTTGACCCGTTTCAGGCACAGAAATGACTTTAAACACACTTATTTTAGTTGAAAAAGTCATAATTCACATCCAACAGTCATTTAGAGTCAAAAGATTAAATGTTAAAATTTTATCATTATAGACCATTTTGGGAACGTTCGACATGTCCGGAGTCATCGTTTTTCATCCGAAAATCGATTTTTTGGACTGTACCAAAAATGATTCAAAATGTCAATTGGATCATGCCTCATGTTGAATAACCACTTTTTAAACCCTCACAGTGACCAAAATGGCAATTTTTACAAAGTTTTGCTTACTCAAAAGCTTCAATTTTGACCCGTTTCAGTCACAGAAATGACTTTAAACACACTTATTTTAGTTGAAAAAGTCATAATTCACATCCAACAGTCATTTAGAGTCAAAAGATTAAATGTTAAAATTTCATCATTATAGACCATTTTGGGAACGTTCGACATGTCCGGAGTCATCGTTTTTCATCCGAAAATCGATTTTTTGGACTGTATCAAAAATGATTCAAAATGTCAATTGGAATCGTGCCTCATGTTGAATAACCACTTTTTAAACCCTCACAGTGACCAAAATGGCAATTTTTACAAAGTTTTGCTTACTCAAAAGCTTCAATTTTGACCCGTTTCAGTCACAGAAATGACTTTAAACACACTTATTTTAGTTGAAAAAGTCATAATTCACATCCAACAGTCATTTAGAGTCAAAAGATTAAATGTTAAAATTTCATCATTATAGACCATTTTGGGAACGTTCGACATGTCCGGAGTCATCGTTTTTCATCCGAAAATTGATTTTTTGACTGTACCAAAAATGATTCAAAATGTCAATTGGATCGTGCCTCATGTTGAATAACCACTTTTTAAACCCTCACAGTGACCAAAATGGCAATTTTTTTACAGAGTTATGCTTACTCAAAAGCTTCAATTTTGACCCGTTTCAGTCACAGAAATGACTTTAAACACACTTATTTTAGTTGAAAAAGTCATAATTCACATCCAACAGTCATTTAGAGTCAAAAGATTAAATGTTAAAATTTCATCATTATAGACCATTTTGGGAACGTTCGACATGTCCGGAGTCATCGTTTTTCATCCGAAAATCGATTTTTTGGACTGTACCAAAAAATGATTCAAAATGTCAATTGGATCATGCCTCATGTTGAATAACCGCTTTTTAAACCCTCACAGTGACCAAAATTGCCATTTTTACAGAGTTTTGCTTACTCAAAAGCTTCAATTTTGACCCGTTTCAGGCACAGAAATGACTTTTAAACACACTTATTTTAGTTGAAAAAGTCATAATTCACATCCAACAGTCATTTAGAGTCAAAAGATTAAATGTTAAAATTTCATCATTATAGACCATTTTGGGAACGTTCGACATGTCCAGAGTCATCGTTTTTCATCCGAAAATCGATTTTTTGGACTGTACCAAAAATGATTCAAAATGTCAATTGGATCATGCCTCATGTTGAATAACCACTTTTTAAACCCTCAAAGTGACCAAAATTGCAATTTTTACAGATTTTTGCTTACTCAAAGGTTTCAATTTTGACCCGTTTCAGGCACAGAAATGACTTTACACACACTTATTTTAGTTGAAAAAGTCATAATTCACATCCAACAGTCATTTAGAGTCAAAAGATTAAATGTTAAAATTTCATCATTATAGACCATTTTGGGAACGTTCGACATGTCCGGAGTCATCGTTTTTCATCCGAAAATCGATTTTTTGGACTGTACCAAAAATGATTCAAAATGTCAATTGGATCATGCCTCATGTTGAATAACTACTTTTTAAACCCTCACAGTGACCAAAATTGCCATTTTTACAGAGTTTTGCTTACTCAAAAGCTTCAATTTTGACCCGTTTCAGTCACAGAAATGACTTTAAACACACCTATTTTAGTTGAAAAAGTCATAATTCACATCCAACAGTCATTTAGAGTCAAAAGATTAAATGTTAAAATTTCATCCTTATAGACCATTTTGGGAACGTTCGACATGTCCGGAGTCATCGTTTTTCATCCGAAAATCGATTTTTTGGACTGTACCAAAAATGATTCAAAATGTCAATTGGATCATGCCTCATGTTGAATAACCACTTTTTAAACCCTCACAGTGACCAAAATTGCCATTTTTACAGAGTTTTGCTTACTCAAAAGCTTCAATTTTGACCCGTTTCAGGCACAGAAATGACTTTAAACACACTTATTTTAGTTGAAAAAGTCATAATGCACATCCAACAGTCATTTAGAGTCAAAAGATTAAATGTTAAAATTTCATCATTATAGACCATTTTGGGAACGTTCGACATGTCCGGAGTCATCGTTTTTCATCCGAAAATTGATTTTTTGGACTGTACCAAAAATGATTCAAAATGTCAATTGGATCGTGCCTCATGTTGAATAACCACTTTTTAAACCCTCACAGTGACCAAAATGGCCATTTTTACAGAGTTTTGCTTACTCAAAAGCTTCAATTTTGACCCGTTTCAGTCACAGAAATGACTTTAAATACACTTATTTTAGTTGAAAAAGTCATAATTCACATCCAACAGTCATTTAGAGTCAAAAGATTAAATGTTAAAATTTCATCATTATAGACCATTTTGGGAACGTTCGACATGTCCGGAGTCATCGTTTTTCATCCGAAAATTGATTTTTTGGACTGTACCAAAAATGATTCAAAATGTCAATTGGATCATGCCTCATGTTGAATAACCACTTTTTAAACCCTCACAGTGACCAAAATTGCCATTTTTACAGAGTTTTGCTTACTCAAAAGCTTCAATTTTGACCCGTTTCAGGCACAGAAATGACTTTAAAAAAACTTATTTTAGTTGAAAAAATCATAATGCACATCCCACAGTCATTTAGAGTCAAAAGATTAAATGTTAAAATTTCATCATTATAGACCATTTTGGGAACGTTCGACATGTCCGGAGTCATCGTTTTTCATCCGAAAATTGATTTTTTTAGACTGTACCAAAAATGATTCAAAATGTCAATTGGATCATGCCTCATGTTGAATAACCACTTTTTAAACCCTCACAGTGACCAAAATTGCCATTTTTACAGAGTTTTGCTTACTCAAAAGCTTCAATTTTGACCCGTTTCAGGCACAGAAATGACTTTAAACACACTTATTTTAGTTGAAAAAGTCATAATTCACATCCAACAGTCATTTAGAGTCAAAAGATTAAATGTTAAAATTTCATCATTAAAGACCATTTTGGGAACGTTCGACATGTCCGGAGTCATCGTTTTTCATCCGAAAATCGATTTTTTGGACTGTATCAAAAATGATTCAAAATGTCAATTGGATCGTGCCTCATGTTGAATAACCACTTTTTAAACCCTCACAGTGACCAAAATGGCCATTTTTACAAAGTTTTGCTTACTCAAAAGCTTCAATTTTGACCCGTTTCAGTCACAGAAATGACTTTAAACACACTTATTTTAGTTGAAAAAGTCATAATTCACATCCAACAGTCATTTAGAGTCAAAAGATTAAATGTTAAAATTTCATCATTATAGACCATTTTGGGAACGTTCGACATGTCCGGAGTCATCGTTTTTCATCCGAAAATCGATTTTTTGGACTGTACCAAAAATGATTCAAAATGTCAATTGGATCATGCCTCATGTTGAATAACCACTTTTTAAACCCTCACAGTGACCAAAATTGCCATTTTTACAGAGTTTTGCTTACTCAAAAGCTTCAATTTTGACCCGTTTCAGGCACAGAAATGACTTTAAACACACTTATTTTAGTTGAAAAAGTCATAATTCACATCCAACAGTCATTTAGAGTCAAAAGATTAAATGTTAAAATTTCATCATTATAGACCATTTTGGGAACATTCGACATGTCCGGAGTCATCGTTTTTCATCCGAAAATTGATTTTTTGGACTGTACCAAAAATGATTCAAAATGTCAATTGGATCGTGCCTCATGTTGAATAACCACTTTTTAAACCCTCACAGTGACCAAAATGGCAATTTTTTTACAGAGTTTTGCTTACTCAAAAGCTTCAATTTTGACCCGTTTCAGTCACAGAAATGACTTTAAACACACTTATTTTAGTTGAAAAAGTCATAATTCACATCCAACAGTCATTTAGAGTCAAAAGATTAAATGTTAAAATTTCATCATTATAGACCATTTTGGGAACGTTCGACATGTCCGGAGTCATCGTTTTTCATCCGAAAATCGATTTTTTGGACTGTACCAAAAATGATTCAAAATGTCAATTGGATCATGCCTCATGTTGAATAACCGCTTTTTAAACCCTCACAGTGACCAAAATTGCCATTTTTACAGAGTTTTGCTTACTCAAAAGCTTCAATTTTGACCCGTTTCAGGCACAGAAATGACTTTAAACACACTTATTTTAGTTGAAAAAGTCATAATTCACATCCAACAGTCATTTAGAGTCAAAAGATTAAATGTTAAAATTTCATCATTATAGACCATTTTGGGAACGTTCGACATGTCCAGAGTCATCGTTTTTCATCCGAAAATCGATTTTTTGGACTGTACCAAAAATGATTCAAAATGTCAATTGGATCATGCCTCATGTTGAATAACCACTTTTTAAACCCTCAAAGTGACCAAAATTGCAATTTTTACAGATTTTTGCTTACTCAAAAGTTTCAATTTTGACCCGTTTCAGGCACAGAAATGACTTTAAACACACTTATTTTAGTTGAAAAAGTCATAATTCACATCCAACAGTCATTTAGAGTCAAAAGATTAAATGTTAAAATTTCATCATTATAGACCATTTTGGGAACGTTCGACATGTCCGGAGTCATCGTTTTTCATCCGAAAATCGATTTTTTGGACTGTACCAAAAATGATTCAAAATGTCAATTGGATCATGCCTCATGTTGAATAACTACTTTTTAAACCCTCACAGTGACCAAAATTGCCATTTTTACAGAGTTTTGCTTACTCAAAAGCTTCAATTTTGACCCGTTTCAGTCACAGAAATGACTTTAAACACACCTATTTTAGTTGAAAAAGTCATAATTCACATCCAACAGTCATTTAGAGTCAAAAGATTAAATGTTAAAATTTCATCATTATAGACCATTTTGGGAACGTTCGACATGTCCGGAGTCATCGTTTTTCATCCGAAAATTGATTTTTTGGACTGTACCAAAAATGATTCAAAATGTCAATTGGATCATGCCTCATGTTGAATAACCACTTTTTAAACCCTCACAGTGACCAAAATTGCCATTTTTACAGAGTTTTGCTTACTCAAAAGCTTCAATTTTGACCCGTTTCAGGCACAGAAATGACTTTAAACACACTTATTTTAGTTGAAAAAGTCATAATGCACATCCAACAGTCATTTAGAGTCAAAAGATTAAATGTTAAAATTTCATCATTATAGACCATTTTGGGAACGTTCGACATGTCCGGAGTCATCGTTTTTCATCCGAAAATTGATTTTTTGGACTGTACCAAAAATGATTCAAAATGTCAATTGGATCGTGCCTCATGTTGAATAACCATTTTTTAAATCCTCACAGTGACCAAAATGGCCATTTTTACAGAGTTTTGCTTACTCAAAAGCTTCAATTTTGACCCGTTTCAGTCACAGAAATGACTTTAAATACACTTATTTTAGTTGAAAAAGTCATAATTCACATCCAACAGTCATTTAGAGTCAAAAGATTAAATGTTAAAATTTCATCATTATAGACCATTTTGGGAACGTTCGACATGTCCGGAGTCATCGTTTTTTATCCGAAAATCGATTTTTTGGACTGTACCAAAAATGATTCAAAATGTCAATTGGATCATGCCTCATGTTGAATAACCACTTTTTAAACCCTCACAGTGACCAAAATTGCCATTTTTACAGAGTTTTGCTTACTCAAAAGCTTCAATTTTGACCCGTTTCAGGCACAGAAATGACTTTAAAAAAACCTATTTTAGTTGAAAAAATCATAATGCACATCCCACAGTCATTTAGAGTCAAAAGATTAAATGTTAAAATTTCATCATTATAGACCATTTTGGGAACGTTCGACATGTCCGGAGTCATCGTTTTTCATCCGAAAATCGATTTTTTTAGACTGTACCAAAAATGATTCAAAATGTCAATTGGATCATGCCTCATGTTGAATAACCACTTTTTAAACCCTCACAGTGACCAAAATTGCCATTTTTACAGAGTTTTGCTTACTCAAAAGCTTCAATTTGACCCGTTTCAGGCACAGAAATGACTTTAAACACACTTATTTTAGTTGAAAAAGTCATAATTCACATCCAACAGTCATTTAGAGTCAAAAGATTAAATGTTAAAATTTCATCATTAAAGACCATTTTGGGAACGTTCGACATGTCCGGAGTCATCGTTTTTCATCCGAAAATCGATTTTTTGGACTGTATCAAAAATGATTCAAAATGTCAATTGGATCGTGCCTCATGTTGAATAACCACTTTTTAAACCCTCACAGTGACCAAAATGGCCATTTTTACAAAGTTTTGCTTACTCAAAAGCTTCAATTTTGACCCGTTTCAGTCACAGAAATGACTTTAAACACACTTATTTTAGTTGAAAAAGTCATAATTCACATCCAACAGTCATTTAGAGTCAAAAGATTAAATGTTAAAATTTCATCATTATAGACCATTTTGGGAACGTTCGACATGTCCGGAGTCATCGTTTTTCATCCGAAAATCGATTTTTTGGACTGTACCAAAAATGATTCAAAATGTCAATTGGATCATGCCTCATGTTGAATAACCACTTTTTAAACCCTCACAGTGACCAAAATTGCCATTTTTACAGAGTTTTGCTTACTCAAAAGCTTCAATTTTGACCCGTTTCAGGCACAGAAATGACTTTAAACACACTTATTTTAGTTGAAAAAGTCATAATTCACATCCAACAGTCATTTAGAGTCAAAAGATTAAATGTTAAAATTTCATCATTATAGACCATTTTGGGAACGTTCGACATGTCCGGAGTCATCGTTTTTCATCCGAAAATTGATTTTTTGGACTGTACCAAAAATGATTCAAAATGTCAATTGGATCGTGCCTCATGTTGAATAACCACTTTTTAAACCCTCACAGTGACCAAAATGGCAATTTTTTTACAGAGTTTTGCTTACTCAAAAGCTTCAATTTTGACCCGTTTCAGTCACAGAAATGACTTTAAACACACTTATTTTAGTTGAAAAAGTCATAATTCACATCCAACAGTCATTTAGAGTCAAAAGATTAAATGTTAAAATTTCATCATTATAGACCATTTTGGGAACGTTCGACATGTCCGGAGTCATCGTTTTTCATCCGAAAATCGATTTTTTGGACTGTACCAAAAATGATTCAAAATGTCAATTGGATCATGCCTCATGTTGAATAACTACTTTTTAAACCCTCACAGTGACCAAAATTGCCATTTTTACAGAGTTTTGCTTACTCAAAAGCTTCAATTTTGACCCGTTTCAGTCACAGAAATGACTTTAAACACACCTATTTTAGTTGAAAAAGTCATAATTCACATCCAACAGTCATTTAGAGTCAAAAGATTAAATGTTAAAATTTCATCATTATAGACCATTTTGGGAACGTTCGACATGTCCGGAGTCATCGTTTTTCATCCGAAAATCGATTTTTTGGACTGTACCAAAAATGATTCAAAATGTCAATTGGATCATGCCTCATGTTGAATAACCACTTTTTAAACCCTCACAGTGACCAAAATTGCCATTTTTACAGAGTTTTGCTTACTCAAAAGCTTCAATTTTGACCCGTTTCAGGCACAGAAATGACTTTAAACACACTTATTTTAGTTGAAAAAGTCATAATGCACATCCAACAGTCATTTAGAGTCAAAAGATTAAATGTTAAAATTTCATCATTATAGACCATTTTGGGAACGTTCGACATGTCCGGAGTCATCGTTTTTCATCCGAAAATTGATTTTTTGGACTGTACCAAAAATGATTCAAAATGTCAATTGGATCGTGCCTCATGTTGAATAACCACTTTTTAAACCCTCACAGTGACCAAAATGGCCATTTTTACAGAGTTTTGCTTACTCAAAAGCTTCAATTTTGACCCGTTTCAGTCACAGAAATGACTTTAAATACACTTATTTTAGTTGAAAAAGTCATAATTCACATCCAACAGTCATTTAGAGTCAAAAGATTAAATGTTAAAATTTCATCATTATAGACCATTTTGGGAACGTTCGACATGTCCGGAGTCATCGTTTTTCATCCGAAAATCGATTTTTTGGACTGTACCAAAAATGATTCAAAATGTCAATTAGATCATGCCTCATGTTGAATAACCACTTTTTAAACCCTCACAGTGACCAAAATTGCCATTTTTACAGAGTTTTGCTTACTCAAAAGCTTCAATTTTGACCCGTTTCAGGCACAGAAATGACTTTAAAAAAACTTATTTTAGTTGAAAAAATCATAATGCACATCCCACAGTCATTTAGAGTCAAAAGATTAAATGTTAAAATTTCATCATTATAGACCATTTTGGGAACGTTCGACATGTCCGGAGTCATCGTTTTTCATCCGAAAATCGATTTTTTTAGACTGTACCAAAAATGATTCAAAATGTCAATTGGATCATGCCTCATGTTGAATAACCACTTTTTAAACCCTCACAGTGACCAAAATTGCCATTTTTACAGAGTTTTGCTTACTCAAAAGCTTCAATTTTGACCCGTTTCAGGCACAGAAATGACTTTAAACACACTTATTTTAGTTGAAAAAGTCATAATTCACATCCAACAGTCATTTAGAGTCAAAAGATTAAATGTTAAAATTTCATCATTAAAGACCATTTTGGGAACGTTCGACATGTCCGGAGTCATCGTTTTTCATCCGAAAATCGATTTTTTGGACTGTATCAAAAATGATTCAAAATGTCAATTGGATCGTGCCTCATGTTGAATAACCACTTTTTAAACCCTCACAGTGACCAAAATGGCCATTTTTACAAAGTTTTGCTTACTCAAAAGCTTCAATTTTGACCCGTTTCAGTCACAGAAATGACTTTAAACACACTTATTTTAGTTGAAAAAGTCATAATTCACATCCAACAGTCATTTAGAGTCAAAAGATTAAATGTTAAAATTTCATCATTATAGACCATTTTGGGAACGTTCGACATGTCCGGAGTCATCGTTTTTCATCCGAAAATCGATTTTTTGGACTGTACCAAAAATGATTCAAAATGTCAATTGGATCATGCCTCATGTTGAATAACCACTTTTTAAACCCTCACAGTGACCAAAATTGCCATTTTTACAGAGTTTTGCTTACTCAAAAGCTTCAATTTTGACCCGTTTCAGGCACAGAAATGACTTTAAACACACTTATTTTAGTTGAAAAAGTCATAATTCACATCCAACAGTCATTTAGAGTCAAAAGATTAAATGTTAAAATTTCATCATTATAGACCATTTTGGGAACGTTCGACATGTCCGGAGTCATCGTTTTTCATCCGAAAATTGATTTTTTGGACTGTACCAAAAATGATTCAAAATGTCAATTGGATCGTGCCTCATGTTGAATAACCACTTTTTAAACCCTCACAGTGACCAAAATGGCAATTTTTTTACAGAGTTTTGCTTACTCAAAAGCTTCAATTTTGACCCGTTTCAGTCACAGAAATGACTTTAAACACACTTATTTTAGTTGAAAAAGTCATAATTCACATCCAACAGTCATTTAGAGTCAAAAGATTAAATGTTAAAATTTTATCATTATAGACCATTTTGGGAACGTTCGACATGTCCGGAGTCATCGTTTTTCATCCGAAAATCGATTTTTTGGACTGTACCAAAAATGATTCAAAATGTCAATTGGATCATGCCTCATGTTGAATAACCACTTTTTAAACCCTCACAGTGACCAAAATTGCCATTTTTACAGAGTTTTGCTTACTCAAAAGCTTCAATTTTGACCCGTTTCAGGCACAGAAATGACTTTAAACACACTTATTTTAGTTAAAAAAGTCATAATGCACATCCAACAGTCATTTAGAGTCAAAAGATTAAATGTTAAAATTTCATCATTATAGACCATTTTGGGAACGTTCGACATGTCCGGAGTCATCGTTTTTCATCCGAAAATTGATTTTTTGGACTGTACCAAAAATGATTCAAAATGTCAATTGGATCGTGCCTCATGTTGAATAACCACTTTTTAAACCCTCACAGTGACCAAAATGGCCATTTTTACAGAGTTTTGCTTACTCAAAAGCTTCAATTTTGACCCGTTTCAGTCACAGAAATGACTTTAAATACACTTATTTTAGTTGAAAAAGTCATAATTCACATCCAACAGTCATTTAGAGTCAAAAGATTAAATGTTAAAATTTCATCATTATAGACCATTTTGGGAACGTTCGACATGTCCGGAGTCATCGTTTTTCATCCGAAAATCGATTTTTTGGACTGTACCAAAAATGATTCAAAATGTCAATTGGATCATGCCTCATGTTGAATAACCACTTTTTAAACCCTCACAGTGACCAAAATTGCCATTTTTACAGAGTTTTGCTTACTCAAAAGCTTCAATTTTGACCCGTTTCAGGCACAGAAATGACTTTAAAAAAACGTATTTTAGTTGAAAAAATCATAATGCACATCCCACAGTCATTTAGAGTCAAAAGATTAAATGTTAAAATTTCATCATTAAAGACCATTTTGGGAACGTTCGACATGTCCGGAGTCATCGTTTTTCATCCGAAAATCGATTTTTTGGACTGTATCAAAAATGATTCAAAATGTCAATTGGATCGTGCCTCATGTTGAATAACCACTTTTTAAACCCTCACAGTGACCAAAATGGCAATTTTTACAAAGTTTTGCTTACTCAAAAGCTTCAATTTTGACCCGTTTCAGTCACAGAAATGACTTTAAACACACTTATTTTAGTTGAAAAAGTCATAATTCACATCCAACAGTCATTTAGAGTCAAAAGATTAAATGTTAAAATTTCATCATTATAGACCATTTTGGGAACGTTCGACATGTCCGGAGTCATCGTTTTTCATCCGAAAATCGATTTTTTGGACTGTACCAAAAATGATTCAAAATGTCAATTGGATCATGCCTCATGTTGAATAACCACTTTTTAAACCCTCACAGTGACCAAAATTGCCATTTTTACAGAGTTTTGCTTACTCAAAAGCTTCAATTTTGACCCGTTTCAGGCACAGAAATGACTTTAAACACACTTATTTTAGTTGAAAAAGTCATAATGCACATCCAACAGTCATTTAGAGTCAAAAGATTAAATGTTAAAATTTCATCATTATAGACCATTTTGGGAACGTTCGACATGTCCGGAGTCATCGTTTTTCATCCGAAAATTGATTTTTTGGACTGTACCAAAAATGATTCAAAATGTCAATTGGATCGTGCCTCATGTTGAATAACCACTTTTTAAACCCTCACAGTGACCAAAATGGCCATTTTTACAGAGTTTTGCTTACTCAAAAGCTTCAATTTTGACCCGTTTCAGTCACAGAAATGACTTTAAATACACTTATTTTAGTTGAAAAAGTCATAATTCACATCCAACAGTCATTTAGAGTCAAAAGATTAAATGTTAAAATTTCATCATTATAGACCATTTTGGGAACGTTCGACATGTCCGGAGTCATCGTTTTTCATCCGAAAATTGATTTTTTGGACTGTACCAAAAATGATTCAAAATGTCAATTGGATCATGCCTCATGTTGAATAACCACTTTTTAAACCCTCACAGTGACCAAAATTGCCATTTTTACAGAGTTTTGCTTACTCAAAAGCTTCAATTTTGACCCGTTTCAGGCACAGAAATGACTTTAAAAAAACGTATTTTAGTTGAAAAAATCATAATGCACATCCCACAGTCATTTAGAGTCAAAAGATTAAATGTTAAAATTTCATCATTAAAGACCATTTTGGGAACGTTCGACATGTCCGGAGTCATCGTTTTTCATCCGAAAATCGATTTTTTGGACTGTATCAAAAATGATTCAAAATGTCAATTGGATCGTGCCTCATGTTGAATAACCACTTTTTAAACCCTCACAGTGACCAAAATGGCAATTTTTACAAAGTTTTGCTTACTCAAAAGCTTCAATTTTGACCCGTTTCAGTCACAGAAATGACTTTAAACACACTTATTTTAGTTGAAAAAGTCATAATTCACATCCAACAGTCATTTAGAGTCAAAAGATTAAATGTTAAAATTTCATCATTATAGACCATTTTGGGAACGTTCGACATGTCCGGAGTCATCGTTTTTCATCCGAAAATCGATTTTTTGGACTGTACCAAAAATGATTCAAAATGTCAATTGGATCATGCCTCATGTTGAATAACCACTTTTTAAACCCTCACAGTGACCAAAATTGCCATTTTTACAGAGTTTTGCTTACTCAAAAGCTTCAATTTTGACCCGTTTCAGGCACAGAAATGACTTTAAACACACTTATTTTAGTTGAAAAAGTCATAATGCACATCCAACAGTCATTTAGAGTCAAAAGATTAAATGTTAAAATTTCATCATTATAGACCATTTTGGGAACGTTCGACATGTCCGGAGTCATCGTTTTTCATCCGAAAATTGATTTTTTGGACTGTACCAAAAATGATTCAAAATGTCAATTGGATCGTGCCTCATGTTGAATAACCACTTTTTAAACCCTCACAGTGACCAAAATGGCCATTTTTACAGAGTTTTGCTTACTCAAAAGCTTCAATTTTGACCCGTTTCAGTCACAGAAATGACTTTAAATACACTTATTTTAGTTGAAAAAGTCATAATTCACATCCAACAGTCATTTAGAGTCAAAAGATTAAATGTTAAAATTTCATCATTATAGACCATTTTGGGAACGTTCGACATGTCCGGAGTCATCGTTTTTCATCCGAAAATTGATTTTTTGGACTGTACCAAAAATGATTCAAAATGTCAATTGGATCATGCCTCATGTTGAATAACCACTTTTTAAACCCTCACAGTGACCAAAATTGCCATTTTTACAGAGTTTTGCTTACTCAAAAGCTTCAATTTTGACCCGTTTCAGGCACAGAAATGACTTTAAAAAAACTTATTTTAGTTGAAAAAATCATAATGCACATCCCACAGTCATTTAGAGTCAAAAGATTAAATGTTAAAATTTCATCATTATAGACCATTTTGGGAACGTTCGACATGTCCGGAGTCATCGTTTTTCATCCGAAAATTGATTTTTTTAGACTGTACCAAAAATGATTCAAAATGTCAATTGGATCATGCCTCATGTTGAATAACCACTTTTTAAACCCTCACAGTGACCAAAATTGCCATTTTTACAGAGTTTTGCTTACTCAAAAGCTTCAATTTTGACCCGTTTCAGGCACAGAAATGACTTTAAACACACTTATTTTAGTTGAAAAAGTCATAATTCACATCCAACAGTCATTTAGAGTCAAAAGATTAAATGTTAAAATTTCATCATTAAAGACCATTTTGGGAACGTTCGACATGTCCGGAGTCATCGTTTTTCATCCGAAAATCGATTTTTTGGACTGTATCAAAAATGATTCAAAATGTCAATTGGATCGTGCCTCATGTTGAATAACCACTTTTTAAACCCTCACAGTGACCAAAATGGCCATTTTTACAAAGTTTTGCTTACTCAAAAGCTTCAATTTTGACCCGTTTCAGTCACAGAAATGACTTTAAACACACTTATTTTAGTTGAAAAAGTCATAATTCACATCCAACAGTCATTTAGAGTCAAAAGATTAAATGTTAAAATTTCATCATTATAGACCATTTTGGGAACGTTCGACATGTCCGGAGTCATCGTTTTTCATCCGAAAATCGATTTTTTGGACTGTACCAAAAATGATTCAAAATGTCAATTGGATCATGCCTCATGTTGAATAACCACTTTTTAAACCCTCACAGTGACCAAAATTGCCATTTTTACAGAGTTTTGCTTACTCAAAAGCTTCAATTTTGACCCGTTTCAGGCACAGAAATGACTTTAAACACACTTATTTTAGTTGAAAAAGTCATAATTCACATCCAACAGTCATTTAGAGTCAAAAGATTAAATGTTAAAATTTCATCATTATAGACCATTTTGGGAACGTTCGACATGTCCGGAGTCATCGTTTTTCATCCGAAAATTGATTTTTTGGACTGTACCAAAAATGATTCAAAATGTCAATTGGATCGTGCCTCATGTTGAATAACCACTTTTTAAACCCTCACAGTGACCAAAATGGCAATTTTTTTACAGAGTTTTGCTTACTCAAAAGCTTCAATTTTGACCCGTTTCAGTCACAGAAATGACTTTAAACACACTTATTTTAGTTGAAAAAGTCATAATTCACATCCAACAGTCATTTAGAGTCAAAAGATTAAATGTTAAAATTTCATCATTATAGACCATTTTGGGAACGTTCGACATGTCCGGAGTCATCGTTTTTCATCCGAAAATCGATTTTTTGGACTGTACCAAAAATGATTCAAAATGTCAATTGGATCATGCCTCATGTTGAATAACCGCTTTTTAAACCCTCACAGTGACCAAAATTGCCATTTTTACAGAGTTTTGCTTACTCAAAAGCTTCAATTTTGACCCGTTTCAGGCACAGAAATGACTTTAAACACACTTATTTTAGTTGAAAAAGTCATAATTCACATCCAACAGTCATTTAGAGTCAAAAGATTAAATGTTAAAATTTCATCATTATAGACCATTTTGGGAACGTTCGACATGTCCAGAGTCATCGTTTTTCATCCGAAAATCGATTTTTTGGACTGTACCAAAAATGATTCAAAATGTCAATTGGATCATGCCTCATGTTGAATAACCACTTTTTAAACCCTCAAAGTGACCAAAATTGCAATTTTTACAGATTTTTGCTTACTCAAAAGTTTCAATTTTGACCCGTTTCAGGCACAGAAATGACTTTAAACACACTTATTTTAGTTGAAAAAGTCATAATTCACATCCAACAGTCATTTAGAGTCAAAAGATTAAATGTTAAAATTTCATCATTATAGACCATTTTGGGAACGTTCGACATGTCCGGAGTCATCGTTTTTCATCCGAAAATCGATTTTTTGGACTGTACCAAAAATGATTCAAAATGTCAATTGGATCATGCCTCATGTTGAATAACTACTTTTTAAACCCTCACAGTGACCAAAATTGCCATTTTTACAGAGTTTTGCTTACTCAAAAGCTTCAATTTTGACCCGTTTCAGTCACAGAAATGACTTTAAACACACCTATTTTAGTTGAAAAAGTCATAATTCACATCCAACAGTCATTTAGAGTCAAAAGATTAAATGTTAAAATTTCATCATTATAGACCATTTTGGGAACGTTCGACATGTCCGGAGTCATCGTTTTTCATCCGAAAATTGATTTTTTGGACTGTACCAAAAATGATTCAAAATGTCAATTGGATCATGCCTCATGTTGAATAACCACTTTTTAAACCCTCACAGTGACCAAAATTGCCATTTTTACAGAGTTTTGCTTACTCAAAAGCTTCAATTTTGACCCGTTTCAGGCACAGAAATGACTTTAAACACACTTATTTTAGTTGAAAAAGTCATAATGCACATCCAACAGTCATTTAGAGTCAAAAGATTAAATGTTAAAATTTCATCATTATAGACCATTTTGGGAACGTTCGACATGTCCGGAGTCATCGTTTTTCATCCGAAAATTGATTTTTTGGACTGTACCAAAAATGATTCAAAATGTCAATTGGATCGTGCCTCATGTTGAATAACCACTTTTTAAATCCTCACAGTGACCAAAATGGCCATTTTTACAGAGTTTTGCTTACTCAAAAGCTTCAATTTTGACCCGTTTCAGTCACAGAAATGACTTTAAATACACTTATTTTAGTTGAAAAAGTCATAATTCACATCCAACAGTCATTTAGAGTCAAAAGATTAAATGTTAAAATTTCATCATTATAGACCATTTTGGGAACGTTCGACATGTCCGGAGTCATCGTTTTTTATCCGAAAATCGATTTTTTGGACTGTACCAAAAATGATTCAAAATGTCAATTGGATCATGCCTCATGTTGAATAACCACTTTTTAAACCCTCACAGTGACCAAAATTGCCATTTTTACAGAGTTTTGCTTACTCAAAAGCTTCAATTTTGACCCGTTTCAGGCACAGAAATGACTTTAAAAAAACTTATTTTAGTTGAAAAAATCATAATGCACATCCCACAGTCATTTAGAGTCAAAAGATTAAATGTTAAAATTTCATCATTATAGACCATTTTGGGAACGTTCGACATGTCCGGAGTCATCGTTTTTCATCCGAAAATCGATTTTTTTAGACTGTACCAAAAATGATTCAAAATGTCAATTGGATCATGCCTCATGTTGAATAACCACTTTTTAAACCCTCACAGTGACCAAAATTGCCATTTTTACAGAGTTTTGCTTACTCAAAAGCTTCAATTTGACCCGTTTCAGGCACAGAAATGACTTTAAACACACTTATTTTAGTTGAAAAAGTCATAATTCACATCCAACAGTCATTTAGAGTCAAAAGATTAAATGTTAAAATTTCATCATTAAAGACCATTTTGGGAACGTTCGACATGTCCGGAGTCATCGTTTTTCATCCGAAAATCGATTTTTTGGACTGTATCAAAAATGATTCAAAATGTCAATTGGATCGTGCCTCATGTTGAATAACCACTTTTTAAACCCTCACAGTGACCAAAATGGCCATTTTTACAAAGTTTTGCTTACTCAAAAGCTTCAATTTTGACCCGTTTCAGTCACAGAAATGACTTTAAACACACTTATTTTAGTTGAAAAAGTCATAATTCACATCCAACAGTCATTTAGAGTCAAAAGATTAAATGTTAAAATTTCATCATTATAGACCATTTTGGGAACGTTCGACATGTCCGGAGTCATCGTTTTTCATCCGAAAATCGATTTTTTGGACTGTACCAAAAATGATTCAAAATGTCAATTGGATCATGCCTCATGTTGAATAACCACTTTTTAAACCCTCACAGTGACCAAAATTGCCATTTTTACAGAGTTTTGCTTACTCAAAAGCTTCAATTTTGACCCGTTTCAGGCACAGAAATGACTTTAAACACACTTATTTTAGTTGAAAAAGTCATAATTCACATCCAACAGTCATTTAGAGTCAAAAGATTAAATGTTAAAATTTCATCATTATAGACCATTTTGGGAACGTTCGACATGTCCGGAGTCATCGTTTTTCATCCGAAAATTGATTTTTTGGACTGTACCAAAAATGATTCAAAATGTCAATTGGATCGTGCCTCATGTTGAATAACCACTTTTTAAACCCTCACAGTGACCAAAATGGCAATTTTTTTACAGAGTTTTGCTTACTCAAAAGCTTCAATTTTGACCCGTTTCAGTCACAGAAATGACTTTAAACACACTTATTTTAGTTGAAAAAGTCATAATTCACATCCAACAGTCATTTAGAGTCAAAAGATTAAATGTTAAAATTTCATCATTATAGACCATTTTGGGAACGTTCGACATGTCCGGAGTCATCGTTTTTCATCCGAAAATCGATTTTTTGGACTGTACCAAAAATGATTCAAAATGTCAATTGGATCATGCCTCATGTTGAATAACTACTTTTTAAACCCTCACAGTGACCAAAATTGCCATTTTTACAGAGTTTTGCTTACTCAAAAGCTTCAATTTTGACCCGTTTCAGTCACAGAAATGACTTTAAACACACCTATTTTAGTTGAAAAAGTCATAATTCACATCCAACAGTCATTTAGAGTCAAAAGATTAAATGTTAAAATTTCATCATTATAGACCATTTTGGGAACGTTCGACATGTCCGGAGTCATCGTTTTTCATCCGAAAATCGATTTTTTGGACTGTACCAAAAATGATTCAAAATGTCAATTGGATCATGCCTCATGTTGAATAACCACTTTTTAAACCCTCACAGTGACCAAAATTGCCATTTTTACAGAGTTTTGCTTACTCAAAAGCTTCAATTTTGACCCGTTTCAGGCACAGAAATGACTTTAAACACACTTATTTTAGTTGAAAAAGTCATAATGCACATCCAACAGTCATTTAGAGTCAAAAGATTAAATGTTAAAATTTCATCATTATAGACCATTTTGGGAACGTTCGACATGTCCGGAGTCATCGTTTTTCATCCGAAAATTGATTTTTTGGACTGTACCAAAAATGATTCAAAATGTCAATTGGATCGTGCCTCATGTTGAATAACCACTTTTTAAACCCTCACAGTGACCAAAATGGCCATTTTTACAGAGTTTTGCTTACTCAAAAGCTTCAATTTTGACCCGTTTCAGTCACAGAAATGACTTTAAATACACTTATTTTAGTTGAAAAAGTCATAATTCACATCCAACAGTCATTTAGAGTCAAAAGATTAAATGTTAAAATTTCATCATTATAGACCATTTTGGGAACGTTCGACATGTCCGGAGTCATCGTTTTTCATCCGAAAATCGATTTTTTGGACTGTACCAAAAATGATTCAAAATGTCAATTAGATCATGCCTCATGTTGAATAACCACTTTTTAAACCCTCACAGTGACCAAAATTGCCATTTTTACAGAGTTTTGCTTACTCAAAAGCTTCAATTTTGACCCGTTTCAGGCACAGAAATGACTTTAAAAAAACTTATTTTAGTTGAAAAAATCATAATGCACATCCCACAGTCATTTAGAGTCAAAAGATTAAATGTTAAAATTTCATCATATAGACCATTTTGGGAACGTTCGACATGTCCGGAGTCATCGTTTTTCATCCGAAAATCGATTTTTTTAGACTGTACCAAAAATGATTCAAAATGTCAATTGGATCATGCCTCATGTTGAATAACCACTTTTTAAACCCTCACAGTGACCAAAATTGCCATTTTTACAGAGTTTTGCTTACTCAAAAGCTTCAATTTTGACCCGTTTCAGGCACAGAAATGACTTTAAACACACTTATTTTAGTTGAAAAAGTCATAATTCACATCCAACAGTCATTTAGAGTCAAAAGATTAAATGTTAAAATTTCATCATTAAAGACCATTTTGGGAACGTTCGACATGTCCGGAGTCAACGTTTTTCATCCGAAAATCGATTTTTTGGACTGTATCAAAAATGATTCAAAATGTCAATTGGATCGTGCCTCATGTTGAATAACCACTTTTTAAACCCTCACAGTGACCAAAATGGCCATTTTTACAAAGTTTTGCTTACTCAAAAGCTTCAATTTTGACCCGTTTCAGTCACAGAAATGACTTTAAACACACTTATTTTAGTTGAAAAAGTCATAATTCACATCCAACAGTCATTTAGAGTCAAAAGATTAAATGTTAAAATTTCATCATTATAGACCATTTTGGGAACGTTCGACATGTCCGGAGTCATCGTTTTTCATCCGAAAATCGATTTTTTGGACTGTACCAAAAATGATTCAAAATGTCAATTGGATCATGCCTCATGTTGAATAACCACTTTTTAAACCCTCACAGTGACCAAAATTGCCATTTTTACAGAGTTTTGCTTACTCAAAAGCTTCAATTTTGACCCGTTTCAGGCACAGAAATGACTTTAAACACACTTATTTTAGTTGAAAAAGTCATAATTCACATCCAACAGTCATTTAGAGTCAAAAGATTAAATGTTAAAATTTCATCATTATAGACCATTTTGGGAACGTTCGACATGTCCGGAGTCATCGTTTTTCATCCGAAAATTGATTTTTTGGACTGTACCAAAAATGATTCAAAATGTCAATTGGATCGTGCCTCATGTTGAATAACCACTTTTTAAACCCTCACAGTGACCAAAATGGCAATTTTTTTACAGAGTTTTGCTTACTCAAAAGCTTCAATTTTGACCCGTTTCAGTCACAGAAATGACTTTAAACACACTTATTTTAGTTGAAAAAGTCATAATTCACATCCAACAGTCATTTAGAGTCAAAAGATTAAATGTTAAAATTTCATCATTATAGACCATTTTGGGAACGTTCGACATGTCCGGAGTCATCGTTTTTCATCCGAAAATTGATTTTTTGGACTGTACCAAAAATGATTCAAAATGTCAATTGGATCATGCCTCATGTTGAATAACCGCTTTTTAAACCCTCACAGTGACCAAAATTGCCATTTTTACAGAGTTTTGCTTACTCAAAAGCTTCAATTTTGACCCGTTTCAGGCACAGAAATGACTTTAAACACACTTATTTTAGTTGAAAAAGTCATAATTCACATCCAACAGTCATTTAGAGTCAAAAGATTAAATGTTAAAATTTCATCATTATAGACCATTTTGGGAACGTTCGACATGTCCAGAGTCATCGTTTTTCATCCGAAAATCGATTTTTTGGACTGTACCAAAAATGATTCAAAATGTCAATTGGATCATGCCTCATGTTGAATAACCACTTTTTAAACCCTCAAAGTGACCAAAATTGCCATTTTTACAGATTTTTGCTTACTCAAAAGTTTCAATTTTGACCCGTTTCAGGCACAGAAATGACTTTAAACACACTTATTTTAGTTGAAAAAGTCATAATTCACATCCAACAGTCATTTAGAGTCAAAAGATTAAATGTTAAAATTTTATCATTATAGACCATTTTGGGAACGTTCGACATGTCCGGAGTCATCGTTTTTCATCCGAAAATCGATTTTTTGGACTGTACCAAAAATGATTCAAAATGTCAATTGGATCATGCCTCATGTTGAATAACCACTTTTTAAACCCTCACAGTGACCAAAATTGCCATTTTTACAGAGTTTTGCTTACTCAAAAGCTTCAATTTTGACCCGTTTCAGGCACAGAAATGACTTTAAACACACTTATTTTAGTTGAAAAAGTCATAATGCACATCCAACAGTCATTTAGAGTCAAAAGATTAAATGTTAAAATTTCATCATTATAGACCATTTTGGGAACGTTCGACATGTCCGGAGTCATCGTTTTTCATCCGAAAATTGATTTTTTGGACTGTACCAAAAATGATTCAAAATGTCAATTGGATCGTGCCTCATGTTGAATAACCACTTTTTAAACCCTCACAGTGACCAAAATGGCCATTTTTACAGAGTTTTGCTTACTCAAAAGCTTCAATTTTGACCCGTTTCAGTCACAGAAATGACTTTAAATACACTTATTTTAGTTGAAAAAGTCATAATTCACATCCAACAGTCATTTAGAGTCAAAAGATTAAATGTTAAAATTTCATCATTATAGACCATTTTGGGAACGTTCGACATGTCCGGAGTCATCGTTTTTCATCCGAAAATCGATTTTTTGGACTGTACCAAAAATGATTCAAAATGTCAATTGGATCATGCCTCATGTTGAATAACCACTTTTTAAACCCTCACAGTGACCAAAATTGCCATTTTTACAGAGTTTTGCTTACTCAAAAGCTTCAATTTTGACCCGTTTCAGGCACAGAAATGACTTTAAAAAAACGTATTTTAGTTGAAAAAATCATAATGCACATCCCACAGTCATTTAGAGTCAAAAGATTAAATGTTAAAATTTCATCATTAAAGACCATTTTGGGAACGTTCGACATGTCCGGAGTCATCGTTTTTCATCCGAAAATCGATTTTTTGGACTGTATCAAAAATGATTCAAAATGTCAATTGGATCGTGCCTCATGTTGAATAACCACTTTTTAAACCCTCACAGTGACCAAAATGGCAATTTTTACAAAGTTTTGCTTACTCAAAAGCTTCAATTTTGACCCGTTTCAGTCACAGAAATGACTTTAAACACACTTATTTTAGTTGAAAAAGTCATAATTCACATCCAACAGTCATTTAGAGTCAAAAGATTAAATGTTAAAATTTCATCATTATAGACCATTTTGGGAACGTTCGACATGTCCGGAGTCATCGTTTTTCATCCGAAAATTGATTTTTTGGACTGTACCAAAAATGATTCAAAATGTCAATTGGATCGTGCCTCATGTTGAATAACCACTTTTTAAACCCTCACAGTGACCAAAATGGCAATTTTTTTACAGAGTTTTGCTTACTCAAAAGCTTCAATTTTGACCCGTTTCAGTCACAGAAATGACTTTAAACACACTTATTTTAGTTGAAAAAGTCATAATTCACATCCAACAGTCATTTAGAGTCAAAAGATTAAATGTTAAAATTTCATCATTATAGACCATTTTGGGAACGTTCGACATGTCCGGAGTCATCGTTTTTCATCCGAAAATCGATTTTTTGGACTGTATCAAAAATGATTCAAAATGTCAATTGGATCGTGCCTCATGTTGAATAACCACTTTTTAAACCCTCACAGTGACCAAAATGGCAATTTTTACAAAGTTTTGCTTACTCAAAAGCTTCAATTTTGACCCGTTTCAGTCACAGAAATGACTTTAAACACACTTATTTTAGTTGAAAAAGTCATAATTCACATCCAACAGTCATTTAGAGTCAAAAGATTAAATGTTAAAATTTCATCATTATAGACCATTTTGGGAACGTTCGACATGTCCGGAGTCATCGTTTTTCATCCGAAAATTGATTTTTTGGACTGTACCAAAAATGATTCAAAATGTCAATTGGATCGTGCCTCATGTTGAATAACCACTTTTTAAACCCTCACAGTGACCAAAATGGCAATTTTTTTACAGAGTTTTGCTTACTCAAAAGCTTCAATTTTGACCCGTTTCAGTCACAGAAATGACTTTAAACACACTTATTTTAGTTGAAAAAGTCATAATTCACATCCAACAGTCATTTAGAGTCAAAAGATTAAATGTTAAAATTTCATCATTATAGACCATTTTGGGAACGTTCGACATGTCCGGAGTCATCGTTTTTCATCCGAAAATCGATTTTTTGGACTGTACCAAAAATGATTCAAAATGTCAATTGGATCATGCCTCATGTTGAATAACCGCTTTTTAAACCCTCACAGTGACCAAAATTGCCATTTTTACAGAGTTTTGCTTACTCAAAAGCTTCAATTTTGACCCGTTTCAGGCACAGAAATGACTTTAAACACACTTATTTTAGTTGAAAAAGTCATAATTCACATCCAACAGTCATTTAGAGTCAAAAGATTAAATGTTAAAATTTCATCATTATAGACCATTTTGGGAACGTTCGACATGTCCAGAGTCATCGTTTTTCATCCGAAAATCGATTTTTTGGACTGTACCAAAAATGATTCAAAATGTCAATTGGATCATGCCTCATGTTGAATAACCACTTTTTAAACCCTCACAGTGACCAAAATTGCCATTTTTACAGAGTTTTGCTTACTCAAAAGCTTCAATTTTGACCCGTTTCAGGCACAGAAATGACTTTAAAAAAACGTATTTTAGTTGAAAAAATCATAATGCACATCCCACAGTCATTTAGAGTCAAAAGATTAAATGTTAAAATTTCATCATTAAAGACCATTTTGGGAACGTTCGACATGTCCGGAGTCATCGTTTTTCATCCGAAAATCGATTTTTTGGACTGTATCAAAAATGATTCAAAATGTCAATTGGATCGTGCCTCATGTTGAATAACCACTTTTTAAACCCTCACAGTGACCAAAATGGCAATTTTTACAAAGTTTTGCTTACTCAAAAGCTTCAATTTTGACCCGTTTCAGTCACAGAAATGACTTTAAACACACTTATTTTAGTTGAAAAAGTCATAATTCACATCCAACAGTCATTTAGAGTCAAAAGATTAAATGTTAAAATTTCATCATTATAGACCATTTTGGGAACGTTCGACATGTCCGGAGTCATCGTTTTTCATCCGAAAATTGATTTTTTGGACTGTACCAAAAATGATTCAAAATGTCAATTGGATCGTGCCTCATGTTGAATAACCACTTTTTAAACCCTCACAGTGACCAAAATGGCAATTTTTTTACAGAGTTTTGCTTACTCAAAAGCTTCAATTTTGACCCGTTTCAGTCACAGAAATGACTTTAAACACACTTATTTTAGTTGAAAAAGTCATAATTCACATCCAACAGTCATTTAGAGTCAAAAGATTAAATGTTAAAATTTCATCATTATAGACCATTTTGGGAACGTTCGACATGTCCGGAGTCATCGTTTTTCATCCGAAAATCGATTTTTTGGACTGTATCAAAAATGATTCAAAATGTCAATTGGATCGTGCCTCATGTTGAATAACCACTTTTTAAACCCTCACAGTGACCAAAATGGCAATTTTTACAAAGTTTTGCTTACTCAAAAGCTTCAATTTTGACCCGTTTCAGTCACAGAAATGACTTTAAACACACTTATTTTAGTTGAAAAAGTCATAATTCACATCCAACAGTCATTTAGAGTCAAAAGATTAAATGTTAAAATTTCATCATTATAGACCATTTTGGGAACGTTCGACATGTCCGGAGTCATCGTTTTTCATCCGAAAATTGATTTTTTGGACTGTACCAAAAATGATTCAAAATGTCAATTGGATCGTGCCTCATGTTGAATAACCACTTTTTAAACCCTCACAGTGACCAAAATGGCAATTTTTTTACAGAGTTTTGCTTACTCAAAAGCTTCAATTTTGACCCGTTTCAGTCACAGAAATGACTTTAAACACACTTATTTTAGTTGAAAAAGTCATAATTCACATCCAACAGTCATTTAGAGTCAAAAGATTAAATGTTAAAATTTCATCATTATAGACCATTTTGGGAACGTTCGACATGTCCGGAGTCATCGTTTTTCATCCGAAAATCGATTTTTTGGACTGTACCAAAAATGATTCAAAATGTCAATTGGATCATGCCTCATGTTGAATAACCGCTTTTTAAACCCTCACAGTGACCAAAATTGCCATTTTTACAGAGTTTTGCTTACTCAAAAGCTTCAATTTTGACCCGTTTCAGGCACAGAAATGACTTTAAACACACTTATTTTAGTTGAAAAAGTCATAATTCACATCCAACAGTCATTTAGAGTCAAAAGATTAAATGTTAAAATTTCATCATTATAGACCATTTTGGGAACGTTCGACATGTCCAGAGTCATCGTTTTTCATCCGAAAATCGATTTTTTGGACTGTACCAAAAATGATTCAAAATGTCAATTGGATCATGCCTCATGTTGAATAACCACTTTTTAAACCCTCAAAGTGACCAAAATTGCCATTTTTACAGATTTTTGCTTACTCAAAAGTTTCAATTTTGACCCGTTTCAGGCACAGAAATGACTTTAAACACACTTATTTTAGTTGAAAAAGTCATAATTCACATCCAACAGTCATTTAGAGTCAAAAGATTAAATGTTAAAATTTTATCATTATAGACCATTTTGGGAACGTTCGACATGTCCGGAGTCATCGTTTTTCATCCGAAAATCGATTTTTTGGACTGTACCAAAAATGATTCAAAATGTCAATTGGATCATGCCTCATGTTGAATAACTACTTTTTAAACCCTCACAGTGACCAAAATTGCCATTTTTACAGAGTTTTGCTTACTCAAAAGCTTCAATTTTGACCCGTTTCAGTCACAGAAATGACTTTAAACACACCTATTTTAGTTGAAAAAGTCATAATTCACATCCAACAGTCATTTAGAGTCAAAAGATTAAATGTTAAAATTTCATCATTATAGACCATTTTGGGAACGTTCGACATGTCCGGAGTCATCGTTTTTCATCCGAAAATCGATTTTTTGGACTGTACCAAAAATGATTCAAAATGTCAATTGGATCATGCCTCATGTTGAATAACCACTTTTTAAACCCTCACAGTGACCAAAATTGCCATTTTTACAGAGTTTTGCTTACTCAAAAGCTTCAATTTTGACCCGTTTCAGGCACAGAAATGACTTTAAACACACTTATTTTAGTTGAAAAAGTCATAATGCACATCCAACAGTCATTTAGAGTCAAAAGATTAAATGTTAAAATTTCATCATTATAGACCATTTTGGGAACGTTCGACATGTCCGGAGTCATCGTTTTTCATCCGAAAATTGATTTTTTGGACTGTACCAAAAATGATTCAAAATGTCAATTGGATCGTGCCTCATGTTGAATAACCACTTTTTAAACCCTCACAGTGACCAAAATGGCCATTTTTACAGAGTTTTGCTTACTCAAAAGCTTCAATTTTGACCCGTTTCAGTCACAGAAATGACTTTAAATACACTTATTTTAGTTGAAAAAGTCATAATTCACATCCAACAGTCATTTAGAGTCAAAAGATTAAATGTTAAAATTTCATCATTATAGACCATTTTGGGAACGTTCGACATGTCCGGAGTCATCGTTTTTCATCTGAAAATCGATTTTTTGGACTGTACCAAAAATGATTCAAAATGTCAATTGGATCATGCCTCATGTTGAATAACCACTTTTTAAACCCTCACAGTGACCAAAATTGCCATTTTTACAGAGTTTTGCTTACTCAAAAGCTTCAATTTTGACCCGTTTCAGGCACAGAAATGACTTTAAAAAAACTTATTTTAGTTGAAAAAATCATAATGCACATCCCACAGTCATTTAGAGTCAAAAGATTAAATGTTAAAATTTCATCATTATAGACCATTTTGGGAACGTTCGACATGTCCGGAGTCATCGTTTTTCATCCGAAAATCGATTTTTTTAGACTGTACCAAAAATGATTCAAAATGTCAATTGGATCATGCCTCATGTTGAATAACCACTTTTTAAACCCTCACAGTGACCAAAATTGCCATTTTTACAGAGTTTTGCTTACTCAAAAGCTTCAATTTTGACCCGTTTCAGGCACAGAAATGACTTTAAACACACTTATTTTAGTTGAAAAAGTCATAATTCACATCCAACAGTCATTTAGAGTCAAAAGATTAAATGTTAAAATTTCATCATTAAAGACCATTTTGGGAACGTTCGACATGTCCGGAGTCATCGTTTTTCATCCGAAAATCGATTTTTTGGACTGTATCAAAAATGATTCAAAATGTCAATTGGATCGTGCCTCATGTTGAATAACCACTTTTTAAACCCTCACAGTGACCAAAATGGCCATTTTTACAAAGTTTTGCTTACTCAAAAGCTTCAATTTTGACCCGTTTCAGTCACAGAAATGACTTTAAACACACTTATTTTAGTTGAAAAAGTCATAATTCACATCCAACAGTCATTTAGAGTCAAAAGATTAAATGTTAAAATTTCATCATTATAGACCATTTTGGGAACGTTCGACATGTCCGGAGTCATCGTTTTTCATCCGAAAATCGATTTTTTGGACTGTACCAAAAATGATTCAAAATGTCAATTGGATCATGCCTCATGTTGAATAACCACTTTTTAAACCCTCACAGTGACCAAAATTGCCATTTTTACAGAGTTTTGCTTACTCAAAAGCTTCAATTTTGACCCGTTTCAGGCACAGAAATGACTTTAAACACACTTATTTTAGTTGAAAAAGTCATAATTCACATCCAACAGTCATTTAGAGTCAAAAGATTAAATGTTAAAATTTCATCATTATAGACCATTTTGGGAACGTTCGACATGTCCGGAGTCATCGTTTTTCATCCGAAAATTGATTTTTTGGACTGTACCAAAAATGATTCAAAATGTCAATTGGATCGTGCCTCATGTTGAATAACCACTTTTTAAACCCTCACAGTGACCAAAATGGCCATTTTTACAGAGTTTTGCTTACTCAAAAGCTTCAATTTTGACCCGTTTCAGTCACAGAAATGACTTTAAATACACTTATTTTAGTTGAAAAAGTCATAATTCACATCCAACAGTCATTTAGAGTCAAAAGATTAAATGTTAAAATTTCATCATTATAGACCATTTTGGGAACGTTCGACATGTCCGGAGTCATCGTTTTTCATCCGAAAATCGATTTTTTGGACTGTACCAAAAATGATTCAAAATGTCAATTGGATCATGCCTCATGTTGAATAACCACTTTTTAAACCCTCACAGTGACCAAAATTGCCATTTTTACAGAGTTTTGCTTACTCAAAAGCTTCAATTTTGATCCGTTTCAGGCACAGAAATGACTTTAAAAAAACTTATTTTAGTTGAAAAAATCATAATGCACATCCCACAGTCATTTAGAGTCAAAAGATTAAATGTTAAAATTTCATCATTATAGACCATTTTGGGAACGTTCGACATGTCCGGAGTCATCGTTTTTCATCCGAAAATCGATTTTTTTAGACTGTACCAAAAATGATTCAAAATGTCAATTGGATCATGCCTCATGTTGAATAACCACTTTTTAAACCCTCACAGTGACCAAAATTGCCATTTTTACAGAGTTTTGCTTACTCAAAAGCTTCAATTTTGACCCGTTTCAGGCACAGAAATGACTTTAAACACACTTATTTTAGTTGAAAAAGTCATAATTCACATCCAACAGTCATTTAGAGTCAAAAGATTAAATGTTAAAATTTCATCATTAAAGACCATTTTGGGAACGTTCGACATGTCCGGAGTCATCGTTTTTCATCCGAAAATCGATTTTTTGGACTGTACCAAAAATGATTCAAAATGTCAATTGGATCATGCCTCATGTTGAATAACTACTTTTTAAACCCTCACAGTGACCAAAATTGCCATTTTTACAGAGTTTTGCTTACTCAAAAGCTTCAATTTTGACCCGTTTCAGTCACAGAAATGACTTTAAACACACCTATTTTAGTTGAAAAAGTCATAATTCACATCCAACAGTCATTTAGAGTCAAAAGATTAAATGTTAAAATTTCATCATTATAGACCATTTTGGGAACGTTCGACATGTCCAGAGTCATCGTTTTTCATCCGAAAATCGATTTTTTGGACTGTACCAAAAATGATTCAAAATGTCAATTGGATCATGCCTCATGTTGAATAACCACTTTTTAAACCCTCACAGTGACCAAAATTGCCATTTTTACAGAGTTTTGCTTACTCAAAAGCTTCAATTTTGACCCGTTTCAGGCACAGAAATGACTTTAAACACACTTATTTTAGTTGAAAAAGTCATAATGCACATCCAACAGTCATTTAGAGTCAAAAGATTAAATGTTAAAATTTCATCATTATAGACCATTTTGGGAACGTTCGACATGTCCGGAGTCATCGTTTTTCATCCGAAAATTGATTTTTTGGACTGTACCAAAAATGATTCAAAATGTCAATTGGATCGTGCCTCATGTTGAATAACCACTTTTTAAACCCTCACAGTGACCAAAATGGCCATTTTTACAGAGTTTTGCTTACTCAAAAGCTTCAATTTTGACCCGTTTCAGTCACAGAAATGACTTTAAATACACTTATTTTAGTTGAAAAAGTCATAATTCACATCCAACAGTCATTTAGAGTCAAAAGATTAAATGTTAAAATTTCATCATTATAGACCATTTTGGGAACGTTCGACATGTCCGGAGTCATCGTTTTTCATCCGAAAATCGATTTTTTGGACTGTACCAAAAATGATTCAAAATGTCAATTGGATCATGCCTCATGTTGAATAACCACTTTTTAAACCCTCACAGTGACCAAAATTGCCATTTTTACAGAGTTTTGCTTACTCAAAAGCTTCAATTTTGACCCGTTTCAGGCACAGAAATGACTTTAAAAAAACGTATTTTAGTTGAAAAAATCATAATGCACATCCCACAGTCATTTAGAGTCAAAAGATTAAATGTTAAAATTTCATCATTATAGACCATTTTGGGAACGTTCGACATGTCCGGAGTCATCGTTTTTCATCCGAAAATCGATTTTTTTAGACTGTACCAAAAATGATTCAAAATGTCAATTGGATCATGCCTCATGTTGAATAACCACTTTTTAAACCCTCACAGTGACCAAAATTGCCATTTTTACAGAGTTTTGCTTACTCAAAAGCTTCAATTTTGACCCGTTTCAGGCACAGAAATGACTTTAAACACACTTATTTTAGTTGAAAAAGTCATAATTCACATCCAACAGTCATTTAGAGTCAAAAGATTAAATGTTAAAATTTCATCATTAAAGACCATTTTGGGAACGTTCGACATGTCCGGAGTCATCGTTTTTCATCCGAAAATCGATTTTTTGGACTGTATCAAAAATGATTCAAAATGTCAATTGGATCGTGCCTCATGTTGAATAACCACTTTTTAAACCCTCACAGTGACCAAAATGGCAATTTTTACAAAGTTTTGCTTACTCAAAAGCTTCAATTTTGACCCGTTTCAGTCACAGAAATGACTTTAAACACACTTATTTTAGTTGAAAAAGTCATAATTCACATCCAACAGTCATTTAGAGTCAAAAGATTAAATGTTAAAATTTCATCATTATAGACCATTTTGGGAACGTTCGACATGTCCGGAGTCATCGTTTTTCATCCGAAAATCGATTTTTTGGACTGTACCAAAAATGATTCAAAATGTCAATTGGATCATGCCTCATGTTGAATAACCGCTTTTTAAACCCTCACAGTGACCAAAATTGCCATTTT
The DNA here is from genome assembly GCF_964263255.1 of Lissotriton vulgaris. NCBI lineage: Eukaryota > Metazoa > Chordata > Amphibia > Caudata > Salamandridae > Lissotriton > Lissotriton vulgaris. The sequence continues at coordinate 329,303 of NW_028243417.1, forward strand.
TACAGATTTTTGCTTACTCAAAAGTTTCAATTTTGACCCGTTTCAGGCACAGAAATGACTTTAAACACACTTATTTTAGTTGAAAAAGTCATAATTCACATCCAACAGTCATTTAGAGTCAAAAGATTAAATGTTAAAATTTTATCATTATAGACCATTTTGGGAACGTTCGACATGTCCGGAGTCATCGTTTTTCATCCGAAAATCGATTTTTTGGACTGTACCAAAAATGATTCAAAATGTCAATTGGATCATGCCTCATGTTGAATAACTACTTTTTAAACCCTCACAGTGACCAAAATTGCCATTTTTACAGAGTTTTGCTTACTCAAAAGCTTCAATTTTGACCCGTTTCAGTCACAGAAATGACTTTAAACACACCTATTTTAGTTGAAAAAGTCATAATTCACATCCAACAGTCATTTAGAGTCAAAAGATTAAATGTTAAAATTTCATCATTATAGACCATTTTGGGAACGTTCGACATGTCCGGAGTCATCGTTTTTCATCCGAAAATCGATTTTTTGGACTGTACCAAAAATGATTCAAAATGTCAATTGGATCATGCCTCATGTTGAATAACCACTTTTTAAACCCTCACAGTGACCAAAATTGCCATTTTTACAGAGTTTTGCCTACTCAAAAGCTTCAATTTTGACCCGTTTCAGGCACAGAAATGACTTTAAACACACTTATTTTAGTTGAAAAAGTCATAATGCACATCCAACAGTCATTTAGAGTCAAAAGATTAAATGTTAAAATTTCATCATTATAGACCATTTTGGGAACGTTCGACATGTCCGGAGTCATCGTTTTTCATCCGAAAATTGATTTTTTGGACTGTACCAAAAATGATTCAAAATGTCAATTGGATCGTGCCTCATGTTGAATAACCACTTTTCAAACCCTCACAGTGACCAAAATGGCCATTTTTACAGAGTTTTGCTTACTCAAAAGCTTCAATTTTGACCCGTTTCAGTCACAGAAATGACTTTAAATACACTTATTTTAGTTGAAAAAGTCATAATTCACATCCAACAGTCATTTAGAGTCAAAAGATTAAATGTTAAAATTTCATCATTATAGACCATTTTGGGAACGTTCGACATGTCCGGAGTCATCGTTTTTCATCCGAAAATCGATTTTTTGGACTGTACCAAAAATGATTCAAAATGTCAATTGGATCATGCCTCATGTTGAATAACCACTTTTTAAACCCTCACAGTGACCAAAATTGCCATTTTTACAGAGTTTTGCTTACTCAAAAGCTTCAATTTTGACCCGTTTCAGGCACAGAAATGACTTTAAAAAAACGTATTTTAGTTGAAAAAATCATAATGCACATCCCACAGTCATTTAGAGTCAAAAGATTAAATGTTAAAATTTCATCATTATAGACCATTTTGGGAACGTTCGACATGTCCGGAGTCATCGTTTTTCATCCGAAAATCGATTTTTTTAGACTGTACCAAAAATGATTCAAAATGTCAATTGGATCATGCCTCATGTTGAATAACCACTTTTTAAACCCTCACAGTGACCAAAATTGCCATTTTTACAGAGTTTTGCTTACTCAAAAGCTTCAATTTTGACCCGTTTCAGGCACAGAAATGACTTTAAACACACTTATTTTAGTTGAAAAAGTCATAATTCACATCCAACAGTCATTTAGAGTCAAAAGATTAAATGTTAAAATTTCATCATTAAAGACCATTTTGGGAACGTTCGACATGTCCGGAGTCATCGTTTTTCATCCGAAAATCGATTTTTTGGACTGTATCAAAAATGATTCAAAATGTCAATTGGATCGTGCCTCATGTTGAATAACCACTTTTTAAACCCTCACAGTGACCAAAATGGCCATTTTTACAAAGTTTTGCTTACTCAAAAGCTTCAATTTTGACCCGTTTCAGTCACAGAAATGACTTTAAACACACTTATTTTAGTTGAAAAAGTCATAATTCACATCCAACAGTCATTTAGAGTCAAAAGATTAAATGTTAAAATTTCATCATTATAGACCATTTTGGGAACGTTCGACATGTCCGGAGTCATCGTTTTTCATCCGAAAATCGATTTTTTGGACTGTACCAAAAATGATTCAAAATGTCAATTGGATCATGCCTCATGTTGAATAACCACTTTTTAAACCCTCACAGTGACCAAAATTGCCATTTTTACAGAGTTTTGCTTACTCAAAAGCTTCAATTTTGACCCGTTTCAGGCACAGAAATGACTTTAAACACACTTATTTTAGTTGAAAAAGTCATAATTCACATCCAACAGTCATTTAGAGTCAAAAGATTAAATGTTAAAATTTCATCATTATAGACCATTTTGGGAACGTTCGACATGTCCGGAGTCATCGTTTTTCATCCGAAAATCGATTTTTTGGACTGTACCAAAAATGATTCAAAATGTCAATTGGATCATGCCTCATGTTGAATAACCACTTTTTAAACCCTCACAGTGACCAAAATTGCCATTTTTACAGAGTTTTGCTTACTCAAAAGCTTCAATTTTGACCCGTTTCAGGCACAGAAATGACTTTAAACACACTTATTTTAGTTGAAAAAGTCATAATTCACATCCAACAGTCATTTAGAGTCAAAAGATTAAATGTTAAAATTTCATCATTATAGACCATTTTGGGAACGTTCGACATGTCCGGAGTCATCGTTTTTCATCCGAAAATTGATTTTTTGGACTGTACCAAAAATGATTCCAAATGTCAATTGGATCGTGCCTCATGTTGAATAACCACTTTTTAAACCCTCACAGTGACCAAAATGGCCATTTTTACAGAGTTTTGCTTACTCAAAAGCTTCAATTTTGACCCGTTTCAGTCACAGAAATGACTTTAAATACACTTATTTTAGTTGAAAAAGTCATAATTCACATCCAACAGTCATTTAGAGTCAAAAGATTAAATGTTAAAATTTCATCATTATAGACCATTTTGGGAACGTTCGACATGTCCGGAGTCATCGTTTTTCATCCGAAAATCGATTTTTTGGACTGTACCAAAAATGATTCAAAATGTCAATTGGATCATGCCTCATGTTGAATAACCACTTTTTAAACCCTCACAGTGACCAAAATTGCCATTTTTACAGAGTTTTGCTTACTCAAAAGCTTCAATTTTGACCCGTTTCAGGCACAGAAATGACTTTAAAAAAACGTATTTTAGTTGAAAAAATCATAATGCACATCCCACAGTCATTTAGAGTCAAAAGATTAAATGTTAAAATTTCATCATTATAGACCATTTTGGGAACGTTCGACATGTCCGGAGTCATCGTTTTTCATCCGAAAATCGATTTTTTTAGACTGTACCAAAAATGATTCAAAATGTCAATTGGATCATGCCTCATGTTGAATAACCACTTTTTAAACCCTCACAGTGACCAAAATTGCCATTTTTACAGAGTTTTGCTTACTCAAAAGCTTCAATTTTGACCCGTTTCAGGCACAGAAATGACTTTAAACACACTTATTTTAGTTGAAAAAGTCATAATTCACATCCAACAGTCATTTAGAGTCAAAAGATTAAATGTTAAAATTTCATCATTAAAGACCATTTTGGGAACGTTCGACATGTCCGGAGTCATCGTTTTTCATCCGAAAATCGATTTTTTGGACTGTATCAAAAATGATTCAAAATGTCAATTGGATCGTGCCTCATGTTGAATAACCACTTTTTAAACCCTCACAGTGACCAAAATGGCAATTTTTACAAAGTTTTGCTTACTCAAAAGCTTCAATTTTGACCCTTTTCAGTCACAGAAATGACTTTAAACACACTTATTTTAGTTGAAAAAGTCATAATTCACATCCAACAGTCATTTAGAGTCAAAAGATTAAATGTTAAAATTTCATCATTATAGACCATTTTGGGAACGTTCGACATGTCCGGAGTCATCGTTTTTCATCCGAAAATCGATTTTTTGGACTGTACCAAAAATGATTCAAAATGTCAATTGGATCATGCCTCATGTTGAATAACCACTTTTTAAACCCTCACAGTGACCAAAATTGCCATTTTTACAGAGTTTTGCTTACTCAAAAGCTTCAATTTTGACCCGTTTCAGGCACAGAAATGACTTTAAACACACTTATTTTAGTTGAAAAAGTCATAATTCACATCCAACAGTCATTTAGAGTCAAAAGATTAAATGTTAAAATTTCATCATTATAGACCATTTTGGGAACGTTCGACATGTCCGGAGTCATCGTTTTTCATCCGAAAATTGATTTTTTGGACTGTACCAAAAATGATTCAAAATGTCAATTGGATCGTGCCTCATGTTGAATAACCACTTTTTAAACCCTCACAGTGACCAAAATGGCAATTTTTTTACAGAGTTTTGCTTACTCAAAAGCTTCAATTTTGACCCGTTTCAGTCACAGAAATGACTTTAAACACACTTATTTTAGTTGAAAAAGTCATAATTCACATCCAACAGTCATTTAGAGTCAAAAGATTAACCCCTTCCATGCTGATGACGGCCCCCATCCGTCATGCATTACAGTGCTCGTGTGCTCATGACGGCTGGGGGCCGTCATAAAGCCATTGATTCTTTAATAAGCCTAGCACACGAGAAAAATCGGCCCAGCATGGAAGGGGTTAAATGTTAAAATTTCATCATTATAGACCATTTTGGGAACGTTCGACATGTCCGGAGTCATCGTTTTTCATCCGAAAATCGATTTTTTGGACTGTACCAAAAATGATTCAAAATGTCAATTGGATCATGCCTCATGTTGAATAACCGCTTTTTAAACCCTCACAGTGACCAAAATTGCCATTTTTACAGAGTTTTGCTTACTCAAAAGCTTCAATTTTGACCCGTTTCAGGCACAGAAATGACTTTAAACACACTTATTTTAGTTGAAAAAGTCATAATTCACATCCAACAGTCATTTAGAGTCAAAAGATTAAATGTTAAAATTTCATCATTATAGACCATTTTGGGAACGTTCGACATGTCCAGAGTCATCGTTTTTCATCCGAAAATCGATTTTTTGGACTGTACCAAAAATGATTCAAAATGTCAATTGGATCATGCCTCATGTTGAATAACCACTTTTTAAACCCTCAAAGTGACCAAAATTGCCATTTTTACAGATTTTTGCTTACTCAAAAGTTTCAATTTTGACCCGTTTCAGGCACAGAAATGACTTTAAACACACTTATTTTAGTTGAAAAAGTCATAATTCACATCCAACAGTCATTTAGAGTCAAAAGATTAAATGTTAAAATTTTATCATTATAGACCATTTTGGGAACGTTCGACATGTCCGGAGTCATCGTTTTTCATCCGAAAATCGATTTTTTGGACTGTACCAAAAATGATTCAAAATGTCAATTGGATCATGCCTCATGTTGAATAACCACTTTTTAAACCCTCACAGTGACCAAAATGGCCATTTTTACAAAGTTTTGCTTACTCAAAAGCTTCAATTTTGACCCGTTTCAGTCACAGAAATGACTTTAAACACACTTATTTTAGTTGAAAAAGTCATAATTCACATCCAACAGTCATTTAGAGTCAAAAGATTAAATGTTAAAATTTCATCATTATAGACCATTTTGGGAACGTTCGACATGTCCGGAGTCATCGTTTTTCATCCGAAAATCGATTTTTTGGACTGTACCAAAAATGATTCAAAATGTCAATTGGATCATGCCTCATGTTGAATAACCACTTTTTAAACCCTCACAGTGACCAAAATTGCCATTTTTACAGAGTTTTGCTTACTCAAAAGCTTCAATTTTGACCCGTTTCAGGCACAGAAATGACTTTAAACACACTTATTTTAGTTGAAAAAGTCATAATTCACATCCAACAGTCATTTAGAGTCAAAAGATTAAATGTTAAAATTTCATCATTATAGACCATTTTGGGAACGTTCGACATGTCCGGAGTCATCGTTTTTCATCCGAAAATTGATTTTTTGGACTGTACCAAAAATGATTCAAAATGTCAATTGGATCGTGCCTCATGTTGAATAACCACTTTTTAAACCCTCACAGTGACCAAAATGGCAATTTTTTTACAGAGTTTTGCTTACTCAAAAGCTTCAATTTTGACCCGTTTCAGTCACAGAAATGACTTTAAACACACTTATTTTAGTTGAAAAAGTCATAATTCACATCCAACAGTCATTTAGAGTCAAAAGATTAAATGTTAAAATTTCATCATTATAGACCATTTTGGGAACGTTCGACATGTCCGGAGTCATCGTTTTTCATCCGAAAATCGATTTTTTGGACTGTACCAAAAATGATTCAAAATGTCAATTGGATCATGCCTCATGTTGAATAACCGCTTTTTAAACCCTCACAGTGACCAAAATTGCCATTTTTACAGAGTTTTGCTTACTCAAAAGCTTCAATTTTGACCCGTTTCAGGCACAAAAATGACTTTAAACACACTTATTTTAGTTGAAAAAGTCATAATTCACATCCAACAGTCATTTAGAGTCAAAAGATAAAATGTTAAAATTTCATCATTATAGACCATTTTGGGAACGTTCGACATGTCCAGAGTCATCGTTTTTCATCCGAAAATCGATTTTTTGGACTGTACCAAAAATGATTCAAAATGTCAATTGGATCATGCCTCATGTTGAATAACCACTTTTTAAACCCTCAAAGTGACCAAAATTGCCATTTTTACAGATTTTTGCTTACTCAAAAGTTTCAATTTTGACCCGTTTCAGGCACAGAAATGACTTTAAACACACTTATTTTAGTTGAAAAAGTCATAATTCACATCCAACAGTCATTTAGAGTCAAAAGATTAAATGTTAAAATTTCATCATTATAGACCATTTTGGGAACGTTCGACATGTCCGGAGTCATCGTTTTTCATCCGAAAATCGATTTTTTGGACTGTACCAAAAATGATTCAAAATGTCAATTGGATCATGCCTCATGTTGAATAACTACTTTTTAAACCCTCACAGTGACCAAAATTGCCATTTTTACAGAGTTTTGCTTACTCAAAAGCTTCAATTTTGACCCGTTTCAGTCACAGAAATGACTTTAAACACACCTATTTTAGTTGAAAAAGTCATAATTCACATCCAACAGTCATTTAGAGTCAAAAGATTAAATGTTAAAATTTCATCATTATAGACCATTTTGGGAACGTTCGACATGTCCAGAGTCATCGTTTTTCATCCGAAAATCGATTTTTTGGACTGTACCAAAAATGATTCAAAATGTCAATTGGATCATGCCTCATGTTGAATAACCACTTTTTAAACCCTCACAGTGACCAAAATTGCCATTTTTACAGAGTTTTGCTTACTCAAAAGCTTCAATTTTGACCCGTTTCAGGCACAGAAATGACTTTAAACACACTTATTTTAGTTGAAAAAGTCATAATGCACATCCAACAGTCATTTAGAGTCAAAAGATTAAATGTTAAAATTTCATCATTATAGACCATTTTGGGAACGTTCGACATGTCCGGAGTCATCGTTTTTCATCCGAAAATTGATTTTTTGGACTGTACCAAAAATGATTCAAAATGTCAATTGGATCGTGCCTCATGTTGAATAACCACTTTTTAAACCCTCACAGTGACCAAAATGGCCATTTTTACAGAGTTTTGCTTACTCAAAAGCTTCAATTTTGACCCGTTTCAGTCACAGAAATGACTTTAAATACACTTATTTTAGTTGAAAAAGTCATAATTCACATCCAACAGTCATTTAGAGTCAAAAGATTAAATGTTAAAATTTCATCATTATAGACCATTTTGGGAACGTTCGACATGTCCGGAGTCATCGTTTTTCATCCGAAAATCGATTTTTTGGACTGTACCAAAAATGATTCAAAATGTCAATTGGATCATGCCTCATGTTGAATAACCACTTTTTAAACCCTCACAGTGACCAAAATTGCCATTTTTACAGAGTTTTGCTTACTCAAAAGCTTCAATTTTGATCCGTTTCAGGCACAGAAATGACTTTAAAAAAACTTATTTTAGTTGAAAAAATCATAATGCACATCCCACAGTCATTTAGAGTCAAAAGATTAAATGTTAAAATTTCATCATTATAGACCATTTTGGGAACGTTCGACATGTCCGGAGTCATCGTTTTTCATCCGAAAATCGATTTTTTTAGACTGTACCAAAAATGATTCAAAATGTCAATTGGATCATGCCTCATGTTGAATAACCACTTTTTAAACCCTCACAGTGACCAAAATTGCCATTTTTACAGAGTTTTGCTTACTCAAAAGCTTCAATTTTGACCCGTTTCAGGCACAGAAATGACTTTAAACACACTTATTTTAGTTGAAAAAGTCATAATTCACATCCAACAGTCATTTAGAGTCAAAAGATTAAATGTTAAAATTTCATCATTAAAGACCATTTTGGGAACGTTCGACATGTCCGGAGTCATCGTTTTTAATCCGAAAATCGATTTTTTGGACTGTATCAAAAATGATTCAAAATGTCAATTGGATCGTGCCTCATGTTGAATAACCACTTTTTAAACCCTCACAGTGACCAAAATGGCCATTTTTACAAAGTTTTGCTTACTCAAAAGCTTCAATTTTGACCCGTTTCAGTCACAGAAATGACTTTAAACACACTTATTTTAGTTGAAAAAGTCATAATTCACATCCAACAGTCATTTAGAGTCAAAAGATTAAATGTTAAAATTTCATCATTATAGACCATTTTGGGAACGTTCGACATGTCCGGAGTCATCGTTTTTCATCCGAAAATCGATTTTTTGGACTGTACCAAAAATGATTCAAAATGTCAATTGGATCATGCCTCATGTTGAATAACCACTTTTTAAACCCTCACAGTGACCAAAATTGCCATTTTTACAGAGTTTTGCTTACTCAAAAGCTTCAATTTTGACCCGTTTCAGGCACAGAAATGACTTTAAACACACTTATTTTAGTTGAAAAAGTCATAATTCACATCCAACAGTCATTTAGAGTCAAAAGATTAAATGTTAAAATTTCATCATTATAGACCATTTTGGGAACGTTCGACATGTCCGGAGTCATCGTTTTTCATCCGAAAATTGATTTTTTGGACTGTACCAAAAATGATTCAAAATGTCAATTGGATCGTGCCTCATGTTGAATAACCACTTTTTAAACCCTCACAGTGACCAAAATGGCAATTTTTTTACAGAGTTTTGCTTACTCAAAAGCTTCAATTTTGACCCGTTTCAGTCACAGAAATGACTTTAAACACACTTATTTTAGTTGAAAAAGTCATAATTCACATCCAACAGTCATTTAGAGTCAAAAGATTAAATGTTAAAATTTCATCATTATAGACCATTTTGGGAACGTTCGACATGTCCGGAGTCATCGTTTTTCATCCGAAAATCGATTTTTTGGACTGTACCAAAAATGATTCAAAATGTCAATTGGATCATGCCTCATGTTGAATAACCGCTTTTTAAACCCTCACAGTGACCAAAATTGCCATTTTTACAGAGTTTTGCTTACTCAAAAGCTTCAATTTTGACCCGTTTCAGGCACAGAAATGACTTTAAACACACTTATTTTAGTTGAAAAAGTCATAATTCACATCCAACAGTCATTTAGAGTCAAAAGATTAAATGTTAAAATTTCATCATTATAGACCATTTTGGGAACGTTCGACATGTCCAGAGTCATCGTTTTTCATCCGAAAATCGATTTTTTGGACTGTACCAAAAATGATTCATAATATCAATTGGATCATGCCTCATGTTGAATAACCACTTTTTAAACCCTCAAAGTGACCAAAATTGCCATTTTTACAGATTTTTGCTTACTCAAAAGTTTCAATTTTGACCCGTTTCAGGCACAGAAATGACTTTAAACACACTTATTTTAGTTGAAAAAGTCATAATTCACATCCAACAGTCATTTAGAGTCAAAAGATTAAATGTTAAAATTTCATCATTATAGACCATTTTGGGAACGTTCGACATGTCCGGAGTCATCGTTTTTCATCCGAAAATCGATTTTTTGGACTGTACCAAAAATGATTCAAAATGTCAATTGGATCATGCCTCATGTTGAATAACTACTTTTTAAACCCTCACAGTGACCAAAATTGCCATTTTTACAGAGTTTTGCTTACTCAAAAGCTTCAATTTTGACCCGTTTCAGTCACAGAAATGACTTTAAACACACCTATTTTAGTTGAAAAAGTCATAATTCACATCCAATAGTCATTTAGAGTCAAAAGATTAAATGTTAAAATTTCATCATTATAGACCATTTTGGGAACGTTCGACATGTCCGGAGTCATCGTTTTTCATCCGAAAATCGATTTTTTGGACTGTACCAAAAATTATTCAAAATGTCAATTGGATCATGCCTCATGTTGAATAACCACTTTTTAAACCCTCACAGTGACCAAAATTGCCATTTTTACTGAGTTTTGCTTACTCAAAAGCTTCAATTTTGACCCGTTTCAGGCACAGAAATGACTTTAAACACACTTATTTTAGTTGAAAAAGTCATAATGCACATCCAACAGTCATTTAGAGTCAAAAGATTAAATGTTAAAATTTCATCATTATAGACGATTTTGGGAACGTTCGACATGTCCGGAGTCATCGTTTTTCATCCGAAAATTGATTTTTTGGACTGTACCAAAAATGATTCAAAATGTCAATTGGATCGTGCCTCATGTTGAATAACCACTTTTTAAACCCTCACAGTGACCAAAATGGCCATTTTTACAGAGTTTTGCTTACTCAAAAGCTTCAATTTTGACCCGTTTCAGTCACAGAAATGACTTTAAATACACTTATTTTAGTTGAAAAAGTCATAATTCACATCCAACAGTCATTTAGAGTCAAAAGATGAAATGTTAAAATTTCATCATTATAGACCATTTTGGGAACGTTCGACATGTCCGGAGTCATCGTTTTTCATCCGAAAATCGATTTTTTGGACTGTACCAAAAATGATTCAAAATGTCAATTGGATCATGCCTCATGTTGAATAACCACTTTTTAAACCCTCACAGTGACCAAAATTGCCATTTTTACAGAGTTTTGCTTACTCAAAAGCTTCAATTTTGACCCGTTTCAGGCACAGAAATGACTTTAAAAAAACTTATTTTAGTTGAAAAAATCATAATGCACATCCCACAGTCATTTAGAGTCAAAAGATTAAATGTTAAAATTTCATCATTATAGACCATTTTGGGAACGTTCGACATGTCCGGAGTCATCGTTTTTCATCCGAAAATCGATTTTTTTAGACTGTACCAAAAATGATTCAAAATGTCAATTGGATCATGCCTCATGTTGAATAACCACTTTTTAAACCCTCACAGTGACCAAAATTGCCATTTTTACAGAGTTTTGCTTACTCAAAAGCTTCAATTTTGACCCGTTTCAGGCACAGAAATGACTTTAAACACACTTATTTTAGTTGAAAAAGTCATAATTCACATCCAACAGTCATTTAGAGTCAAAAGATTAAATGTTAAAATTTCATCATTAAAGACCATTTTGGGAACGTTCGACATGTCCGGAGTCATCGTTTTTCATCCGAAAATCGATTTTTTGGACTGTATCAAAAATGATTCAAAATGTCAATTGGATCGTGCCTCATGTTGAATAACCACTTTTTAAACCCTCACAGTGACCAAAATGGCCATTTTTACAAAGTTTTGCTTACTCAAAAGCTTCAATTTTGACCCGTTTCAGTCACAGAAATGACTTTAAACACACTTATTTTAGTTGAAAAAGTCATAATTCACATCCAACAGTCATTTAGAGTCAAAAGATTAAATGTTAAAATTTCATCATTATAGACCATTTTGGGAACGTTCGACATGTCCGGAGTCATCGTTTTTCATCCGAAAATCGATTTTTTGGACTGTACCAAAAATGATTCAAAATGTCAATTGGATCATGCCTCATGTTGAATAACCACTTTTTAAACCCTCACAGTGACCAAAATTGCCATTTTTACAGAGTTTTGCTTACTCAAAAGCTTCAATTTTGACCCGTTTCAGTCACAGAAATGACTTTAAACACACCTATTTTAGTTGAAAAAGTCATAATTCACATCCAACAGTCATTTAGAGTCAAAAGATTAAATGTTAAAATTTCATCATTATAGACCATATTGGGAACATTCGACATGTCCGGAGTCATCGTTTTTCATCCGAAAATCGATTTTTTGGACTGTACCAAAAATGATTCAAAATGTCAATTGGATCATGCCTCATGTTGAATAACCACTTTTTAAACCCTCACAGTGACCAAAATTGCCATTTTTACAGAGTTTTGCTTACTCAAAAGCTTCAATTTTGACCCGTTTCAGGCACAGAAATGACTTTAAACACACTTATTTTATTTGAAAAAGTCATAATGCACATCCAACAGTCATTTAGAGTCAAAAGATTAAATGTTAAAATTTCATCATTATAGACCATTTTGGGAACGTTCGACATGTCCGGAGTCATCGTTTTTCATCCGAAAATTGATTTTTTGGACTGTACCAAAAATGATTCAAAATGTCAATTGGATCGTGCCTCATGTTGAATAACCACTTTTTAAACCCTCACAGTGACCAAAATGGCCATTTTTACAGAGTTTTGCTTACTCAAAAGCTTCAATTTTGACCCGTTTCAGTCACAGAAATGACTTTAAATACACTTATTTTAGTTGAAAAAGTCATAATTCACATCCAACAGTCATTTAGAGTCAAAAGATTAAATGTTAAAATTTCATCATTATAGACCATTTTGGGAACGTTCGACATGTCCGGAGTCATCGTTTTTCATCCGAAAATCGATTTTTTGGACTGTACCAAAAATGATTCAAAATGTCAATTGGATCATGCCTCATGTTGAATAACCACTTTTTAAACCCTCACAGTGACCAAAATTGCCATTTTTACAGAGTTTTGCTTACTCAAAAGCTTCAATTTTGACCCGTTTCAGGCACAGAAATGACTTTAAAAAAACTTATTTTAGTTGAAAAAATCATAATGCACATCCCACAGTCATTTAGAGTCAAAAGATTAAATGTTAAAATTTCATCATTATAGACCATTTTGGGAACGTTCGACATGTCCGGAGTCATCGTTTTTCATCCGAAAATCGATTTTTTTAGACTGTACCAAAAATGATTCAAAATGTCAATTGGATCATGCCTCATGTTGAATAACCACTTTTTAAACCCTCACAGTGACCAAAATTGCCATTTTTACAGAGTTTTGCTTACTCAAAAGCTTCAATTTTGACCCGTTTCAGGCACAGAAATGACTTTAAACACACTTATTTTAGTTGAAAAAGTCATAATTCACATCCAACAGTCATTTAGAGTCAAAAGATTAAATGTTAAAATTTCATCATTAAAGACCATTTTGGGAACGTTCGACATGTCCGGAGTCATCGTTTTTCATCCGAAAATCGATTTTTTGGACTGTATCAAAAATGATTCAAAATGTCAATTGGATCGTGCCTCATGTTGAATAACCACTTTTTAAACCCTCACAGTGACCAAAATGGCCATTTTTACAAAGTTTTGCTTACTCAAAAGCTTCAATTTTGACCCGTTTCAGTCACAGAAATGACTTTAAACACACTTATTTTAGTTGAAAAAGTCATAATTCACATCCAACAGTCATTTAGAGTCAAAAGATTAAATGTTAAAATTTCATCATTATAGACCATTTTGGGAACGTTCGACATGTCCGGAGTCATCGTTTTTCATCCGAAAATCGATTTTTTGGACTGTACCAAAAATGATTCAAAATGTCAATTGGATCATGCCTCATGTTGAATAACCACTTTTTAAACCCTCACAGTGACCAAAATTGCCATTTTTACAGAGTTTTGCTTACTCAAAAGCTTCAATTTTGACCCGTTTCAGGCACAGAAATGACTTTAAACACACTTATTTTAGTTGAAAAAGTCATAATTCACATCCAACAGTCATTTAGAGTCAAAAGATTAAATGTTAAAATTTCATCATTATAGACCATTTTGGGAACGTTCGACATGTCCGGAGTCATCGTTTTTCATCCGAAAATTGATTTTTTGGACTGTACCAAAAATGATTCAAAATGTCAATTGGATCGTGCCTCATGTTGAATAACCACTTTTTAAACCCTCACAGTGACCAAAATGGCAATTTTTTTACAGAGTTTTGCTTACTCAAAAGCTTCAATTTTGACCCGTTTCAGTCACAGAAATGACTTTAAACACACTTATTTTAGTTGAAAAAGTCATAATTCACATCCAACAGTCATTTAGAGTCAAAAGATTAAATGTTAAAATTTCATCATTATAGACCATTTTGGGAACGTTCGACATGTCCGGAGTCATCGTTTTTCATCCGAAAATCGATTTTTTGGACTGTACCAAAAATGATTCAAAATGTCAATTGGATCATGCCTCATGTTGAATAACCGCTTTTTAAACCCTCACAGTGACCAAAATTGCCATTTTTACAGAGTTTTGCTTACTCAAAAGCTTCAATTTTGACCCGTTTCAGGCACAGAAATGACTTTAAACACACTTATTTTAGTTGAAAAAGTCATAATTCACATCCAACAGTCATTTAGAGTCAAAAGATTAAATGTTAAAATTTCATCATTATAGACCATTTTGGGAACGTTCGACATGTCCAGAGTCATCGTTTTTCATCCGAAAATCGATTTTTTGGACTGTACCAAAAATGATTCAAAATGTCAATTGGATCATGCCTCATGTTGAATAACCACTTTTTAAACCCTCAAAGTGACCAAAATTGCCATTTTTACAGATTTTTGCTTACTCAAAAGTTTCAATTTTGACCCGTTTCAGGCACAGAAATGACTTTAAACACACTTATTTTAGTTGAAAAAGTCATAATTCACATCCAACAGTCATTATGGCTGAGATACCCGCCACCCCCTCTCAACACAATCCCCAAAAGGAGGGAAACCGGAAACAGTTCTTCAAGTTTTTGGATGTGGGAGGGAGTGACCCTCCCGGCCGTATTTATTAAAACAAAAATTTAAGACATTAAACGTTTCATGTTATGTACAATTTCATTATCACATTGCGATGTTTGGCTAACCTTAACATATTCTCTAATACAGAGGTTCTCCTAGCCGAACTAGCATCCTACAAAAACATTCTCTAGAAACACTGAAATTGTACATCCTAACGTTTAAGGGCCAACGGCAAGGTCATAACCGGTGTCAAGATCCCTAACCAGACTTACCCCTCCCACTTGGGAGGGGCGACAGCACAGAGGCTTACCTCAAGTGCAACTACTAACAATTTCCCTTGACTTGACGGGGGCACTTAAGACTCGACGCCATTTAAAGGTCGTTCGAAGACTTGTGTGTGGTATCTAGAAGGTATCGTGGACCTCCCCCCACCCCACACAACTTACCGCATCTGCCGTCGCAGATGACACTGGCCCCGGGAAATTCCCCAGGAGGGGGCTGTAACCCCTCCTACAAAGGAAGGGGCCTTGACCGCCTTTCCTTTACTTCCGGCGACCCGCCCTTAGACGGGACCGCCTCCCCATTGAGGGGCCAATGGCCACCTCTCCCGAGCGCTCCCATCCGTGTTGGGTGACGCCCACTCATAGGGATCTACCAATTAGTGCTCACCGATCATGACCTTACCGCCTACCAAAATAAATACGACAATTCTTACTCAAACCTATGACAACATTGGTCGCTACGACCGAAAAAACATGCTTAAAATGCAACAACACATATAATCATTTTAATCGTAACAGCTTACACGATATTCACCATACTTTATTATGATCAACAACAAACTGATACTTTCACAGCCTGTAAACGAAACGGAAAACATACTTATAAAATTCACTTTATTGCACAACAACTTGCTGTCCTCAGGGGCTGGTGGGTGGGTCAAAATTGGCTCTTCGTTCTGTCCCGAGCTCACGGGTAGCGAGGAGGTGCAGCTTCGGAGCACAAGAACAAGAGGACGTCTTCTGGTCTTGCGTCTCTTTTTATCCGTCTTCAGGGCGGGCGAGAACCCGCCCCTGCCTGCCCCTGGGGCGGGGCTGGCTACGTCGGTGTCTAGGCCAGCCCACTCTAGGGCGGGAAAAAGCGCGCCCCGGCTACGCCGCTTCGGGCATACCAGCCGAGACGCGCCTCCCGCCAAAAAATGGCTTCCCGGGGGGATCGAGGCACTCCGCCATACGTTTGGGGGGACCGAGTGGTCGCCCCTTTCCATATGGCTGAGATACCCGCCACCCCCTCTCAACACAATCCCCAAAAGGAGGGAAACCGGAAACAGTTCTTCAAGTTTTTGGATGTGGGAGGGAGTGACCCTCCCGGCCGTATTTATTAAAACAAAAAATTAAGACATTAAACGTTTCATGTTATGTACAATTTCATTATCACATTGCGATGTTTGGCTAACCTTAACATATTCTCTAATACAGAGGTTCTCCTAGCCGAACTAGCATCCTACAAAAACATTCTCTAGAAACACTGAAATTGTACATCCTAACGTTTAAGGGCCAACGGCAAGGTCATAACCGGTGTCAAGATCCCTAACCAGACTTACCCCTCCCACTTGGGAGGGGCGACAGCACAGAGGCTTACCTCAAGTGCAACTACTAACAATTTCCCTTGACTTGACGGGGGCACTTAAGACTCGACGCCATTTAAAGGTCGTTCGAAGACTTGTGTGTGGTATCTAGAAGGTATCGTGGACCTCCCCCCACCCCACACAACTTACCGCATCTGCCGTCGCAGATGACACTGGCCCCGGGAAATTCCCCAGGAGGGGGCTGTAACCCCTCCTACAAAGGAAGGGGCCTTGACCGCCTTTCCTTTACTTCCGGCGACCCGCCCTTAGACGGGACCGCCTCCCCATTGAGGGGCCAATGGCCACCTCTCCCGAGCGCTCCCATCCGTGTTGGGTGACGCCCACTCATAGGGATTGACCAATTAGTGCTCACCGATCATGATCTTACCGCCACAGGTCCGGATAGTTGACCGGCTATCCGGACCCCCCACAACACTCCTACCTAAAGGTCATGTTTTAACGATTTTAACCAAGCTAAGAAGTCTCCTATGAGTAACTCATTCCCCACCCTCGACAAATGCACACCATCCCCCAAATACATACTGTCATCATTAATACAACTATGCGAGATCGAATGCAATGTCTTGGAACGGAACAACCTACTCACTTTGTTATTCAATTTTCTAACTGAATGATTCAAAGCAGGGATCGAGATAGCGCCCCGCCACACTTTTCGTGGGATCATATGAGACCACGCAATTATGCACCCCGGAACTCTCCTCGCTAACCAACTTACCGTGGAAAGCATAGCCTCCAGGAGAAGTCGTCTACCGGTGGTGACCAAATCATTGCCCCCTAAATGCACTATGACTATGGACGGCGGTGACCTCATCCGCTCTAACAAACCCTCAAAGAATGCTTGAAACTGGTCAATACAGAGACCGCCCCTTCCGTAGAAGGACACTCTGTACCCGTATTCCCCAGGTATGTGAATCATGTCACCTGCTTTGAATACGTCTGCGGCCCGTCTCACGTATGAGTGGCCCACGACCCACACCTCCTTCCTCACAGCCGGTGATGTGCGACCGCTGGCCTGGCGTTGGGTCGCCTGCACAGTTCGCCCTGCCGCGTAGGCTTGCGCAACTGAAAACAAACAAAAGACAAGAAGCGTGAGTACATGATTACAGCTTCACAACATGTGCAAACGCACGTACCTCTTATAACAATTGGAGGACCAACGCCCCACTCGTTTCACCTGTTCTACATTAAGACCCCTGGCTGTAGCTTCAGTGGCAGCCCCTATTCGAAAGGAATGGGTCCCAAATTCGCCCGGGTCCAAGCCCGCAGCGGCAATGGCCATTGCCAGCACCCGCTGAAACTGAAACCTCGTCAGCGGAGTGGCGTCTGCATGCCTCAACAATGTCCCCCCCCATGATGCCACCCTTCGTGCTAGGTAATCCTCTAAGCACTGTACCGGACACATGGGTGACCCGGGGATCCTGCGAATGATCGTGCAGTCCCCCCTCCCATCTTGGTCGGTCTTGGACCTGAGAAAGGAGACAATCATCGCATCACCCCTGATCTGAACATGTTCCCTGCACAAGCCCCCCGCCACATCCTGTTTGTTCCTTGCAACCAGCTCACTAACTCTCATAGCCCCGTGAAATGCCAGCGTAAATGCAGTCCGGAACAAACAGGTCTCGAAAGGAGACGAGCATGTGTTAGGGAGTGTGGCCAGTAACTGGGACAACCTATCTATACCTATCGGTCGTCTTACGTCTACTCTGCGACCCTCTAGGCGTTGCCACCCACGCAGCGCCTTTTGTACTGTAAAAGACGCTGTCGGGTCCTGGATGCCATGGGCCCTGGCAACAAAGGAAATGGCGGCACGATGCCTTTGGGCCGTAGCCACCGATTTCCCAGCCCTACGTAAAGACATCAGAAAAAGTACTACCCACTCTTCCTGACCCCAAAGTCCCCCTCTCTCTGCCCCCAAAAAGGCTAAATAGGCCTGAAACGCCCCTTCATATGCCTTCCTTGTCCTGGGTGCTAGACTCTCTCCCACGAGGTGACGAAGTTCGGGGCACCGAGAGACCAGAGAGTTTCGGGGAAGGGTGCCGGCTCGGGGTCCGCTGAAGGAAGGAAACCCGAGAAAGCCTGCATGTGAAAACGAGACAGTGCATCAGCAGCCTGATTCATCACCCCTGGGACATGTTTTGCTCTGAATATCACGTTCAGTTGCATACACAGTAAGACAATATCTTTGAGCAGCCTCAAAATCAATTTACAACGGGCTGCCTGGCTATTGATGCATTCTACCACGGTCATATTGTCGGACCAGAACACGACAGAATGATCTCGGAACCCTTCTGGCCAGGTTCTCAGGGCCACCAGAATGGGAAATAGTTCAAGGAAAGCAATATTACTCGTCAGCCCCTTCTCGTGCCACCATAGGGGCCACCTTTGTGCAGACCATTTTGTGCCGAAGATGGCGCCAAAGCCTATGCTTCCTGCTGAATCTGTCCATAGCCCAAGCTCTTCGGAGGACACGGCTGGCTTGTTCCAGACGACTCGGCCATTGAAGTCCGCCAAAAATGCTAACCAAATCCGCATGTCCTGGCGGACCTCAGCCGATAACCTCGTGCGATGATGACCCTCCTTTAGGCCAACCATCGCTTGGGCAATTGAGCGGGAAAAGGGGCGAGCCATTGGGATCACCCTCAAGGCAAAGTTCAACTTTCCCACTAATTGTTGCAACTGATGCAGTGTAACTTTAGATGCATTTAAACATACTTGGAGGGCTGCCCTGAATTTCAACACTTTGCTAGCTGGTAAACGGAAACACCCCTCCCTTGAGTCCAACTCGATCCCCAAAAACTCGAGGCAAGTCGTGGGACCCATAGTTTTACCCGGTGCCAATGGCACGCCAAAATGACCCATCAACACACAGAATTCAGCTAAGGCCTGGGCACATTCGGGATTTCCGGCGGGGCCAAGGAACAAAAAGTCGTCAAGGTAGTGCATTACATTTCGGAAACCCGTTTTCTTAGTGAACACCCATTGTAGGAAAGTACTGAATTGCTCAAAATAAGCACATGATATAGAGCATCCCATTGGCATACACCTATCCATGTAAAATGACCCCTGGAACCCGAATCCCAGAAGACGCTGATCGTCTGGGTGTACCGGGAGCAACCGGAACGCTGACTCGATATCTGATTTCGCCATCAACGTCCCGGGCCCCAGGCGATTCAAGATGGCTACTGCCTCATCAAACGATGCGTATCGCACCGAACAAACTTCCGGATCGATTGCGTCGTTCACCGAAAGACCATGTGGAGCAGACAGATTATGGATCAAACGAAACTCACCTGGGTCCTTCTTGGGGACCACCCCTAACGGAGAACAAACAAAATCCGGTACCGGGGGTACACTAAACGGGCCGGCGACCCGTCCCCGGCTAACCTCTTTCTGAATTTTCTCTTGCACTACAGATGTATGTTGTAAAACGGAAAGTTGATTTTTGCACATCCCTACACCCTGAAAGTCCCCCACCGGGATGCGGAAACCATGTGTAAAACCGTTCCGCAGCACCCCAGCAGAAGTACGATCCGGGTATTCGCTGAGCCAAGGAATCATTGCCAAGGTATCAATCGGGGTTGGTAAAGGCGCCCCTCGGACTAGCTTAGACCTGTTTGGCGCCTCCCTTACCCCCATTCTCACTCGTTCTGGCTCTGCACGATGACTCAGGATGGGACGACCCACACGTACTACATTCGTGTTTGAATTTACACGATCCCGGAGGCCTGGTACATTTCCCTTTGTTGAAATTAAAGCAGAAACCCTTTCTCCCTGTATTACCTGCGGGCCTCGACTGATCGTCGGTGCCCGTACTTGGTCGAAAGGGCGTCCCCACATTTTGGCGGGAGTAATCAACAACATTGCTCCCAACCAATGGCATTTTTAACATTCCTGATTCTTTCATTTTATCCCATGTTACAGAATCATAACAATCCCAAGTCAAACCCTTGTTATGTTCCTTTTCTTTCCTGAACAGATTGTCATAACAAAACCAATGGTTACCTTGATACGCTGTCGAGTAACCCATAATTCGTGATTGATAAATGGGAAATTCAGGAAGCAACTCGGGCCTACGTTCCCCCAAAATCGATGTAAAAATACCCCACGCATTGCCCCAGTTGCCAATATTCTCATTTACCTTAAAGGCGGCCATTTTTGCGCGCCAAACACTCGGATGCATAAGGTCCTTCTGACTTTTAACATGCTCCACCTCATAATGATCAACAAGCAAGGAGAAAATATTCACGTACTCCCCCGCCCAGATCTTTTCCTTTATAGCTAAAGGCACATGTTGTCCCAATCTCTCTCTACGAGAGGGTGCTGACTCGTCCCTTGCAATCGGCAATGGCCGCTTACCTGAACCGGACGCAGCTTCTGCCGCTTGCGGCTTGTCTATTCCCGCCAACGGCGCAGTCACTTTAGCTGCATCTCTCTTCTCACGAAGCCCTTTTATCAGCGCCTGTGCCTCGGCAGCCGTGGCGCCATCACTACTATCCCCCAGCCATGCTGCTAGCTGTGCTGCCAGCTCGGGGGGCATGTCTTCCTTGGATGTCGGGGTGACGACAACGGGGATTGGATTCCCCTCCATCGGTACTGGGGTCGGCGCCTCGAGCGGGGCAGAGGGAACCGGGACGTCTCCACCGGCTGGAACCCTTCTCGGCCTCTTAGGTCTCCCTCCAGCCGGCGCAGGGCCCGAACCCTCCTCCCCGTCTCGCTCCGCCAACCGTTTCTTTATGTCGGACACCTCTTTGCAAAGGGCCCGCACCATCTGGTCGGTCGTCATTCTCTTTGCGCCTTTCTTGGGCATCTCTCCGACGAAGTATCTAGAAGACAAAGAAAAAGATCAAAACGCTCAAAATTGGCTCTTCGTTCTGTCCCGAGCTCACGGGTAGCGAGGAGGTGCAGCTTCGGAGCACAAGAGGACGTCTTCTGGTCTTGCGTCTCTTTTTATCCGTCTTCAGGGCGGGCGAGAACCCGCCCCTGCCTGCCCCTGGGGCGGGGCTGGCTACGTCGGTGTCTAGGCCAGCCCACTCTAAGGCGGGAAAAAGCGCGCCCCGGCTACGCCGCTTCAGGCATACCAGCCGAGACGCGCCTCCCGCCAAAAAATGGCTTCCCGGGGGGATCGAGGCACTCCGCCATACGTTCGAGGGGACCGAGTGGTCGCCCCTTTCCATTAGAGTCAAAAGATTAAATGTTAAAATTTCATCATTATAGACCATTTTGGGAACGTTCGACATGTCCGGAGTCATCGTTTTTCATCCGAAAATCGATTTTTTGGACTGTACCAAAAATGATTCAAAATGTCAATTGGATCATGCCTCATGTTGAATAACCACTTTTTAAACCCTCACAGTGACCAAAATTGCCATTTTTACAGAGTTTTGCTTACTCAAAAGCTTCAATTTTGACCCGTTTCAGGCACAGAAATGACTTTAAACACACTTATTTTAGTTGAAAAAGTCATAATGCACATCCAACAGTCATTTAGAGTCAAAAGATTAAATGTTAAAATTTCATCATTATAGACCATTTTGGGAACGTTCGACATGTCCGGAGTCATCGTTTTTCATCCGAAAATCGATTTTTTGGACTGTACCAAAAATGATTCAAAATGTCAATTGGATCATGCCTCATGTTGAATAACCACTTTTTAAACCCTCACAGTGACCAAAATTGCCATTTTTACAGAGTTTTGCTTACTCAAAAGCTTCAATTTTGACCCGTTTCAGGCACAGAAATGACTTTAAACACACTTATTTTAGTTGAAAAAGTCATAATGCACATCCAACAGTCATTTAGAGTCAAAAGATTAAATGTTAAAATTTCATCATTATAGACCATTTTGGGAACGTTCGACATGTCCGGAGTCATCGTTTTTCATCCGAAAATTGATTTTTTGGACTGTACCAAAAATGATTCAAAATGTCAATTGGATCGTGCCTCATGTTGAATAACCACTTTTTAAACCCTCACAGTGACCAAAATGGCCATTTTTACAGAGTTTTGCTTACTCAAAAGCTTCAATTTTGACCCGTTTCAGTCACAGAAATGACTTTAAATACACTTATTTTAGTTGAAAAAGTCATAATTCACATCCAACAGTCATTTAGAGTCAAAAGATTAAATGTTAAAATTTCATCATTATAGACCATTTTGGGAACGTTCGACATGTCCGGAGTCATCGTTTTTCATCCGAAAATCGATTTTTTGGACTGTACCAAAAATGATTCAAAATGTCAATTGGATCATGCCTCATGTTGAATAACCACTTTTTAAACCCTCACAGTGACCAAAATTGCCATTTTTACAGAGTTTTGCTTACTCAAAAGCTTCAATTTTGACCCGTTTCAGGCACAGAAATGACTTTAAACACACTTATTTTAGTTGAAAAAGTCATAATGCACATCCAACAGTCATTTAGAGTCAAAAGATTAAATGTTAAAATTTCATCATTATAGACCATTTTGGGAACGTTCGACATGTCCGGAGTCATCGTTTTTCATCCGAAAATTGATTTTTTGGACTGTACCAAAAATGATTCAAAATGTCAATTGGATCGTGCCTCATGTTGAATAACCACTTTTTAAACCCTCACAGTGACCAAAATGGCCATTTTTACAGAGTTTTGCTTACTCAAAAGCTTCAATTTTGACCCGTTTCAGTCACAGAAATGACTTTAAATACACTTATTTTAGTTGAAAAAGTCATAATTCACATCCAACAGTCATTTAGAGTCAAAAGATTAAATGTTAAAATTTCATCATTATAGACCATTTTGGGAACGTTCGACATGTCCGGAGTCATCGTTTTTCATCCGAAAATCGATTTTTTGGACTGTACCAAAAATGATTCAAAATGTCAATTGGATCATGCCTCATGTTGAATAACCACTTTTTAAACCCTCACAGTGACCAAAATTGCCATTTTTACAGAGTTTTGCTTACTCAAAAGCTTCAATTTTGACCCGTTTCAGGCACAGAAATGACTTTAAAAAAACTTATTTTAGTTGAAAAAATCATAATGCACATCCCACAGTCATTTAGAGTCAAAAGATTAAATGTTAAAATTTCATCATTATAGACCATTTTGGGAACGTTCGACATGTCCGGAGTCATCGTTTTTCATCCGAAAATCGATTTTTTTAGACTGTACCAAAAATGATTCAAAATGTCAATTGGATCATGCCTCATGTTGAATAACCACTTTTTAAACCCTCACAGTGACCAAAATTGCCATTTTTACAGAGTTTTGCTTACTCAAAAGCTT
This sequence comes from Lissotriton vulgaris, assembly GCF_964263255.1. Taxonomy (NCBI): domain Eukaryota; kingdom Metazoa; phylum Chordata; class Amphibia; order Caudata; family Salamandridae; genus Lissotriton; species Lissotriton vulgaris. The sequence continues at coordinate 353,167 of NW_028243417.1, forward strand.
CAATTTTGACCCGTTTCAGGCACAGAAATGACTTTAAACACACTTATTTTAGTTGAAAAAGTCATAATTCACATCCAACAGTCATTTAGAGTCAAAAGATTAAATGTTAAAATTTCATCATTAAAGACCATTTTGGGAACGTTCGACATGTCCGGAGTCATCGTTTTTCATCCGAAAATCGATTTTTTGGACTGTATCAAAAATGATCCAAAATGTCAATTGGATCGTGCCTCATGTTGAATAACCACTTTTTAAACCCTCACAGTGACCAAAATGGCCATTTTTACAAAGTTTTGCTTACTCAAAAGCTTCAATTTTGACCCATTTCAGTCACAGAAATGACTTTAAACACACTTATTTTAGTTGAAAAAGTCATAATTCACATCCAACAGTCATTTAGAGTCAAAAGATTAAATGTTAAAATTTCATCATTATAGACCATTTTGGGAACGTTCGACATGTCCGGAGTCATCGTTTTTCATCCGAAAATCGATTTTTTGGACTGTACCAAAAATGATTCAAAATGTCCATTGGATCATGCCTCATGTTGAATAACCACTTTTTAAACCCTCACAGTGACCAAAATTGCAATTTTTACAGAGTTTTGCTTACTCAAAAGCTTCAATTTTGACCCGTTTCAGGCACAGAAATGACTTTAAACACACTTATTTTAGTTGAAAAAGTCATAATTCACATCCAACAGTCATTTAGAGTCAAAAGATTAAATGTTAAAATTTCATCATTATAGACCATTTTGGGAACGTTCGACATGTCCGGAGTCATCGTTTTTCATCCGAAAATTGATTTTTTGGACTGTACCAAAAATGATTCAAAATGTCAATTGGATCGTGCCTCATGTTGAATAACCACTTTTTAAACCCTCACAGTGACCAAAATGGCAATTTTTTTACAGAGTTTTGCTTACTCAAAAGCTTCAATTTTGACCCGTTTCAGGCACAGAAATGACTTTAAACACACTTATTTTAGTTGAAAAAGTCATAATTCACATCCAACAGTCATTTAGAGTCAAAAGATTAAATGTTAAAATTTCATCATTATAGACCATTTTGGGAACGTTCGACATGTCCAGAGTCATCGTTTTTCATCCGAAAATCGATTTTTTGGACTGTACCAAAAATGATTCAAAATGTCAATTGGATCATGCCTCATGTTGAATAACCACTTTTTAAACCCTCAAAGTGAACAAAATTGCCATTTTTACAGATTTTTGCTTACTCAAAAGTTTCAATTTTGACCCGTTTCAGGCACAGAAATGACTTTAAACACACTTATTTTAGTTGAAAAAGTCATAATTCACATCCAACAGTCATTTAGAGTCAAAAGATTAAATGTTAAAATTTCATCATTATAGACCATTTTGGGAACGTTCGACATGTCCGGAGTCATCGTTTTTCATCCGAAAATCGATTTTTTGGACTGTACCAAAAATTATTCAAAATGTCAATTGGATCATGCCTCATGTTGAATAACTACTTTTTAAACCCTCACAGTGACCAAAATTGCCATTTTTACAGAGTTTTGCTTACTCAAAAGCTTCAATTTTGACCCGTTTCAGGCACAGAAATGACTTTAAACACACCTATTTTAGTTGAAAAAGTCATAATTCACATCCAACAGTCATTTAGAGTCAAAAGATTAAATGTTAAAATTTCATCATTATAGACCATTTTGGGAACGTTCGACATGTCCGGAGTCATCGTTTTTCATCCGAAAATCGATTTTTTGGACTGTACCAAAAATGATTCAAAATGTCAATTGGATCATGCCTCATGTTGAATAACTACTTTTTAAACCCTCACAGTGACCAAAATTGCCATTTTTACAGAGTTTTGCTTACTCAAAAGCTTCAATTTTGACCCGTTTCAGTCACAGAAATGACTTTAAACACACCTATTTTAGTTGAAAAAGTCATAATTCACATCCAACAGTCATTTAGAGTCAAAAGATTAAATGTTAAAATTTCATCATTATAGACCATTTTGGGAACGTTCGACATGTCCGGAGTCATCGTTTTTCATCCGAAAATCGATTTTTTGGACTGTACCAAAAATGATTCAAAATGTCAATTGGATCATGCCTCATGTTGAATAACCACTTTTTAAACCCTCACAGTGACCAAAATTGCCATTTTTACAGAGTTTTGCTTACTCAAAAGCTTCAATTTTGACCCGTTTCAGGCACAGAAATGACTTTAAACACACTTATTTTAGTTGAAAAAGTCATAATGCACATCCAACAGTCATTTAGAGTCAAAAGATTAAATGTTAAAATTTCATCATTATAGACCATTTTGGGAACGTTCGACATGTCCGGAGTCATCGTTTTTCATCCGAAAATTGATTTTTTGGACTGTACCAAAAATGATTCAAAATGTCAATTGGATCGTGCCTCATGTTGAATAACCACTTTTTAAACCCTCACAGTGACCAAAATGGCCATTTTTACAGAGTTTTGCTTACTCAAAAGCTTCAATTTTGACCCGTTTCAGTCACAGAAATGACTTTAAATACACTTATTTTAGTTGAAAAAGTCATAATTCACATCCAACAGTCATTTAGAGTCAAAAGATTAAATGTTAAAATTTCATCATTATAGACCATTTTGGGAACGTTCGACATGTCCGGAGTCATCGTTTTTCATCCGAAAATCGATTTTTTGGACTGTACCAAAAATGATTCAAAATGTCAATTGGATCATGCCTCATGTTGAATAACCACTTTTTAAACCCTCACAGTGACCAAAATTGCCATTTTTACAGAGTTTTGCTTACTCAAAAGCTTCAATTTTGACCCGTTTCAGGCACAGAAATGACTTTAAAAAAACTTATTTTAGTTGAAAAAATCATAATGCACATCCCACAGTCATTTAGAGTCAAAAGATTAAATGTTAAAATTTCATCATTATAGACCATTTTGGGAACGTTCGACATGTCCGGAGTCATCGTTTTTCATCCGAAAATCGATTTTTTTAGACTGTACCAAAAATGATTCAAAATGTCAATTGGATCATGCCTCATGTTGAATAACCACTTTTTAAACCCTCACAGTGACCAAAATTGCCATTTTTACAGAGTTTTGCTTACTCAAAAACTTCAATTTTGACCCGTTTCAGGCACAGAAATGACTTTAAACACACTTATTTTAGTTGAAAAAGTCATAATTCACATCCAACAGTCATCTAGTTTTTTGTTTATCTTGTGTTTATTCACCACCTTTCTCAGTTATTCCTCCGTAACTCGCCCAGCGCCATGATGCTCCCTTGGGAGCGAACGCTCGCGCTCTACAAATACCCACAAAATATCAAAATATCAAAATTTAGAGTCAAAAGATTAAATGTTAAAATTTCATCATTAAAGACCATTTTGGGAACGTTCGACATGTCCGGAGTCATCGTTTTTCATCCGAAAATCGATTTTTTGGACTGTATCAAAAATGATTCAAAATGTCAATTGGATCGTGCCTCATGTTGAATAACCACTTTTTAAACCCTCACAGTGACCAAAATGGCCATTTTTACAAAGTTTTGCTTACTCAAAAGCTTCAATTTTGACCCGTTTCAGTCACAGAAATGACTTTAAACACACTTATTTTAGTTGAAAAAGTCATAATTCACATCCAACAGTCATTTAGAGTCAAAAGATTAAATGTTAAAATTTCATCATTATAGACCATTTTGGGAACGTTCGACATGTCCGGAGTCATCGTTTTTCATCCGAAAATCGATTTTTTGGACTGTACCAAAAATGATTCAAAATGTCCATTGGATCATGCCTCATGTTGAATAACCACTTTTTAAACCCTCACAGTGACCAAAATTGCCATTTTTACAGAGTTTTGCTTACTCAAAAGCTTCAATTTTGACCCGTTTCAGGCACAGAAATGACTTTAAACACACTTATTTTAGTTGAAAAAGTCATAATTCACATCCAACAGTCATTTAGAGTCAAAAGATTAAATGTTAAAATTTCATCATTATAGACCATTTTGGGAACGTTCGACATGTCCGGAGTCATCGTTTTTCATCCGAAAATTGATTTTTTGGACTGTACCAAAAATGATTCAAAATGTCAATTGGATCGTGCCTCATGTTGAATAACCACTTTTTAAACCCTCACAGTGACCAAAATGGCAATTTTTTTACAGAGTTTTGCTTACTCAAAAGCTTCAATTTTGACCCGTTTCAGTCACAGAAATGACTTTAAACACACTTATTTTAGTTGAAAAAGTCATAATTCACATCCAACAGTCATTTAGAGTCAAAAGATTAAATGTTAAAATTTCATCATTATAGACCATTTTGGGAACGTTCGACATGTCCGGAGTCATCGTTTTTCATCCGAAAATCGATTTTTTGGACTGTACCAAAAATGATTCAAAATGTCAATTGGATCATGCCTCATGTTGAATAACCGCTTTTTAAACCCTCACAGTGACCAAAATTGCCATTTTTACAGAGTTTTGCTTACTCAAAAGCTTCAATTTTGACCCGTTTCAGGCACAGAAATGACTTTAAACACACTTATTTTAGTTGAAAAAGTCATAATTCACATCCAACAGTCATTTAGAGTCAAAAGATTAAATGTTAAAATTTCATCATTATAGACCATTTTGGGAACGTTCGACATGTCCAGAGTCATCGTTTTTCATCCGAAAATCGATTTTTTGGACTGTACCAAAAATGATTCAAAATGTCAATTGGATCATGCCTCATGTTGAATAACCACTTTTTAAACCCTCAAAGTGACCAAAATTGCCATTTTTACAGATTTTTGCTTACTCAAAAGTTTCAATTTTGACCCGTTTCAGGCACAGAAATGACTTTAAACACACTTATTTTAGTTGAAAAAGTCATAATTCACATCCAACAGTCATTTAGAGTCAAAAGATTAAATGTTAAAATGTCATCATTATAGACCATTTTGGGAACGTTCGACATGTCCGGAGTCATCGTTTTTCATCCGAAAATCGATTTTTTGGACTGTACCAAAAATTATTCAAAATGTCAATTGGATCATGCCTCATGTTGAATAACTACTTTTTAAACCCTCACAGTGACCAAAATTGCCATTTTTACAGAGTTTTGCTTACTCAAAAGCTTCAATTTTGACCCGTTTCAGGCACAGAAATGACTTTAAACACACCTATTTTAGTTGAAAAAGTCATAATTCACATCCAACAGTCATTTAGAGTCAAAAGATTAAATGTTAAAATTTCATCATTATAGACCATTTTGGGAACGTTCGACATGTCCGGAGTCATCGTTTTTCATCCGAAAATCGATTTTTTGGACTGTACCAAAAATGATTCAAAATGTCAATTGGATCATGCCTCATGTTGAATAACCACTTTTTAAACCCTCACAGTGACCAAAATTGCCATTTTTACAGAGTTTTGCTTACTCAAAAGCTTCAATTTTGACCCGTTTCAGGCACAGAAATGACTTTAAACACACTTATTGTAGTTGAAAAAGTCATAATGCACATCCAACAGTCATTTAGAGTCAAAAGATTAAATGTTAAAATTTCATCATTATAGACCATTTTGGGAACGTTCGACATGTCCGGAGTCATCGTTTTTCATCCGAAAATTGATTTTTTGGACTGTACCAAAAATGATTCAAAATGTCAATTGGATCGTGCCTCATGTTGAATAACCACTTTTTAAACCCTCACAGTGACCAAAATGGCCATTTTTACAGAGTTTTGCTTACTCAAAAGCTTCAATTTTGACCCGTTTCAGTCACAGAAATGACTTTAAATACACTTATTTTAGTTGAAAAAGTCATAATTCACATCCAACAGTCATTTAGAGTCAAAAGATTAAATGTTAAAATTTCATCATTATAGACCATTTTGGGAACGTTCGACATGTCCGGAGTCATCGTTTTTCATCCGAAAATCGATTTTTTGGACTGTACCAAAAATGATTCAAAATGTCAATTGGATCATGCCTCATGTTGAATAACCACTTTTTAAACCCTCACAGTGACCAAAATTGCCATTTTTACAGAGTTTTGCTTACTCAAAAGCTTCAATTTTGACCCGTTTCAGGCACAGAAATGACTTTAAAAAAACTTATTTTAGTTGAAAAAATCATAATGCACATCCCACAGTCATTTAGAGTCAAAAGATTAAATGTTAAAATTTCATCATTATAGACCATTTTGGGAACGTTCGACATGTCCGGAGTCATCGTTTTTCATCCGAAAATCGATTTTTTTAGACTGTACCAAAAATGATTCAAAATGTCAATTGGATCATGCCTCATGTTAAATAACCACTTTTTAAACCCTCACAGTGACCAAAATTGCCATTTTTACAGAGTTTTGCTTACTCAAAAGCTTCAATTTTGACCCGTTTCAGGCACAGAAATGACTTTAAACACACTTATTTTAGTTGAAAAAGTCATAATTCACATCCAACAGTCATTTAGAGTCAAAAGATTAAATGTTAAAATTTCATCATTAAAGACCATTTTGGGAACGTTCGACATGTCCGGAGTCATCGTTTTTCATCCGAAAATCGATTTTTTGGACTGTATCAAAAATGATTCAAAATGTCAATTGGATCGTGCCTCATGTTGAATAACCACTTTTTAAACCCTCACAGTGACCAAAATGGCCATTTTTACAAAGTTTTGCTTACTCAAAAGCTTCAATTTTGACCCGTTTCAGTCACAGAAATGACTTTAAACACACTTATTTTAGTTGAAAAAGTCATAATTCACATCCAACAGTCATTTAGAGTCAAAAGATTAAATGTTAAAATTTCATCATTATAGACCATTTTGGGAACGTTCGACATGTCCGGAGTCATCGTTTTTCATCCGAAAATCGATTTTTTGGACTGTACCAAAAATGATTCAAAATGTCAATTGGATCATGCCTCATGTTGAATAACCACTTTTTAAACCCTCACAGTGACCAAAATTGCCATTTTTACAGAGTTTTGCTTACTCAAAAGCTTCAATTTTGACCCGTTTCAGGCACAGAAATGACTTTAAACACACTTATTTTAGTTGAAAAAGTCATAATTCACATCCAACAGTCATTTAGAGTCAAAAGATTAAATGTTAAAATTTCATCATTATAGACCATTTTGGGAACGTTCGACATGTCCGGAGTCATCGTTTTTCATCCGAAAATTGATTTTTTGGACTGTACCAAAAATGATTCAAAATGTCAATTGGATCGTGCCTCATGTTGAATAACCACTTTTTAAACCCTCACAGTGACCAAAATGGCAATTTTTTACAGAGTTTTGCTTACTCAAAAGCTTCAATTTTGACCCGTTTCAGGCACAGAAATGACTTTAAACACACTTATTTTAGTTGAAAAAGTCATAATTCACATCCAACAGTCATTTAGAGTCAAAAGATTAAATGTTAAAATTTCATCATTATAGACCATTTTGGGAACGTTCGACATGTCCAGAGTCATCGTTTTTCATCCGAAAATCGATTTTTTGGACTGTACCAAAAATGATTCAAAATGTCAATTGGATCATGCCTCATGTTGAATAACCACTTTTTAAACCCTCAAAGTGACCAAAATTGCCATTTTTACAGATTTTTGCTTACTCAAAAGTTTCAATTTTGACCCGTTTCAGGCACAGAAATGACTTTAAACACACTTATTTTAGTTGAAAAAGTCATAATTCACATCCAACAGTCATTTAGAGTCAAAAGATTAAATGTTAAAATTTCATCATTATAGACCATTTTGGGAACGTTCGACATGTCCGGAGTCATCGTTTTTCATCCGAAAATCGATTTTTTGGACTGTACCAAAAATGATTCAAAATGTCAATTGGATCATGCCTCATGTTGAATAACTACTTTTTAAACCCTCACAGTGACCAAAATTGCCATTTTTACAGAGTTTTGCTTACTCAAAAGCTTCAATTTTGACCCGTTTCAGTCACAGAAATGACTTTAAACACACCTATTTTAGTTGAAAAAGTCATAATTCACATCCAACAGTCATTTAGAGTCAAAAGATTAAATGTTAAAATTTCATCATTATAGACCATTTTGGGAACGTTCGACATGTCCGGAGTCATCGTTTTTCATCCGAAAATCGATTTTTTGGACTGTACCAAAAATGATTCAAAATGTCAATTGGATCATGCCTCATGTTGAATAACCACTTTTTAAACACTCACAGTGACCAAAATTGCCATTTTTACAGAGTTTTGCTTACTCAAAAGCTTCAATTTTGACCCGTTTCAGGCACAGAAATGACTTTAAACACACTTATTTTAGTTGAAAAGTCATAATGCACATCCAACAGTCATTTAGAGTCAAAAGATTAAATGTTAAAATTTCATCATTATAGACCATTTTGGGAACGTTCGACATGTCCGGAGTCATCGTTTTTCATCCGAAAATTGATTTTTTGGACTGTACCAAAAATGATTCAAAATGTCAATTGGATCGTGCCTCATGTTGAATAACCACTTTTTAAACCCTCACAGTGACCAAAATGGCCATTTTTACAGAGTTTTGCTTACTCAAAAGCTTCAATTTTGACCCGTTTCAGTCACAGAAATGACTTTAAATACACTTATTTTAGTTGAAAAAGTCATAATTCACATCCAACAGTCATTTAGAGTCAAAAGATTAAATGTTAAAATTTCATCATTATAGACCATTTTGGGAACGTTCGACATGTCCGGAGTCATCGTTTTTCATCCGAAAATCGATTTTTTGGACTGTACCAAAAATGATTCAAAATGTCAATTGGATCATGCCTCATGCTGAATAACCACTTTTTAAACCCTCACAGTGACCAAAATTGCCATTTTTACAGAGTTTTGCTTACTCAAAAGCTTCAATTTTGACCCGTTTCAGGCACAGAAATGACTTTAAACACACTTATTTTAGTTGAAAAAGTCATAATTCACATCCAACAGTCATTTAGAGTCAAAAGATTAAATGTTAAAATTTCATCATTAAAGACCATTTTGGGAACGTTCGACATGTCCGGAGTCATCGTTTTTCATCCGAAAATCGATTTTTTGGACTGTATCAAAAATGATTCAAAATGTCAATTGGATCGTGCCTCATGTTGAATAACCACTTTTTAAACCCTCACAGTGACCAAAATGGCCATTTTTACAAAGTTTTGCTTACTCAAAAGCTTCAATTTTGACCCGTTTCAGTCACAGAAATGACTTTAAACACACTTATTTTAGTTGAAAAAGTCATAATTCACATCCAACAGTCATTTAGAGTCAAAAGATTAAATGTTAAAATTTCATCATTATAGACCATTTTGGGAACGTTCGACATGTCCGGAGTCATCGTTTTTCATCCGAAAATCGATTTTTTGGACTGTACCAAAAATGATTCAAAATGTCAATTGGATCATGCCTCATGTTGAATAACCACTTTTTAAACCCTCACAGTGACCAAAATTGCCATTTTTACAGAGTTTTGCTTACTCAAAAGCTTCAATTTTGACCCGTTTCAGGCACAGAAATGACTTTAAACACACTTATTTTAGTTGAAAAAGTCATAATTCACATCCAACAGTCATTTAGAGTCAAAAGATTAAATGTTAAAATTTCATCATTATAGACCATTTTGGGAACGTTCGACATGTCCGGAGTCATCGTTTTTCATCCGAAAATTGATTTTTTGGACTGTACCAAAAATGATTCAAAATGTCAATTGGATCGTGCCTCATGTTGAATAACCACTTTTTAAACCCTCACAGTGACCAAAATGGCAATTTTTTTACAGAGTTTTGCTTACTCAAAAGCTTCAATTTTGACCCGTTTCAGGCACAGAAATGACTTTAAACACACTTATTTTAGTTGAAAAAGTCATAATTCACATCCAACAGTCATTTAGAGTCAAAAGATTAAATGTTAAAATTTCATCATTATAGACCATTTTGGGAACGTTCGACATGTCCAGAGTCATCGTTTTTCATCCGAAAATCGATTTTTTGGACTGTACCAAAAATGATTCAAAATGTCAATTGGATCATGCCTCATGTTCAATAACCACTTTTTAAACCCTCAAAGTGACCAAAATTGCCATTTTTACAGATTTTTGCTTACTCAAAAGTTTCAATTTTGACCCGTTTCAGGCACAGAAATGACTTTAAACACACTTATTTTAGTTGAAAAAGTCATAATTCACATCCAACAGTCATTTAGAGTCAAAAGATTAAATGTTAAAATTTCATCATTATAGACCATTTTGGGAACGTTCGACATGTTCGGAGTCATCGTTTTTCATCCGAAAATCGATTTTTTGGACTGTACCAAAAATGATTCAAAATGTCAATTGGATCATGCCTCATGTTGAATAACTACTTTTTAAACCCTCACAGTGACCAAAATTGCCATTTTTACAGAGTTTTGCTTACTCAAAAGCTTCAATTTTGACCCGTTTCAGTCACAGAAATGACTTTAAACACACCTATTTTAGTTGAAAAAGTCATAATTCACATCCAACAGTCATTTAGAGTCAAAAGATTAAATGTTAAAATTTCATCATTATAGACCATTTTGGGAACGTTCGACATGTCCGGAGTCATCGTTTTTCATCCGAAAATCGATTTTTTGGACTGTACCAAAAATGATTCAAAATGTCAATTGGATCATGCCTCATGTTGAATAACCACTTTTTAAACCCTCACAGTGACCAAAATTGCCATTTTTACAGAGTTTTGCTTACTCAAAAGCTTCAATTTTGACCCGTTTCAGGCACAGAAATGACTTTAAACACACTTATTTTAGTTGAAAAAGTCATAATGCACATCCAACAGTCATTTAGAGTCAAAAGATTAAATGTTAAAATTTCATCATTATAGACCATTTTGGGAACGTTCGACATGTCCGGAGTCATCGTTTTTCATCCGAAAATTGATTTTTTGGACTGTACCAAAAATGATTCAAAATGTCAATTGGATCGTGCCTCATGTTGAATAACCACTTTTTAAACCCTCACAGTGACCAAAATGGCAATTTTTACAGAGTTTTGCTTACTCAAAAGCTTCAATTTTGACCCGTTTCAGTCACAGAAATGACTTTAAACACACCTATTTTAGTTGAAAAAGTCATAATTCACATCCAACAGTCATTTAGAGTCAAAAGATTAAATGTTAAAATTTCATCATTATAGACCATTTTGGGAACGTTCGACATGTCCGGAGTCATCGTTTTTCATCCGAAAATCGATTTTTTGGACTGTACCAAAAATGATTCAAAATGTCAATTGGATCATGCCTCATGTTGAATAACCACTTTTTAAACCCTCACAGTGACCAAAATTGCCATTTTTACAGAGTTTTGCTTACTCAAAAGCTTCAATTTTGACCCGTTTCAGGCACAGAAATGACTTTAAACACACTTATTTTAGTTGAAAAAGTCATAATGCACATCCAACAGTCATTTAGAGTCAAAAGATTAAATGTTAAAATTTCATCATTATAGACCATTTTGGGAACGTTCGACATGTCCGGAGTCATCTTTTTTCATCCGAAAATTGATTTTTTGGACTGTACCAAAAATGATTCAAAATGTCAATTGGATCGTGCCTCATGTTGAATAACCACTTTTTAAACCCTCACAGTGACCAAAATGGCCATTTTTACAGAGTTTTGCTTACTCAAAAGCTTCAATTTTGACCCGTTTCAGTCACAGAAATGACTTTAAATACACTTATTTTAGTTGAAAAAGTCATAATTCACATCCAACAGTCATTTAGAGTCAAAAGATTAAATGTTAAAATTTCATCATTATAGACCATTTTGGGAACGTTCGACATGTCCGGAGTCATCGTTTTTCATCCGAAAATCGATTTTTTGGACTGTACCAAAAATGATTCAAAATGTCAATTGGATCATGCCTCATGTTGAATAACCACTTTTTAAACCCTCACAGTGACCAAAATTGCCATTTTTACGGAGTTTTGCTTACTCAAAAGCTTCAATTTTGACCCGTTTCAGGCACAGAAATGACTTTAAAAAAACTTATTTTAGTTGAAAAAATCATAATGCACATCCCACAGTCATTTAGAGTCAAAAGATTAAATGTTAAAATTTCATCATTATAGACCATTTTGGGAACGTTCGACATGTCCGGAGTCATCGTTTTTCATCCGAAAATCGATTTTTTTAGACTGTACCAAAAATGATTCAAAATGTCAATTGGATCATGCCTCATGTTGAATAACCACTTTTTAAACCCTCACAGTGACCAAAATTGCCATTTTTACAGAGTTTTGCTTACTCAAAAACTTCAATTTTGACCCGTTTCAGGCACAGAAATGACTTTAAACACACTTATTTTAGTTGAAAAAGTCATAATTCACATCCAACAGTCATCTAGTTTTTTGTTTATCTTGTGTTTATTCACCACCTTTCTCAGTTATTCCTCCGTAACTCGCCCAGCGCCATGATGCTCCCTTGGGAGCGAACGCTCGCGCTCTACAAATACCCACAAAATATCAAAATATCAAAATTTAGAGTCAAAAGATTAAATGTTAAAATTTCATCATTAAAGACCATTTTGGGAACGTTCGACATGTCCGGAGTCATCGTTTTTCATCCGAAAATCGATTTTTTGGACTGTATCAAAAATGATTCAAAATGTCAATTGGATCGTGCCTCATGTTGAATAACCACTTTTTAAACCCTCACAGTGACCAAAATGGCCATTTTTACAAAGTTTTGCTTACTCAAAAGCTTCAATTTTGACCCGTTTCAGTCACAGAAATGACTTTAAACACACTTATTTTAGTTGAAAAAGTCATAATTCACATCCAACAGTCATTTAGAGTCAAAAGATTAAATGTTAAAATTTCATCATTATAGACCATTTTGGGAACGTTCGACATGTCCGGAGTCATCGTTTTTCATCCGAAAATCGATTTTTTGGACTGTACCAAAAATGATTCAAAATGTCCATTGGATCATGCCTCATGTTGAATAACCACTTTTTAAACCCTCACAGTGACCAAAATTGCCATTTTTACAGAGTTTTGCTTACTCAAAAGCTTCAATTTTGACCCGTTTCAGGCACAGAAATGACTTTAAACACACTTATTTTAGTTGAAAAAGTCATAATTCACATCCAACAGTCATTTAGAGTCAAAAGATTAAATGTTAAAATTTCATCATTATAGACCATTTTGGGAACGTTCGACATGTCCGGAGTCATCGTTTTTCATCCGAAAATTGATTTTTTGGACTGTACCAAAAATGATTCAAAATGTCAATTGGATCGTGCCTCATGTTGAATAACCACTTTTTAAACCCTCACAGTGACCAAAATGGCAATTTTTTTACAGAGTTTTGCTTACTCAAAAGCTTCAATTTTGACCCGTTTCAGTCACAGAAATGACTTTAAACACACTTATTTTAGTTGAAAAAGTCATAATTCACATCCAACAGTCATTTAGAGTCAAAAGATTAAATGTTAAAATTTCATCATTATAGACCATTTTGGGAACGTTCGACATGTCCGGAGTCATCGTTTTTCATCCGAAAATCGATTTTTTGGACTGTACCAAAAATGATTCAAAATGTCAATTGGATCATGCCTCATGTTGAATAACCGCTTTTTAAACCCTCACAGTGACCAAAATTGCCATTTTTACAGAGTTTTGCTTACTCAAAAGCTTCAATTTTGACCCGTTTCAGGCACAGAAATGACTTTAAACACACTTATTTTAGTTGAAAAAGTCATAATTCACATCCAACAGTCATTTAGAGTCAAAAGATTAAATGTTAAAATTTCATCATTATAGACCATTTTGGGAACGTTCGACATGTCCAGAGTCATCGTTTTTCATCCGAAAATCGATTTTTTGGACTGTACCAAAAATGATTCAAAATGTCAATTGGATCATGCCTCATGTTGAATAACCACTTTTTAAACCCTCAAAGTGACCAAAATTGCCATTTTTACAGATTTTTGCTTACTCAAAAGTTTCAATTTTGACCCGTTTCAGGCACAGAAATGACTTTAAACACACTTATTTTAGTTGAAAAAGTCATAATTCACATCCAACAGTCATTTAGAGTCAAAAGATTAAATGTTAAAATTTCATCATTATAGACCATTTTGGGAACGTTCGACATGTCCGGAGTCATCGTTTTTCATCCGAAAATCGATTTTTTGGACTGTACCAAAAATTATTCAAAATGTCAATTGGATCATGCCTCATGTTGAATAACTACTTTTTAAACCCTCACAGTGACCAAAATTGCCATTTTTACAGAGTTTTGCTTACTCAAAAGCTTCAATTTTGACCCGTTTCAGGCACAGAAATGACTTTAAACACACCTATTTTAGTTGAAAAAGTCATATTTCACATCCAACAGTCATTTAGAGTCAAAAGATTAAATGTTAAAATTTCATCATTATAGACCATTTTGGGAACGTTCGACATGTCCGGAGTCATCGTTTTTCATCCGAAAATCGATTTTTTGGACTGTACCAAAAATGATTCAAAATGTCAATTGGATCATGCCTCATGTTGAATAACCACTTTTTAAACCCTCACAGTGACCAAAATTGCCATTTTTACAGAGTTTTGCTTACTCAAAAGCTTCAATTTTGACCCGTTTCAGGCACAGAAATGACTTTAAACACACTTATTGTAGTTGAAAAAGTCATAATGCACATCCAACAGTCATTTAGAGTCAAAAGATTAAATGTTAAAATTTCATCATTATAGACCATTTTGGGAACGTTCGACATGTCCGGAGTCATCGTTTTTCATCCGAAAATTGATTTTTTGGACTGTACCAAAAATGATTCAAAATGTCAATTGGATCGTGCCTCATGTTGAATAACCACTTTTTAAACCCTCACAGTGACCAAAATGGCCATTTTTACAGAGTTTTGCTTACTCAAAAGCTTCAATTTTGACCCGTTTCAGTCACAGAAATGACTTTAAATACACTTATTTTAGTTGAAAAAGTCATAATTCACATCCAACAGTCATTTAGAGTCAAAAGATTAAATGTTAAAATTTCATCATTATAGACCATTTTGGGAACGTTCGACATGTCCGGAGTCATCGTTTTTCATCCGAAAATCGATTTTTTGGACTGTACCAAAAATGATTCAAAATGTCAATTGGATCATGCCTCATGTTGAATAACCACTTTTTAAACCCTCACAGTGACCAAAATTGCCATTTTTACAGAGTTTTGCTTACTCAAAAGCTTCAATTTTGACCCGTTTCAGGCACAGAAATGACTTTAAAAAAACTTATTTTAGTTGAAAAAATCATAATGCACATCCCACAGTCATTTAGAGTCAAAAGATTAAATGTTAAAATTTCATCATTATAGACCATTTTGGGAACGTTCGACATGTCCGGAGTCATCGTTTTTCATCCGAAAATCGATTTTTTTAGACTGTACCAAAAATGATTCAAAATGTCAATTGGATCATGCCTCATGTTAAATAACCACTTTTTAAACCCTCACAGTGACCAAAATTGCCATTTTTACAGAGTTTTGCTTACTCAAAAGCTTCAATTTTGACCCGTTTCAGGCACAGAAATGACTTTAAACACACTTATTTTAGTTGAAAAAGTCATAATTCACATCCAACAGTCATTTAGAGTCAAAAGATTAAATGTTAAAATTTCATCATTAAAGACCATTTTGGGAACGTTCGACATGTCCGGAGTCATCGTTTTTCATCCGAAAATCGATTTTTTGGACTGTATCAAAAATGATTCAAAATGTCAATTGGATCGTGCCTCATGTTGAATAACCACTTTTTAAACCCTCACAGTGACCAAAATGGCCATTTTTACAAAGTTTTGCTTACTCAAAAGCTTCAATTTTGACCCGTTTCAGTCACAGAAATGACTTTAAACACACTTATTTTAGTTGAAAAAGTCATAATTCACATCCAACAGTCATTTAGAGTCAAAAGATTAAATGTTAAAATTTCATCATTATAGACCATTTTGGGAACGTTCGACATGTCCGGAGTCATCGTTTTTCATCCGAAAATCGATTTTTTGGACTGTACCAAAAATGATTCAAAATGTCAATTGGATCATGCCTCATGTTGAATAACCACTTTTTAAACCCTCACAGTGACCAAAATTGCCATTTTTACAGAGTTTTGCTTACTCAAAAGCTTCAATTTTGACCCGTTTCAGGCACAGAAATGACTTTAAACACACTTATTTTAATTGAAAAAGTCATAATTCACATCCAACAGTCATTTAGAGTCAAAAGATTAAATGTTAAAATTTCATCATTATAGACCATTTTGGGAACGTTCGACATGTCCGGAGTCATCGTTTTTCATCCGAAAATTGATTTTTTGGACTGTACCAAAAATGATTCAAAATGTCAATTGGATCGTGCCTCATGTTGAATAACCACTTTTTAAACCCTCACAGTGACCAAAATGGCAATTTTTTTACAGAGTTTTGCTTACTCAAAAGCTTCAATTTTGACCCGTTTCAGGCACAGAAATGACTTTAAACACACTTATTTTAGTTGAAAAAGTCATAATTCACATCCAACAGTCATTTAGAGTCAAAAGATTAAATGTTAAAATTTCATCATTATAGACCATTTTGGGAACGTTCGACATGTCCAGAGTCATCGTTTTTCATCCGAAAATCGATTTTTTGGACTGTACCAAAAATGATTCAAAATGTCAATTGGATCATGCCTCATGTTGAATAACCACTTTTTAAACCCTCAAAGTGACCAAAATTGCCATTTTTACAGATTTTTGCTTACTCAAAAGTTTCAATTTTGACCCGTTTCAGGCACAGAAATGACTTTAAACACACTTATTTTAGTTGAAAAAGTCATAATTCACATCCAACAGTCATTTAGAGTCAAAAGATTAAATGTTAAAATTTCATCATTATAGACCATTTTGGGAACGTTCGACATGTCCGGAGTCATCGTTTTTCATCCGAAAATCGATTTTTTGGACTGTACCAAAAATGATTCAAAATGTCAATTGGATCATGCCTCATGTTGAATAACTACTTTTTAAACCCTCACAGTGACCAAAATTGCCATTTTTACAGAGTTTTGCTTACTCAAAAGCTTCAATTTTGACCCGTTTCAGTCACAGAAATGACTTTAAACACACCTATTTTAGTTGAAAAAGTCATAATTCACATCCAACAGTCATTTAGAGTCAAAAGATTAAATGTTAAAATTTCATCATTATAGACCATTTTGGGAACGTTCGACATGTCCGGAGTCATCGTTTTTCATCCGAAAATCGATTTTTTGGACTGTACCAAAAATGATTCAAAATGTCAATTGGATCATGCCTCATGTTGAATAACCACTTTTTAAACCCTCACAGTGACCAAAATTGCCATTTTTACAGAGTTTTGCTTACTCAAAAGCTTCAATTTTGACCCGTTTCAGGCACAGAAATGACTTTAAACACACTTATTTTAGTTGAAAAAGTCATAATGCACATCCAACAGTCATTTAGAGTTAAAAGATTAAATGTTAAAATTTCATCATTATAGACCATTTTGGGAACGTTCGACATGTCCGGAGTCATCGTTTTTCATCCGAAAATTGATTTTTTGGACTGTACCAAAAATGATTCAAAATGTCAATTGGATCGTGCCTCATGTTGAATAACCACTTTTTAAACCCTCACAGTGACCAAAATGGCCATTTTTACAGAGTTTTGCTTACTCAAAAGCTTCAATTTTGACCCGTTTCAGTCACAGAAATGACTTTAAATACACTTATTTTAGTTGAAAAAGTCATAATTCACATCCAACAGTCATTTAGAGTCAAAAGATTAAATGTTAAAATTTCATCATTATAGACCATTTTGGGAACGTTCGACATGTCCGGAGTCATCGTTTTTCATCCGAAAATCGATTTTTTGGACTGTACCAAAAATGATTCAAAATGTCAATTGGATCATGCCTCATGCTGAATAACCACTTTTTAAACCCTCACAGTGACCAAAATTGCCATTTTTACAGAGTTTTGCTTACTCAAAAGCTTCAATTTTAACCCGTTTCAGGCACAGAAATGACTTTAAACACACTTATTTTAGTTGAAAAAGTCATAATTCACATCCAACAGTCATTTAGAGTCAAAAGATTAAATGTTAAAATTTCATCATTAAAGACCATTTTGGGAACGTTCGACATGTCCGGAGTCATCGTTTTTCATCCGAAAATCGATTTTTTGGACTGTATCAAAAATGATTCAAAATGTCAATTGGATCGTGCCTCATGTTGAATAACCACTTTTTAAACCCTCACAGTGACCAAAATGGCCATTTTTACAAAGTTTTGCTTACTCAAAAGCTTCAATTTTGACCCGTTTCAGTCACAGAAATGACTTTAAACACACTTATTTTAGTTGAAAAAGTCATAATTCACATCCAACAGTCATTTAGAGTCAAAAGATTAAATGTTAAAATTTCATCATTATAGACCATTTTGGGAACGTTCGACATGTCCGGAGTCATCGTTTTTCATCCGAAAATCGATTTTTTGGACTGTACCAAAAATGATTCAAAATGTCAATTGGATCATGCCTCATGTTGAATAACCACTTTTTAAACCCTCACAGTGACCAAAATTGCCATTTTTACAGAGTTTTGCTTACTCAAAAGCTTCAATTTTGACCCGTTTCAGGCACAGAAATGACTTTAAACACACTTATTTTAGTTGAAAAAGTCATAATTCACATCCAACAGTCATTTAGAGTCAAAAGATTAAATGTTAAAATTTCATCATTATAGACCATTTTGGGAACGTTCGACATGTCCGGAGTCATCGTTTTTCATCCGAAAATTGATTTTTTGGACTGTACCAAAAATGATTCAAAATGTCAATTGGATCGTGCCTCATGTTGAATAACCACTTTTTAAACCCTCACAGTGACCAAAATGGCAATTTTTTTACAGAGTTTTGCTTACTCAAAAGCTTCAATTTTGACCCGTTTCAGGCACAGAAATGACTTTAAACACACTTATTTCAGTTGAAAAAGTCATAATTCACATCCAACAGTCATTTAGAGTCAAAAGATTAAATGTTAAAATTTCATCATTATAGACCATTTTGGGAACGTTCGACATGTCCAGAGTCATCGTTTTTCATCCGAAAATCGATTTTTTGGACTGTAC
The DNA here is from genome assembly GCF_964263255.1 of Lissotriton vulgaris. NCBI lineage: Eukaryota > Metazoa > Chordata > Amphibia > Caudata > Salamandridae > Lissotriton > Lissotriton vulgaris. The sequence goes on from NW_028243417.1 coordinate 372,314, forward strand.
CAAAAATGATTCAAAATGTCAATTGGATCATGCCTCATGTTGAATAACCACTTTTTAAACCCTCAAAGTGACCAAAATTGCCATTTTTACAGATTTTTGCTTACTCAAAAGTTTCAATTTTGACCCGTTTCAGGCACAGAAATGACTTTAAACACACTTATTTTAGTTGAAAAAGTCATAATTCACATCCAACAGTCATTTAGAGTCAAAAGATTAAATGTTAAAATTTCATCATTATAGACCATTTTGGGAACGTTCGACATGTCCGGAGTCATCGTTTTTCATCCGAAAATCGATTTTTTGGACTGTACCAAAAATGATTCAAAATGTCAATTGGATCATGCCTCATGTTGAATAACTACTTTTTAAACCCTCACAGTGACCAAAATTGCCATTTTTACAGAGTTTTGCTTACTCAAAAGCTTCAATTTTGACCCGTTTCAGTCACAGAAATGACTTTAAACACACCTATTTTAGTTGAAAAAGTCATAATTCACATCCAACAGTCATTTAGAGTCAAAAGATTAAATGTTAAAATTTCATCATTATAGACCATTTTGGGAACGTTCGACATGTCCGGAGTCATCGTTTTTCATCCGAAAATCGATTTTTTGGACTGTACCAAAAATGATTCAAAATGTCAATTGGATCATGCCTCATGTTGAATAACCACTTTTTAAACCCTCACAGTGACCAAAATTGCCATTTTTACAGAGTTTTGCTTACTCAAAAGCTTCAATTTTGACCCGTTTCAGGCACAGAAATGACTTTAAACACACTTATTTTAGTTGAAAAAGTCATAATGCACATCCAACAGTCATTTAGAGTCAAAAGATTAAATGTTAAAATTTCATCATTATAGACCATTTTGGGAACGTTCGACATGTCCGGAGTCATCGTTTTTCATCCGAAAATTGATTTTTTGGACTGTACCAAAAATGATTCAAAATGTCAATTGGATCGTGCCTCATGTTGAATAACCACTTTTTAAACCCTCACAGTGACCAAAATGGCAATTTTTTTACAGAGTTTTGCTTACTCAAAAGCTTCAATTTTGACCCGTTTCAGTCACAGAAATGACTTTAAACACACTTATTTTAGTTGAAAAAGTCATAATTCACATCCAACAGTCATTTAGAGTCAAAAGATTAAATGTTAAAATTTCATCATTATAGACCATTTTGGGAACGTTCGACATGTCCGGAGTCATCGTTTTTCATCCGAAAATCGATTTTTTGGACTGTACCAAAAATGATTCAAAATGTCAATTGGATCATGCCTCATGCTGAATAACCACTTTTTAAACCCTCACAGTGACCAAAATTGCCATTTTTACAGAGTTTTGCTTACTCAAAAGCTTCAATTTTGACCCGTTTCAGGCACAGAAATGACTTTAAAAAAACTTATTTTAGTTGAAAAAATCAAAATGCACATCCCACAGTCATTTAGAGTCAAAAGATTAAATGTTAAAATTTCATCATTATAGACCATTTTGGGAACGTTCGACATGTCCGGAGTCATTGTTTTTCATCCGAAAATCGATTTTTTTAGACTGTACCAAAAATGATTCAAAATGTCAATTGGATCATGCCTCATGTTGAATAACCACTTTTTAAACCCTCACAGTGACCAAAATTGCCATTTTTACAGAGTTTTGCTTACTCAAAAGCTTCAATTTTGACCCGTTTCAGGCACAGAAATGACTTTAAACACACTTATTTTAGTTGAAAAAGTCATAATTCACATCCAACAGTCATTTAGAGTCAAAAGATTAAATGTTAAAATTTCATCATTAAAGACCATTTTGGGAACGTTCGACATGTCCGGAGTCATCGTTTTTCATCCGAAAATCGATTTTTTGGACTGTATCAAAAATGATTCAAAATGTCAATTGGATCGTGCCTCATGTTGAATAACCACTTTTTAAACCCTCACAGTGACCAAAATGGCCATTTTTACAAAGTTTTGCTTACTCAAAAGCTTCAATTTTGACCCGTTTCAGTCACAGAAATGACTTTAAACACACTTATTTTAGTTGAAAAAGTCATAATTCACATCCAACAGTCATTTAGAGTCAAAAGATTAAATGTTAAAATTTCATCATTATAGACCATTTTGGGAACGTTCGACATGTCCGGAGTCATCGTTTTTCATCCGAAAATCGATTTTTTGGACTGTACCAAAAATGATTCAAAATGTCAATTGGATCATGCCTCATGTTGAATAACCACTTTTTAAACCCTCACAGTGACCAAAATTGCCATTTTTACAGAGTTTTGCTTACTCAAAAGCTTCAATTTTGACCCGTTTCAGGCACAGAAATGACTTTAAACACACTTATTTTAGTTGAAAAAGTCATAATTCACATCCAACAGTCATTTAGAGTCAAAAGATTAAATGTTAAAATTTCATCATTATAGACCATTTTGGGAACGTTCGACATGTCCGGAGTCATCGTTTTTCATCCGAAAATTGATTTTTTGGACTGTACCAAAAATGATTCAAAATGTCAATTGGATCGTGCCTCATGTTGAATAACCACTTTTTAAACCCTCACAGTGACCAAAATGGCAATTTTTTTACAGAGTTTTGCTTACTCAAAAGCTTCAATTTTGACCCGTTTCAGTCACAGAAATGACTTTAAACACACTTATTTTAGTTGAAAAAGTCATAATTCACATCCAACAGTCATTTAGAGTCAAAAGATTAAATGTTAAAATTTCATCATTATAGACCATTTTGGGAACGTTCGACATGTCCGGAGTCATCGTTTTTCATCCGAAAATCGATTTTTTGGACTGTACCAAAAATGATTCAAAATGTCAATTGGATCATGCCTCATGTTGAATAACCGCTTTTTAAACCCTCACAGTGACCAAAATTGCCATTTTTACAGAGTTTTGCTTACTCAAAAGCTTCAATTTTGACCCGTTTCAGGCACAGAAATGACTTTAAACACACTTATTTTAGTTGAAAAAGTCATAATTCACATCCAACAGTCATTTAGAGTCAAAAGATTAAATGTTAAAATTTCATCATTATAGACCATTTTGGGAACGTTCGACATGTCCAGAGTCATCGTTTTTCATCCGAAAATCGATTTTTTGGACTGTACCAAAAATGATTCAAAATGTCAATTGGATCATGCCTCATGTTGAATAACCACTTTTTAAACCCTCAAAGTGACCAAAATTGCCATTTTTACAGATTTTTGCTTACTCAAAAGTTTCAATTTTGACCCGTTTCAGGCACAGAAATGACTTTAAACACACTTATTTTAGTTGAAAAAGTCATAATTCACATCCAACAGTCATTTAGAGTCAAAAGATTAAATGTTAAAATTTCATCATTATAGACCATTTTGGGAACGTTCGACATGTCCGGAGTCATCGTTTTTCATCCGAAAATCGATTTTTTGGACTGTACCAAAAATGATTCAAAATGTCAATTGGATCATGCCTCATGTTGAATAACTACTTTTTAAACCCTCACAGTGACCAAAATTGCCATTTTTACAGAGTTTTGCTTACTCAAAAGCTTCAATTTTGACCCGTTTCAGTCACAGAAATGACTTTAAACACACCTATTTTAGTTGAAAAAGTCATAATTCACATCCAACAGTCATTTAGAGTCAAAAGATTAAATGTTAAAATTTCATCATTATAGACCATTTTGGGAACGTTCGACATGTCCGGAGTCATCGTTTTTCATCCGAAAATCGATTTTTTGGACTGTACCAAAAATGATTCAAAATGTCAATTGGATCATGCCTCATGTTGAATAACCACTTTTTAAACCCTCACAGTGACCAAAATTGCCATTTTTACAGAGTTTTGCTTACTCAAAAGCTTCAATTTTGACCCGTTTCAGGCACAGAAATGACTTTAAACACACTTATTTTAGTTGAAAAAGTCATAATGCACATCCAACAGTCATTTAGAGTCAAAAGATTAAATGTTAAAATTTCATCATTATAGACCATTTTGGGAACGTTCGACATGTCCGGAGTCATCGTTTTTCATCCGAAAATTGATTTTTTGGACTGTACCAAAAATGATTCAAAATGTCAATTGGATCGTGCCTCATGTTGAATAACCACTTTTTAAACCCTCACAGTGACCAAAATGGCCATTTTTACAGAGTTTTGCTTACTCAAAAGCTTCAATTTTGACCCGTTTCAGTCACAGAAATGACTTTAAATACACTTATTTTAGTTGAAAAAGTCATCATTCACATCCAACAGTCATTTAGAGTCAAAAGATTAAATGTTAAAATTTCATCATTATAGACCATTTTGGGAACGTTCGACATGTCCGGAGTCATCGTTTTTCATCCGAAAATCGATTTTTTGGACTGTACCAAAAATGATTCAAAATGTCAATTGGATCATGCCTCATGTTGAATAACCACTTTTTAAACCCTCACAGTGACCAAAATTGCCATTTTTACAGAGTTTTGCTTACTCAAAAGCTTCAATTTTGACCCGTTTCAGGCACAGAAATGACTTTAAAAAAAACTTATTTTAGTTGAAAAAATCATAATGCACATCCCACAGTCATTTAGAGTCAAAAGATTAAATGTTAAAATGTCATCATTATAGACCATTTTGGGAACGTTCGACATGTCCGGAGTCATCGTTTTTCATCCGAAAATCGATTTTTTTAGACTGTACCAAAAATGATTCAAAATGTCAATTGGATCATGCCTCATGTTGAATAACCACTTTTTAAACCCTCACAGTGACCAAAATTGCCATTTTTACAGAGTTTTGCTTACTCAAAAGCTTCAATTTTGAATCGTTTCAGGCACAGAAATGACTTTAAACACACTTATTTTAGTTGAAAAAGTCATAATTCACATCCAACAGTCATTTAGAGTCAAAAGATTAAATGTTAAAATTTCATCATTAAAGACCATTTTGGGAACGTTCGACATGTCCGGAGTCATCGTTTTTCATCCGAAAATCGATTTTTTGGACTGTATCAAAAATGATTCAAAATGTCAATTGGATCGTGCCTCATGTTGAATAACCACTTTTTAAACCCTCACAGTGACCAAAATGGCCATTTTTACAAAGTTTTGCTTACTCAAAAGCTTCAATTTTGACCCGTTTCAGTCACAGAAATGACTTTAAACACACTTATTTTAGTTGAAAAAGTCATAATTCACATCCAACAGTCATTTAGAGTCAAAAGATTAAATGTTAAAATTTCATCATTATAGACCATTTTGGGAACGTTCGACATGTCCGGAGTCATCGTTTTTCATCCGAAAATCGATTTTTTGGACTGTACCAAAAATGATTCAAAATGTCAATTGGATCATGCCTCATGTTGAATAACCACTTTTTAAACCCTCACAGTGACCAAAATTGCCATTTTTACAGAGTTTTGCTTACTCAAAAGCTTCAATTTTGACCCGTTTCAGGCACAGAAATGACTTTAAACACACTTATTTTAGTTGAAAAAGTCATAATTCACATCCAACAGTCATTTAGAGTCAAAAGATTAAATGTTAAAATTTCATCATTATAGACCATTTTGGGAACGTTCGACATGTCCGGAGTCATCGTTTTTCATCCGAAAATTGATTTTTTGGACTGTACCAAAAATGATTCAAAATGTCAATTGGATCGTGCCTCATGTTGAATAACCACTTTTTAAACCCTCACAGTGACCAAAATGGCAATTTTTTTACAGAGTTTTGCTTACTCAAAAGCTTCAATTTTGACCCGTTTCAGTCACAGAAATGACTTTAAACACACTTATTTTAGTTGAAAAAGTCATAATTCACATCCAACAGTCATTTAGAGTCAAAAGATTAAATGTTAAAATGTCATCATTATAGACCATTTTGGGAACGTTCGACATGTCCGGAGTCATCGTTTTTCATCCGAAAATCGATTTTTTGGACTGTACCAAAAATGATTCAAAATGTCAATTGGATCATGCCTCATGTTGAATAACCGCTTTTTAAACCCTCACAGTGACCAAAATTGCCATTTTTACAGAGTTTTGCTTACTCAAAAGCTTCAATTTTGACCCGTTTCAGGCACAGAAATGACTTTAAACACACTTATTTTAGTTGAAAAAGTCATAATTCACATCCAACAGTCATTTAGAGTCAAAAGATTAAATGTTAAAATTTCATCATTATAGACCATTTTGGGAACGTTCGACATGTCCAGAGTCATCGTTTTTCATCCGAAAATCGATTTTTTGGACTGTACCAAAAATGATTCAAAATGTCAATTGGATCATGCCTCATGTTGAATAACCACTTTTTAAACCCTCAAAGTGACCAAAATTGCCATTTTTACAGATTTTTGCTTACTCAAAAGTTTCAATTTTGACCCGTTTCAGGCACAGAAATGACTTTAAACACACTTATTTTAGTTGAAAAAGTCATAATTCACATCCAACAGTCATTTAGAGTCAAAAGATTGAATGTTAAAATTTCATCATTATAGACCATTTTGGGAACGTTCGACATGTCCGGAGTCATCGTTTTTCATCCGAAAATCGATTTTTTGGACTGTACCAAAAATGATTTAAAATGTCAATTGGATCATGCCTCATGTTGAATAACCACTTTTTAAACCCTAACAGTGACCAAAATTGCCATTTTTACAGAGTTTTGCTTACTCAAAAGCTTCAATTTTGACCCGTTTCAGGCACAGAAATGACTTTAAACACACTTATTTTAGTTGAAAAAGTCATAATGCACATCCAACAGTCATTTAGAGTCAAAAGATTAAATGTTAAAATTTCATCATTATAGACCATTTTGGGAACGTTCGACATGTCCGGAGTCATCGTTTTTCATCCGAAAATTTATTTTTTGGACTGTACCAAAATGATTCAAAATGTCAATTGGATCGTGCCTCATGTTGAATAACCACTTTTTAAACCCTCACAGTGACCAAAATTGCCATTTTTACAGAGTTTTGCTTACTCAAAAGCTTCAATTTTGACCCGTTTCAGGCACAGAAATGACTTTAAAAAAACTTATTTTAGTTGAAAAAGTCATAATTCACATCCAACAGTCATTTAGAGTCAAAAGATTAAATGTTAAAATTTCATCATTATAGACCATTTTGGGAACGTTCGACATGTCCGGAGTCATCGTTTTTCATCCGAAAATCGATTTTTTTAGACTGTACCAAAAATGATTCAAAATGTCAATTGGATCATGCCTCATGTTGAATAACCACTTTTTAAACCCTCACAGTGACCAAAATTGCCATTTTTACAGAGTTTTGCTTACTCAAAAGCTTCAATTTTGACCCGTTTCAGGCACAAAAATGACTTTAAACACACTTATTTTAGTTGAAAAAGTCATAATTCACATCCAACAGTCATTTAGAGTCAAAAGATTAAATGTTAAAATTTCATCATTAAAGACCATTTTGGGAACGTTCGACATGTCCGGAGTCATCGTTTTTCATCCGAAAATCGATTTTTTGGACTGTATCAAAAATGATTCAAAATGTCAATTGGATCGTGCCTCATGTTGAATAACCACTTTTTAAACCCTCACAGTGACCAAAATGGCCATTTTTACAAAGTTTTGCTTACTCAAAAGCTTCAATTTTGACCCGTTTCAGTCACAGAAATGACTTTAAACACACTTATTTTAGTTGAAAAAGTCATAATTCACATCCAACAGTCATTTAGAGTCAAAAGATTAAATGTTAAAATTTCATCATTATAGACCATTTTGGGAACGTTCGACATGTCCGGAGTCATCGTTTTTCATCCGAAAATCGATTTTTTGGACTGTACCAAAAATGATTCAAAATGTCAATTGGATCATGCCTCATGTTGAATAACCACTTTTTAAACCCTCACAGTGACCAAAATTGCCATTTTTACAGAGTTTTGCTTACTCAAAAGCTTCAATTTTGACCCGTTTCAGGCCCAGAAATGACTTTAAACACACTTATTTTAGTTGAAAAAGTCATAATTCACATCCAACAGTCATTTAGAGTCAAAAGATTAAATGTTAAAATTTCATCATTATAGACCATTTTGGGAACGTTCGACATGTCCGGAGTCATCGTTTTTCATCCGAAAATTGATTTTTTGGACTGTACCAAAAATGATTCAAAATGTCAATTGGATCGTGCCTCATGTTGAATAACCACTTTTTAAACCCTCACAGTGACCAAAATGGCAATTTTTTTACAGAGTTTTGCTTACTCAAAAGCTTCAATTTTGACCCGTTTCAGTCACAGAAATGACTTTAAACACACTTATTTTAGTTGAAAAAGTCATAATTCACATCCAACAGTCATTTAGAGTCAAAAGATTAAATGTTAAAATTTCATCATTATAGACCATTTTGGGAACGTTCGACATGTCCGGAGTCATCGTTTTTCATCCGAAAATCGATTTTTTGGACTGTACCAAAAATGATTCAAAATGTCAATTGGATCATGCCTCATGTTGAATAACCGCTTTTTAAACCCTCACAGTGACCAAAATTGCCATTTTTACAGAGTTTTGCTTACTCAAAAGCTTCAATTTTGACCCGTTTCAGGCACAGAAATGACTTTAAACACACTTATTTTAGTTGAAAAAGTCATAATTCACATCCAACAGTCATTTAGAGTCAAAAGATTAAATGTTAAAATTTCATCATTATAGACCATTTTGGGAACGTTCGACATGTCCAGAGTCATCGTTTTTCATCCGAAAATCGATTTTTTGGACTGTACCAAAAATGATTCAAAATGTCAATTGGATCATGCCTCATGTTGAATAACCACTTTTTAAACCCTCAAAGTGACCAAAATTGCCATTTTTACAGATTTTTGCTTACTCAAAAGTTTCAATTTTGACCCGTTTCAGGCACAGAAATGACTTTAAACACACTTATTTTAGTTGAAAAAGTCATAATTCACATCCAACAGTCATTTAGAGTCAAAAGATTAAATGTTAAAATTTCATCATTATAGACCATTTTGGGAACGTTCGACATGTCCGGAGTCATCGTTTTTCATCCGAAAATCGATTTTTTGGACTGTACCAAAAATTATTCAAAATGTCAATTGGATCATGCCTCATGTTGAATAACTACTTTTTAAACCCTCACAGTGACCAAAATTGCCATTTTTACAGAGTTTTGCTTACTCAAAAGCTTCAATTTTGACCCGTTTCAGTCACAGAAATGACTTTAAACACACCTATTTTAGTTGAAAAAGTCATAATTCACATCCAACAGTCATTTAGAGTCAAAAGATTAAATGTTAAAATTTCATCATTATAGACCATTTTGGTAACGTTCGACATGTCCGGATCATCGTTTTTCATCCGAAAATCGTTTTTTTGGACTGTACCAAAAATGATTCAAAATGTCAATTGGATCATGCCTCATGTTGAATAACCACTTTTTAAACCCTCACAGTGACCAAAATTGCCATTTTTACAGAGTTTTGCTTACTCAAAAGCTTCAATTTTGACCCGTTTCAGGCACAGAAATGACTTTAAACACACTTATTTTAGTTGAAAAAGTCATAATTCACATCCAACAGTCATTTAGAGTCAAAAGATTAAATGTTAAAATTTCATCATTAAAGACCATTTTGGGAACGTTCGACATGTCCGGAGTCATCGTTTTTCATCCGAAAATCGATTTTTTGGACTGTATCAAAAATGATTCAAAATGTCAATTGGATCGTGCCTCATGTTGAATAACCACTTTTTAAACCCTCACAGTGACCAAAATGGCCATTTTTACAAAGTTTTGCTTACTCAAAAGCTTCAATTTTGACCCGTTTCAGTCACAGAAATGACTTTAAACACACTTATTTTAGTTGAAAAAGTCATAATTCACATCCAACAGTCATTTAGAGTCAAAAGATTAAATGTTAAAATTTCATCATTATAGACCATTTTGGGAACGTTCGACATGTCCGGAGTCATCGTTTTTCATCCGAAAATCGATTTTTTGGACTGTACCAAAAATGATTCAAAATGTCAATTGGATCATGCCTCATGTTGAATAACCACTTTTTAAACCCTCACAGTGACCAAAATTGCCATTTTTACAGAGTTTTGCTTACTCAAAAGCTTCAATTTTGACCCGTTTCAGGCACAGAAATGACTTTAAACACACTTATTTTAGTTGAAAAAGTCATAATTCACATCCAACAGTCATTTAGAGTCAAAAGATTAAATGTTAAAATTTCATCATTATAGACCATTTTGGGAACGTTCGACATGTCCGGAGTCATCGTTTTTCATCCGAAAATTGATTTTTTGGACTGTACCAAAAATGATTCAAAATGTCAATTGGATCGTGCCTCATGTTGAATAACCACTTTTTAAACCCTCACAGTGACCAAAATGGCAATTTTTTTACAGAGTTTTGCTTACTCAAAAGCTTCAATTTTGACCCGTTTCAGGCACAGAAATGACTTTAAACACACTTATTTTAGTTGAAAAAGTCATAATTCACATCCAACAGTCATTTAGAGTCAAAAGATTAAATGTTAAAATTTCATCATTATAGACCATTTTGGGAACGTTCGACATGTCCAGAGTCATCGTTTTTCATCCGAAAATCGATTTTTTGGACTGTACCAAAAATGATTCAAAATGTCAATTGGATCATGCCTCATGTTGAATAACCACTTTTTAAACCCTCAAAGTGACCAAAATTGCCATTTTTACAGATTTTTGCTTACTCAAAAGTTTCAATTTTGACCCGTTTCAGGCACAGAAATGACTTTAAACACACTTATTTTAGTTGAAAAAGTCATAATTCACATCCAACAGTCATTTAGAGTCAAAAGATTAAATGTTAAAATTTCATCATTATAGACCATTTTGGGAACGTTCGACATGTCCGGAGTCATCGTTTTTCATCCGAAAATCGATTTTTTGGACTGTACCAAAAATGATTCAAAATGTCAATTGGATCATGCCTCATGTTGAATAACTACTTTTTAAACCCTCACAGTGACCAAAATTGCCATTTTTACAGAGTTTTGCTTACTCAAAAGCTTCAATTTTGACCCGTTTCAGTCACAGAAATGACTTTAAACACACCTATTTTAGTTGAAAAAGTCATAATTCACATCCAACAGTCATTTAGAGTCAAAAGATTAAATGTTAAAATTTCATCATTATAGACCATTTTGGGAACGTTCGACATGTCCGGAGTCATCGTTTTTCATCCGAAAATCGATTTTTTGGACTGTACCAAAAATGATTCAAAATGTCAATTGGATCATGCCTCATGTTGAATAACCACTTTTTAAACACTCACAGTGACCAAAATTGCCATTTTTACAGAGTTTTGCTTACTCAAAAGCTTCAATTTTGACCCGTTTCAGGCACAGAAATGACTTTAAACACACTTATTTTAGTTGAAAAGTCATAATGCACATCCAACAGTCATTTAGAGTCAAAAGATTAAATGTTAAAATTTCATCATTATAGACCATTTTGGGAACGTTCGACATGTCCGGAGTCATCGTTTTTCATCCGAAAATTGATTTTTTGGACTGTACCAAAAATGATTCAAAATGTCAATTGGATCGTGCCTCATGTTGAATAACCACTTTTTAAACCCTCACAGTGACCAAAATGGCCATTTTTACAGAGTTTTGCTTACTCAAAAGCTTCAATTTTGACCCGTTTCAGTCACAGAAATGACTTTAAATACACTTATTTTAGTTGAAAAAGTCATAATTCACATCCAACAGTCATTTAGAGTCAAAAGATTAAATGTTAAAATTTCATCATTATAGACCATTTTGGGAACGTTCGACATGTCCGGAGTCATCGTTTTTCATCCGAAAATCGATTTTTTGGACTGTACCAAAAATGATTCAAAATGTCAATTGGATCATGCCTCATGCTGAATAACCACTTTTTAAACCCTCACAGTGACCAAAATTGCCATTTTTACAGAGTTTTGCTTACTCAAAAGCTTCAATTTTGACCCGTTTCAGGCACAGAAATGACTTTAAACACACTTATTTTAGTTGAAAAAGTCATAATTCACATCCAACAGTCATTTAGAGTCAAAAGATTAAATGTTAAAATTTCATCATTAAAGACCATTTTGGGAACGTTCGACATGTCCGGAGTCATCGTTTTTCATCCGAAAATCGATTTTTTGGACTGTATCAAAAATGATTCAAAATGTCAATTGGATCGTGCCTCATGTTGAATAACCACTTTTTAAACCCTCACAGTGACCAAAATGGCCATTTTTACAAAGTTTTGCTTACTCAAAAGCTTCAATTTTGACCCGTTTCAGTCACAGAAATGACTTTAAACACACTTATTTTAGTTGAAAAAGTCATAATTCACATCCAACAGTCATTTAGAGTCAAAAGATTAAATGTTAAAATTTCATCATTATAGACCATTTTGGGAACGTTCGACATGTCCGGAGTCATCGTTTTTCATCCGAAAATCGATTTTTTGGACTGTACCAAAAATGATTCAAAATGTCAATTGGATCATGCCTCATGTTGAATAACCACTTTTTAAACCCTCACAGTGACCAAAATTGCCATTTTTACAGAGTTTTGCTTACTCAAAAGCTTCAATTTTGACCCGTTTCAGGCACAGAAATGACTTTAAACACACTTATTTTAGTTGAAAAAGTCATAATTCACATCCAACAGTCATTTAGAGTCAAAAGATTAAATGTTAAAATTTCATCATTATAGACCATTTTGGGAACGTTCGACATGTCCGGAGTCATCGTTTTTCATCCGAAAATTGATTTTTTGGACTGTACCAAAAATGATTCAAAATGTCAATTGGATCGTGCCTCATGTTGAATAACCACTTTTTAAACCCTCACAGTGACCAAAATGGCAATTTTTTTACAGAGTTTTGCTTACTCAAAAGCTTCAATTTTGACCCGTTTCAGGCACAGAAATGACTTTAAACACACTTATTTTAGTTGAAAAAGTCATAATTCACATCCAACAGTCATTTAGAGTCAAAAGATTAAATGTTAAAATTTCATCATTATAGACCATTTTGGGAACGTTCGACATGTCCAGAGTCATCGTTTTTCATCCGAAAATCGATTTTTTGGACTGTACCAAAAATGATTCAAAATGTCAATTGGATCATGCCTCATGTTGAATAACCACTTTTTAAACCCTCAAAGTGACCAAAATTGCCATTTTTACAGATTTTTGCTTACTCAAAAGTTTCAATTTTGACCCGTTTCAGGCACAGAAATGACTTTAAACACACTTATTTTAGTTGAAAAAGTCATAATTCACATCCAACAGTCATTTAGAGTCAAAAGATTAAATGTTAAAATTTCATCATTATAGACCATTTTGGGAACGTTCGACATGTTCGGAGTCATCGTTTTTCATCCGAAAATCGATTTTTTGGACTGTACCAAAAATGATTCAAAATGTCAATTGGATCATGCCTCATGTTGAATAACTACTTTTTAAACCCTCACAGTGACCAAAATTGCCATTTTTACAGAGTTTTGCTTACTCAAAAGCTTCAATTTTGACCCGTTTCAGTCACAGAAATGACTTTAAACACACCTATTTTAGTTGAAAAAGTCATAATTCACATCCAACAGTCATTTAGAGTCAAAAGATTAAATGTTAAAATTTCATCATTATAGACCATTTTGGGAACGTTCGACATGTCCGGAGTCATCGTTTTTCATCCAAAAATCGATTTTTTGGACTGTACCAAAAATGATTCAAAATGTCAATTGGATCATGCCTCATGTTGAATAACCACTTTTTAAACCCTCACAGTGACCAAAATTGCCATTTTTACAGAGTTTTGCTTACTCAAAAGCTTCAATTTTGACCCGTTTCAGGCACAGAAATGACTTTAAACACACTTATTTTAGTTGAAAAAGTCATAATGCACATCCAACAGTCATTTAGAGTCAAAAGATTAAATGTTAAAATTTCATCATTATAGACCATTTTGGGAACGTTCGACATGTCCGGAGTCATCGTTTTTCATCCGAAAATTGATTTTTTGGACTGTACCAAAAATGATTCAAAATGTCAATTGGATCGTGCCTCATGTTGAATAACCACTTTTTAAACCCTCACAGTGACCAAAATGGCAATTTTTACAGAGTTTTGCTTACTCAAAAGCTTCAATTTTGACCCGTTTCAGTCACAGAAATGACTTTAAACACACCTATTTTAGTTGAAAAAGTCATAATTCACATCCAACAGTCATTTAGAGTCAAAAGATTAAATGTTAAAATTTCATCATTATAGACCATTTTGGGAACGTTCGACATGTCCGGAGTCATCGTTTTTCATCCGAAAATCGATTTTTTGGACTGTACCAAAAATGATTCAAAATGTCAATTGGATCATGCCTCATGTTGAATAACCACTTTTTAAACCCTCACAGTGACCAAAATTGCCATTTTTACAGAGTTTTGCTTACTCAAAAGCTTCAATTTTGACCCGTTTCAGGCACAGAAATGACTTTAAACACACTTATTTTAGTTGAAAAAGTCATAATGCACATCCAACAGTCATTTAGAGTCAAAAGATTAAATGTTAAAATTTCATCATTATAGACCATTTTGGGAACGTTCGACATGTCCGGAGTCATCTTTTTTCATCCGAAAATTGATTTTTTGGACTGTACCAAAAATGATTCAAAATGTCAATTGGATCGTGCCTCATGTTGAATAACCACTTTTTAAACCCTCACAGTGACCAAAATGGCCATTTTTACAGAGTTTTGCTTACTCAAAAGCTTCAATTTTGACCCGTTTCAGTCACAGAAATGACTTTAAATACACTTATTTTAGTTGAAAAAGTCATAATTCACATCCAACAGTCATTTAGAGTCAAAAGATTAAATGTTAAAATTTCATCATTATAGACCATTTTGGGAACGTTCGACATGTCCGGAGTCATCGTTTTTCATCCGAAAATCGATTTTTTGGACTGTACCAAAAATGATTCAAAATGTCAATTGGATCATGCCTCATGTTGAATAACCACTTTTTAAACCCTCACAGTGACCAAAATTGCCATTTTTACGGAGTTTTGCTTACTCAAAAGCTTCAATTTTGACCCGTTTCAGGCACAGAAATGACTTTAAAAAAACTTATTTTAGTTGAAAAAATCATAATGCACATCCCACAGTCATTTAGAGTCAAAAGATTAAATGTTAAAATTTCATCATTATAGACCATTTTGGGAACGTTCGACATGTCCGGAGTCATCGTTTTTCATCCGAAAATCGATTTTTTTAGACTGTACCAAAAATGATTCAAAATGTCAATTGGATCATGCCTCATGTTGAATAACCACTTTTTAAACCCTCACAGTGACCAAAATTGCCATTTTTACAGAGTTTTGCTTACTCAAAAACTTCAATTTTGACCCGTTTCAGGCACAGAAATGACTTTAAACACACTTATTTTAGTTGAAAAAGTCATAATTCACATCCAACAGTCATCTAGTTTTTTGTTTATCTTGTGTTTATTCACCACCTTTCTCAGTTATTCCTCCGTAACTCGCCCAGCGCCATGATGCTCCCTTGGGAGCGAACGCTCGCGCTCTACAAATACCCACAAAATATCAAAATATCAAAATTTAGAGTCAAAAGATTAAATGTTAAAATTTCATCATTAAAGACCATTTTGGGAACGTTCGACATGTCCGGAGTCATCGTTTTTCATCCGAAAATCGATTTTTTGGAC
This sequence comes from Lissotriton vulgaris, assembly GCF_964263255.1. Classification (NCBI taxonomy): domain Eukaryota; kingdom Metazoa; phylum Chordata; class Amphibia; order Caudata; family Salamandridae; genus Lissotriton; species Lissotriton vulgaris. The sequence continues at coordinate 388,010 of NW_028243417.1, forward strand.
TGTATCAAAAATGATTCAAAATGTCAATTGGATCGTGCCTCATGTTGAATAACCACTTTTTAAACCCTCACAGTGACCAAAATGGCCATTTTTACAAAGTTTTGCTTACTCAAAAGCTTCAATTTTGACCCGTTTCAGTCACAGAAATGACTTTAAACACACTTATTTTAGTTGAAAAAGTCATAATTCACATCCAACAGTCATTTAGAGTCAAAAGATTAAATGTTAAAATTTCATCATTATAGACCATTTTGGGAACGTTCGACATGTCCGGAGTCATCGTTTTTCATCCGAAAATCGATTTTTTGGACTGTACCAAAAATGATTCAAAATGTCCATTGGATCATGCCTCATGTTGAATAACCACTTTTTAAACCCTCACAGTGACCAAAATTGCCATTTTTACAGAGTTTTGCTTACTCAAAAGCTTCAATTTTGACCCGTTTCAGGCACAGAAATGACTTTAAACACACTTATTTTAGTTGAAAAAGTCATAATTCACATCCAACAGTCATTTAGAGTCAAAAGATTAAATGTTAAAATTTCATCATTATAGACCATTTTGGGAACGTTCGACATGTCCGGAGTCATCGTTTTTCATCCGAAAATTGATTTTTTGGACTGTACCAAAAATGATTCAAAATGTCAATTGGATCGTGCCTCATGTTGAATAACCACTTTTTAAACCCTCACAGTGACCAAAATGGCAATTTTTTTACAGAGTTTTGCTTACTCAAAAGCTTCAATTTTGACCCGTTTCAGTCACAGAAATGACTTTAAACACACTTATTTTAGTTGAAAAAGTCATAATTCACATCCAACAGTCATTTAGAGTCAAAAGATTAAATGTTAAAATTTCATCATTATAGACCATTTTGGGAACGTTCGACATGTCCGGAGTCATCGTTTTTCATCCGAAAATCGATTTTTTGGACTGTACCAAAAATGATTCAAAATGTCAATTGGATCATGCCTCATGTTGAATAACCGCTTTTTAAACCCTCACAGTGACCAAAATTGCCATTTTTACAGAGTTTTGCTTACTCAAAAGCTTCAATTTTGACCCGTTTCAGGCACAGAAATGACTTTAAACACACTTATTTTAGTTGAAAAAGTCATAATTCACATCCAACAGTCATTTAGAGTCAAAAGATTAAATGTTAAAATTTCATCATTATAGACCATTTTGGGAACGTTCGACATGTCCAGAGTCATCGTTTTTCATCCGAAAATCGATTTTTTGGACTGTACCAAAAATGATTCAAAATGTCAATTGGATCATGCCTCATGTTGAATAACCACTTTTTAAACCCTCAAAGTGACCAAAATTGCCATTTTTACAGATTTTTGCTTACTCAAAAGTTTCAATTTTGACCCGTTTCAGGCACAGAAATGACTTTAAACACACTTATTTTAGTTGAAAAAGTCATAATTCACATCCAACAGTCATTTAGAGTCAAAAGATTAAATGTTAAAATTTCATCATTATAGACCATTTTGGGAACGTTCGACATGTCCGGAGTCATCGTTTTTCATCCGAAAATCGATTTTTTGGACTGTACCAAAAATTATTCAAAATGTCAATTGGATCATGCCTCATGTTGAATAACTACTTTTTAAACCCTCACAGTGACCAAAATTGCCATTTTTACAGAGTTTTGCTTACTCAAAAGCTTCAATTTTGACCCGTTTCAGGCACAGAAATGACTTTAAACACACCTATTTTAGTTGAAAAAGTCATATTTCACATCCAACAGTCATTTAGAGTCAAAAGATTAAATGTTAAAATTTCATCATTATAGACCATTTTGGGAACGTTCGACATGTCCGGAGTCATCGTTTTTCATCCGAAAATCGATTTTTTGGACTGTACCAAAAATGATTCAAAATGTCAATTGGATCATGCCTCATGTTGAATAACCACTTTTTAAACCCTCACAGTGACCAAAATTGCCATTTTTACAGAGTTTTGCTTACTCAAAAGCTTCAATTTTGACCCGTTTCAGGCACAGAAATGACTTTAAACACACTTATTGTAGTTGAAAAAGTCATAATGCACATCCAACAGTCATTTAGAGTCAAAAGATTAAATGTTAAAATTTCATCATTATAGACCATTTTGGGAACGTTCGACATGTCCGGAGTCATCGTTTTTCATCCGAAAATTGATTTTTTGGACTGTACCAAAAATGATTCAAAATGTCAATTGGATCGTGCCTCATGTTGAATAACCACTTTTTAAACCCTCACAGTGACCAAAATGGCCATTTTTACAGAGTTTTGCTTACTCAAAAGCTTCAATTTTGACCCGTTTCAGTCACAGAAATGACTTTAAATACACTTATTTTAGTTGAAAAAGTCATAATTCACATCCAACAGTCATTTAGAGTCAAAAGATTAAATGTTAAAATTTCATCATTATAGACCATTTTGGGAACGTTCGACATGTCCGGAGTCATCGTTTTTCATCCGAAAATCGATTTTTTGGACTGTACCAAAAATGATTCAAAATGTCAATTGGATCATGCCTCATGTTGAATAACCACTTTTTAAACCCTCACAGTGACCAAAATTGCCATTTTTACAGAGTTTTGCTTACTCAAAAGCTTCAATTTTGACCCGTTTCAGGCACAGAAATGACTTTAAAAAAACTTATTTTAGTTGAAAAAATCATAATGCACATCCCACAGTCATTTAGAGTCAAAAGATTAAATGTTAAAATTTCATCATTATAGACCATTTTGGGAACGTTCGACATGTCCGGAGTCATCGTTTTTCATCCGAAAATCGATTTTTTTAGACTGTACCAAAAATGATTCAAAATGTCAATTGGATCATGCCTCATGTTAAATAACCACTTTTTAAACCCTCACAGTGACCAAAATTGCCATTTTTACAGAGTTTTGCTTACTCAAAAGCTTCAATTTTGACCCGTTTCAGGCACAGAAATGACTTTAAACACACTTATTTTAGTTGAAAAAGTCATAATTCACATCCAACAGTCATTTAGAGTCAAAAGATTAAATGTTAAAATTTCATCATTAAAGACCATTTTGGGAACGTTCGACATGTCCGGAGTCATCGTTTTTCATCCGAAAATCGATTTTTTGGACTGTATCAAAAATGATTCAAAATGTCAATTGGATCGTGCCTCATGTTGAATAACCACTTTTTAAACCCTCACAGTGACCAAAATGGCCATTTTTACAAAGTTTTGCTTACTCAAAAGCTTCAATTTTGACCCGTTTCAGTCACAGAAATGACTTTAAACACACTTATTTTAGTTGAAAAAGTCATAATTCACATCCAACAGTCATTTAGAGTCAAAAGATTAAATGTTAAAATTTCATCATTATAGACCATTTTGGGAACGTTCGACATGTCCGGAGTCATCGTTTTTCATCCGAAAATCGATTTTTTGGACTGTACCAAAAATGATTCAAAATGTCAATTGGATCATGCCTCATGTTGAATAACCACTTTTTAAACCCTCACAGTGACCAAAATTGCCATTTTTACAGAGTTTTGCTTACTCAAAAGCTTCAATTTTGACCCGTTTCAGGCACAGAAATGACTTTAAACACACTTATTTTAGTTGAAAAAGTCATAATTCACATCCAACAGTCATTTAGAGTCAAAAGATTAAATGTTAAAATTTCATCATTATAGACCATTTTGGGAACGTTCGACATGTCCGGAGTCATCGTTTTTCATCCGAAAATTGATTTTTTGGACTGTACCAAAAATGATTCAAAATGTCAATTGGATCGTGCCTCATGTTGAATAACCACTTTTTAAACCCTCACAGTGACCAAAATGGCAATTTTTTTACAGAGTTTTGCTTACTCAAAAGCTTCAATTTTGACCCGTTTCAGGCACAGAAATGACTTTAAACACACTTATTTTAGTTGAAAAAGTCATAATTCACATCCAACAGTCATTTAGAGTCAAAAGATTAAATGTTAAAATTTCATCATTATAGACCATTTTGGGAACGTTCGACATGTCCAGAGTCATCGTTTTTCATCCGAAAATCGATTTTTTGGACTGTACCAAAAATGATTCAAAATGTCAATTGGATCATGCCTCATGTTGAATAACCACTTTTTAAACCCTCAAAGTGACCAAAATTGCCATTTTTACAGATTTTTGCTTACTCAAAAGTTTCAATTTTGACCCGTTTCAGGCACAGAAATGACTTTAAACACACTTATTTTAGTTGAAAAAGTCATAATTCACATCCAACAGTCATTTAGAGTCAAAAGATTAAATGTTAAAATTTCATCATTATAGACCATTTTGGGAACGTTCGACATGTCCGGAGTCATCGTTTTTCATCCGAAAATCGATTTTTTGGACTGTACCAAAAATGATTCAAAATGTCAATTGGATCATGCCTCATGTTGAATAACTACTTTTTAAACCCTCACAGTGACCAAAATTGCCATTTTTACAGAGTTTTGCTTACTCAAAAGCTTCAATTTTGACCCGTTTCAGTCACAGAAATGACTTTAAACACACCTATTTTAGTTGAAAAAGTCATAATTCACATCCAACAGTCATTTAGAGTCAAAAGATTAAATGTTAAAATTTCATCATTATAGACCATTTTGGGAACGTTCGACATGTCCGGAGTCATCGTTTTTCATCCGAAAATCGATTTTTTGGACTGTACCAAAAATGATTCAAAATGTCAATTGGATCATGCCTCATGTTGAATAACCACTTTTTAAACCCTCACAGTGACCAAAATTGCCATTTTTACAGAGTTTTGCTTACTCAAAAGCTTCAATTTTGACCCGTTTCAGGCACAGAAATGACTTTAAACACACTTATTTTAGTTGAAAAAGTCATAATGCACATCCAACAGTCATTTAGAGTTAAAAGATTAAATGTTAAAATTTCATCATTATAGACCATTTTGGGAACGTTCGACATGTCCGGAGTCATCGTTTTTCATCCGAAAATTGATTTTTTGGACTGTACCAAAAATGATTCAAAATGTCAATTGGATCGTGCCTCATGTTGAATAACCACTTTTTAAACCCTCACAGTGACCAAAATGGCCATTTTTACAGAGTTTTGCTTACTCAAAAGCTTCAATTTTGACCCGTTTCAGTCACAGAAATGACTTTAAATACACTTATTTTAGTTGAAAAAGTCATAATTCACATCCAACAGTCATTTAGAGTCAAAAGATTAAATGTTAAAATTTCATCATTATAGACCATTTTGGGAACGTTCGACATGTCCGGAGTCATCGTTTTTCATCCGAAAATCGATTTTTTGGACTGTACCAAAAATGATTCAAAATGTCAATTGGATCATGCCTCATGCTGAATAACCACTTTTTAAACCCTCACAGTGACCAAAATTGCCATTTTTACAGAGTTTTGCTTACTCAAAAGCTTCAATTTTAACCCGTTTCAGGCACAGAAATGACTTTAAACACACTTATTTTAGTTGAAAAAGTCATAATTCACATCCAACAGTCATTTAGAGTCAAAAGATTAAATGTTAAAATTTCATCATTAAAGACCATTTTGGGAACGTTCGACATGTCCGGAGTCATCGTTTTTCATCCGAAAATCGATTTTTTGGACTGTATCAAAAATGATTCAAAATGTCAATTGGATCGTGCCTCATGTTGAATAACCACTTTTTAAACCCTCACAGTGACCAAAATGGCCATTTTTACAAAGTTTTGCTTACTCAAAAGCTTCAATTTTGACCCGTTTCAGTCACAGAAATGACTTTAAACACACTTATTTTAGTTGAAAAAGTCATAATTCACATCCAACAGTCATTTAGAGTCAAAAGATTAAATGTTAAAATTTCATCATTATAGACCATTTTGGGAACGTTCGACATGTCCGGAGTCATCGTTTTTCATCCGAAAATCGATTTTTTGGACTGTACCAAAAATGATTCAAAATGTCAATTGGATCATGCCTCATGTTGAATAACCACTTTTTAAACCCTCACAGTGACCAAAATTGCCATTTTTACAGAGTTTTGCTTACTCAAAAGCTTCAATTTTGACCCGTTTCAGGCACAGAAATGACTTTAAACACACTTATTTTAGTTGAAAAAGTCATAATTCACATCCAACAGTCATTTAGAGTCAAAAGATTAAATGTTAAAATTTCATCATTATAGACCATTTTGGGAACGTTCGACATGTCCGGAGTCATCGTTTTTCATCCGAAAATTGATTTTTTGGACTGTACCAAAAATGATTCAAAATGTCAATTGGATCGTGCCTCATGTTGAATAACCACTTTTTAAACCCTCACAGTGACCAAAATGGCAATTTTTTTACAGAGTTTTGCTTACTCAAAAGCTTCAATTTTGACCCGTTTCAGGCACAGAAATGACTTTAAACACACTTATTTCAGTTGAAAAAGTCATAATTCACATCCAACAGTCATTTAGAGTCAAAAGATTAAATGTTAAAATTTCATCATTATAGACCATTTTGGGAACGTTCGACATGTCCAGAGTCATCGTTTTTCATCCGAAAATCGATTTTTTGGACTGTACCAAAAATGATTCAAAATGTCAATTGGATCATGCCTCATGTTGAATAACCACTTTTTAAACCCTCAAAGTGACCAAAATTGCCATTTTTACAGATTTTTGCTTACTCAAAAGTTTCAATTTTGACCCGTTTCAGGCACAGAAATGACTTTAAACACACTTATTTTAGTTGAAAAAGTCATAATTCACATCCAACAGTCATTTAGAGTCAAAAGATTAAATGTTAAAATTTCATCATTATAGACCATTTTGGGAACGTTCGACATGTCCGGAGTCATCGTTTTTCATCCGAAAATCGATTTTTTGGACTGTACCAAAAATGATTCAAAATGTCAATTGGATCATGCCTCATGTTGAATAACTACTTTTTAAACCCTCACAGTGACCAAAATTGCCATTTTTACAGAGTTTTGCTTACTCAAAAGCTTCAATTTTGACCCGTTTCAGTCACAGAAATGACTTTAAACACACCTATTTTAGTTGAAAAAGTCATAATTCACATCCAACAGTCATTTAGAGTCAAAAGATTAAATGTTAAAATTTCATCATTATAGACCATTTTGGGAACGTTCGACATGTCCGGAGTCATCGTTTTTCATCCGAAAATCGATTTTTTGGACTGTACCAAAAATGATTCAAAATGTCAATTGGATCATGCCTCATGTTGAATAACCACTTTTTAAACCCTCACAGTGACCAAAATTGCCATTTTTACAGAGTTTTGCTTACTCAAAAGCTTCAATTTTGACCCGTTTCAGGCACAGAAATGACTTTAAACACACTTATTTTAGTTGAAAAAGTCATAATGCACATCCAACAGTCATTTAGAGTCAAAAGATTAAATGTTAAAATTTCATCATTATAGACCATTTTGGGAACGTTCGACATGTCCGGAGTCATCGTTTTTCATCCGAAAATTGATTTTTTGGACTGTACCAAAAATGATTCAAAATGTCAATTGGATCGTGCCTCATGTTGAATAACCACTTTTTAAACCCTCACAGTGACCAAAATGGCAATTTTTTTACAGAGTTTTGCTTACTCAAAAGCTTCAATTTTGACCCGTTTCAGTCACAGAAATGACTTTAAACACACTTATTTTAGTTGAAAAAGTCATAATTCACATCCAACAGTCATTTAGAGTCAAAAGATTAAATGTTAAAATTTCATCATTATAGACCATTTTGGGAACGTTCGACATGTCCGGAGTCATCGTTTTTCATCCGAAAATCGATTTTTTGGACTGTACCAAAAATGATTCAAAATGTCAATTGGATCATGCCTCATGCTGAATAACCACTTTTTAAACCCTCACAGTGACCAAAATTGCCATTTTTACAGAGTTTTGCTTACTCAAAAGCTTCAATTTTGACCCGTTTCAGGCACAGAAATGACTTTAAAAAAACTTATTTTAGTTGAAAAAATCATAATGCACATCCCACAGTCATTTAGAGTCAAAAGATTAAATGTTAAAATTTCATCATTATAGACCATTTTGGGAACGTTCGACATGTCCGGAGTCATTGTTTTTCATCCGAAAATCGATTTTTTTAGACTGTACCAAAAATGATTCAAAATGTCAATTGGATCATGCCTCATGTTGAATAACCACTTTTTAAACCCTCACAGTGACCAAAATTGCCATTTTTACAGAGTTTTGCTTACTCAAAAGCTTCAATTTTGACCCGTTTCAGGCACAGAAATGACTTTAAACACACTTATTTTAGTTGAAAAAGTCATAATTCACATCCAACAGTCATTTAGAGTCAAAAGATTAAATGTTAAAATTTCATCATTAAAGACCATTTTGGGAACGTTCGACATGTCCGGAGTCATCGTTTTTCATCCGAAAATCGATTTTTTGGACTGTATCAAAAATGATTCAAAATGTCAATTGGATCGTGCCTCATGTTGAATAACCACTTTTTAAACCCTCACAGTGACCAAAATGGCCATTTTTACAAAGTTTTGCTTACTCAAAAGCTTCAATTTTGACCCGTTTCAGTCACAGAAATGACTTTAAACACACTTATTTTAGTTGAAAAAGTCATAATTCACATCCAACAGTCATTTAGAGTCAAAAGATTAAATGTTAAAATTTCATCATTATAGACCATTTTGGGAACGTTCGACATGTCCGGAGTCATCGTTTTTCATCCGAAAATCGATTTTTTGGACTGTACCAAAAATGATTCAAAATGTCAATTGGATCATGCCTCATGTTGAATAACCACTTTTTAAACCCTCACAGTGACCAAAATTGCCATTTTTACAGAGTTTTGCTTACTCAAAAGCTTCAATTTTGACCCGTTTCAGGCACAGAAATGACTTTAAACACACTTATTTTAGTTGAAAAAGTCATAATTCACATCCAACAGTCATTTAGAGTCAAAAGATTAAATGTTAAAATTTCATCATTATAGACCATTTTGGGAACGTTCGACATGTCCGGAGTCATCGTTTTTCATCCGAAAATTGATTTTTTGGACTGTACCAAAAATGATTCAAAATGTCAATTGGATCGTGCCTCATGTTGAATAACCACTTTTTAAACCCTCACAGTGACCAAAATGGCAATTTTTTTACAGAGTTTTGCTTACTCAAAAGCTTCAATTTTGACCCGTTTCAGTCACAGAAATGACTTTAAACACACTTATTTTAGTTGAAAAAGTCATAATTCACATCCAACAGTCATTTAGAGTCAAAAGATTAAATGTTAAAATTTCATCATTATAGACCATTTTGGGAACGTTCGACATGTCCGGAGTCATCGTTTTTCATCCGAAAATCGATTTTTTGGACTGTACCAAAAATGATTCAAAATGTCAATTGGATCATGCCTCATGTTGAATAACCGCTTTTTAAACCCTCACAGTGACCAAAATTGCCATTTTTACAGAGTTTTGCTTACTCAAAAGCTTCAATTTTGACCCGTTTCAGGCACAGAAATGACTTTAAACACACTTATTTTAGTTGAAAAAGTCATAATTCACATCCAACAGTCATTTAGAGTCAAAAGATTAAATGTTAAAATTTCATCATTATAGACCATTTTGGGAACGTTCGACATGTCCAGAGTCATCGTTTTTCATCCGAAAATCGATTTTTTGGACTGTACCAAAAATGATTCAAAATGTCAATTGGATCATGCCTCATGTTGAATAACCACTTTTTAAACCCTCAAAGTGACCAAAATTGCCATTTTTACAGATTTTTGCTTACTCAAAAGTTTCAATTTTGACCCGTTTCAGGCACAGAAATGACTTTAAACACACTTATTTTAGTTGAAAAAGTCATAATTCACATCCAACAGTCATTTAGAGTCAAAAGATTAAATGTTAAAATTTCATCATTATAGACCATTTTGGGAACGTTCGACATGTCCGGAGTCATCGTTTTTCATCCGAAAATCGATTTTTTGGACTGTACCAAAAATGATTCAAAATGTCAATTGGATCATGCCTCATGTTGAATAACTACTTTTTAAACCCTCACAGTGACCAAAATTGCCATTTTTACAGAGTTTTGCTTACTCAAAAGCTTCAATTTTGACCCGTTTCAGTCACAGAAATGACTTTAAACACACCTATTTTAGTTGAAAAAGTCATAATTCACATCCAACAGTCATTTAGAGTCAAAAGATTAAATGTTAAAATTTCATCATTATAGACCATTTTGGGAACGTTCGACATGTCCGGAGTCATCGTTTTTCATCCGAAAATCGATTTTTTGGACTGTACCAAAAATGATTCAAAATGTCAATTGGATCATGCCTCATGTTGAATAACCACTTTTTAAACCCTCACAGTGACCAAAATTGCCATTTTTACAGAGTTTTGCTTACTCAAAAGCTTCAATTTTGACCCGTTTCAGGCACAGAAATGACTTTAAACACACTTATTTTAGTTGAAAAAGTCATAATGCACATCCAACAGTCATTTAGAGTCAAAAGATTAAATGTTAAAATTTCATCATTATAGACCATTTTGGGAACGTTCGACATGTCCGGAGTCATCGTTTTTCATCCGAAAATTGATTTTTTGGACTGTACCAAAAATGATTCAAAATGTCAATTGGATCGTGCCTCATGTTGAATAACCACTTTTTAAACCCTCACAGTGACCAAAATGGCCATTTTTACAGAGTTTTGCTTACTCAAAAGCTTCAATTTTGACCCGTTTCAGTCACAGAAATGACTTTAAATACACTTATTTTAGTTGAAAAAGTCATCATTCACATCCAACAGTCATTTAGAGTCAAAAGATTAAATGTTAAAATTTCATCATTATAGACCATTTTGGGAACGTTCGACATGTCCGGAGTCATCGTTTTTCATCCGAAAATCGATTTTTTGGACTGTACCAAAAATGATTCAAAATGTCAATTGGATCATGCCTCATGTTGAATAACCACTTTTTAAACCCTCACAGTGACCAAAATTGCCATTTTTACAGAGTTTTGCTTACTCAAAAGCTTCAATTTTGACCCGTTTCAGGCACAGAAATGACTTTAAAAAAAACTTATTTTAGTTGAAAAAATCATAATGCACATCCCACAGTCATTTAGAGTCAAAAGATTAAATGTTAAAATGTCATCATTATAGACCATTTTGGGAACGTTCGACATGTCCGGAGTCATCGTTTTTCATCCGAAAATCGATTTTTTTAGACTGTACCAAAAATGATTCAAAATGTCAATTGGATCATGCCTCATGTTGAATAACCACTTTTTAAACCCTCACAGTGACCAAAATTGCCATTTTTACAGAGTTTTGCTTACTCAAAAGCTTCAATTTTGACCCGTTTCAGGCACAGAAATGACTTTAAACACACTTATTTTAGTTGAAAAAGTCATAATTCACATCCAACAGTCATTTAGAGTCAAAAGATTAAATGTTAAAATTTCATCATTAAAGACCATTTTGGGAACGTTCGACATGTCCGGAGTCATCGTTTTTCATCCGAAAATCGATTTTTTGGACTGTATCAAAAATGATTCAAAATGTCAATTGGATCGTGCCTCATGTTGAATAACCACTTTTTAAACCCTCACAGTGACCAAAATGGCCATTTTTACAAAGTTTTGCTTACTCAAAAGCTTCAATTTTGACCCGTTTCAGTCACAGAAATGACTTTAAACACACTTATTTTAGTTGAAAAAGTCATAATTCACATCCAACAGTCATTTAGAGTCAAAAGATTAAATGTTAAAATTTCATCATTATAGACCATTTTGGGAACGTTCGACATGTCCGGAGTCATCGTTTTTCATCCGAAAATCGATTTTTTGGACTGTACCAAAAATGATTCAAAATGTCAATTGGATCATGCCTCATGTTGAATAACCACTTTTTAAACCCTCACAGTGACCAAAATTGCCATTTTTACAGAGTTTTGCTTACTCAAAAGCTTCAATTTTGACCCGTTTCAGGCACAGAAATGACTTTAAACACACTTATTTTAGTTGAAAAAGTCATAATTCACATCCAACAGTCATTTAGAGTCAAAAGATTAAATGTTAAAATTTCATCATTATAGACCATTTTGGGAACGTTCGACATGTCCGGAGTCATCGTTTTTCATCCGAAAATTGATTTTTTGGACTGTACCAAAAATGATTCAAAATGTCAATTGGATCGTGCCTCATGTTGAATAACCACTTTTTAAACCCTCACAGTGACCAAAATGGCAATTTTTTTACAGAGTTTTGCTTACTCAAAAGCTTCAATTTTGACCCGTTTCAGTCACAGAAATGACTTTAAACACACTTATTTTAGTTGAAAAAGTCATAATTCACATCCAACAGTCATTTAGAGTCAAAAGATTAAATGTTAAAATGTCATCATTATAGACCATTTTGGGAACGTTCGACATGTCCGGAGTCATCGTTTTTCATCCGAAAATCGATTTTTTGGACTGTACCAAAAATGATTCAAAATGTCAATTGGATCATGCCTCATGTTGAATAACCGCTTTTTAAACCCTCACAGTGACCAAAATTGCCATTTTTACAGAGTTTTGCTTACTCAAAAGCTTCAATTTTGACCCGTTTCAGGCACAGAAATGACTTTAAACACACTTATTTTAGTTGAAAAAGTCATAATTCACATCCAACAGTCATTTAGAGTCAAAAGATTAAATGTTAAAATTTCATCATTATAGACCATTTTGGGAACGTTCGACATGTCCAGAGTCATCGTTTTTCATCCGAAAATCGATTTTTTGGACTGTACCAAAAATGATTCAAAATGTCAATTGGATCATGCCTCATGTTGAATAACCACTTTTTAAACCCTCAAAGTGACCAAAATTGCCATTTTTACAGATTTTTGCTTACTCAAAAGTTTCAATTTTGACCCGTTTCAGGCACAGAAATGACTTTAAACACACTTATTTTAGTTGAAAAAGTCATAATTCACATCCAACAGTCATTTAGAGTCAAAAGATTGAATGTTAAAATTTCATCATTATAGACCATTTTGGGAACGTTCGACATGTCCGGAGTCATCGTTTTTCATCCGAAAATCGATTTTTTTAGACTGTACCAAAAATGATTCAAAATGTCAATTGGATCATGCCTCATGTTGAATAACCACTTTTTAAACCCTCACAGTGACCAAAATTGCCATTTTTACAGAGTTTTGCTTACTCAAAAGCTTCAATTTTGACCCGTTTCAGGCACAGAAATGACTTTAAACACACTTATTTTAGTTGAAAAAGTCATAATTCACATCCAACAGTCATTTAGAGTCAAAAGATTAAATGTTAAAATTTCATCATTAAAGACCATTTTGGGAACGTTCGACATGTCCGGAGTCATCGTTTTTCATCCGAAAATCGATTTTTTGGACTGTATCAAAAATGATTCAAAATGTCAATTGGATCGTGCCTCATGTTGAATAACCACTTTTTAAACCCTCACAGTGACCAAAATGGCCATTTTTACAAAGTTTTGCTTACTCAAAAGCTTCAATTTTGACCCGTTTCAGTCACAGAAATGACTTTAAACACACTTATTTTAGTTGAAAAAGTCATAATTCACATCCAACAGTCATTTAGAGTCAAAAGATTAAATGTTAAAATTTCATCATTATAGACCATTTTGGGAACGTTCGACATGTCCGGAGTCATCGTTTTTCATCCGAAAATCGATTTTTTGGACTGTACCAAAAATGATTCAAAATGTCAATTGGATCATGCCTCATGTTGAATAACCACTTTTTAAACCCTCACAGTGACCAAAATTGCCATTTTTACAGAGTTTTGCTTACTCAAAAGCTTCAATTTTGACCCGTTTCAGGCACAGAAATGACTTTAAACACACTTATTTTAGTTGAAAAAGTCATAATTCACATCCAACAGTCATTTAGAGTCAAAAGATTAAATGTTAAAATTTCATCATTATAGACCATTTTGGGAACGTTCGACATGTCCGGAGTCATCGTTTTTCATCCGAAAATTGATTTTTTGGACTGTACCAAAAATGATTCAAAATGTCAATTGGATCGTGCCTCATGTTGAATAACCACTTTTTAAACCCTCACAGTGACCAAAATGGCAATTTTTTTACAGAGTTTTGCTTACTCAAAAGCTTCAATTTTGACCCGTTTCAGTCACAGAAATGACTTTAAACACACTTATTTTAGTTGAAAAAGTCATAATTCACATCCAACAGTCATTTAGAGTCAAAAGATTAAATGTTAAAATGTCATCATTATAGACCATTTTGGGAACGTTCGACATGTCCGGAGTCATCGTTTTTCATCCGAAAATCGATTTTTTGGACTGTACCAAAAATGATTCAAAATGTCAATTGGATCATGCCTCATGTTGAATAACCGCTTTTTAAACCCTCACAGTGACCAAAATTGCCATTTTTACAGAGTTTTGCTTACTCAAAAGCTTCAATTTTGACCCGTTTCAGGCACAGAAATGACTTTAAACACACTTATTTTAGTTGAAAAAGTCATAATTCACATCCAACAGTCATTTAGAGTCAAAAGATTAAATGTTAAAATTTCATCATTATAGACCATTTTGGGAACGTTCGACATGTCCAGAGTCATCGTTTTTCATCCGAAAATCGATTTTTTGGACTGTACCAAAAATGATTCAAAATGTCAATTGGATCATGCCTCATGTTGAATAACCACTTTTTAAACCCTCAAAGTGACCAAAATTGCCATTTTTACAGATTTTTGCTTACTCAAAAGTTTCAATTTTGACCCGTTTCAGGCACAGAAATGACTTTAAACACACTTATTTTAGTTGAAAAAGTCATAATTCACATCCAACAGTCATTTAGAGTCAAAAGATTGAATGTTAAAATTTCATCATTATAGACCATTTTGGGAACGTTCGACATGTCCGGAGTCATCGTTTTTCATCCGAAAATCGATTTTTTGGACTGTACCAAAAATGATTTAAAATGTCAATTGGATCATGCCTCATGTTGAATAACCACTTTTTAAACCCTAACAGTGACCAAAATTGCCATTTTTACAGAGTTTTGCTTACTCAAAAGCTTCAATTTTGACCCGTTTCAGGCACAGAAATGACTTTAAACACACTTATTTTAGTTGAAAAAGTCATAATGCACATCCAACAGTCATTTAGAGTCAAAAGATTAAATGTTAAAATTTCATCATTATAGACCATTTTGGGAACGTTCGACATGTCCGGAGTCATCGTTTTTCATCCGAAAATTTATTTTTTGGACTGTACCAAAATGATTCAAAATGTCAATTGGATCGTGCCTCATGTTGAATAACCACTTTTTAAACCCTCACAGTGACCAAAATTGCCATTTTTACAGAGTTTTGCTTACTCAAAAGCTTCAATTTTGACCCGTTTCAGGCACAGAAATGACTTTAAAAAAACTTATTTTAGTTGAAAAAGTCATAATTCACATCCAACAGTCATTTAGAGTCAAAAGATTAAATGTTAAAATTTCATCATTATAGACCATTTTGGGAACGTTCGACATGTCCGGAGTCATCGTTTTTCATCCGAAAATCGATTTTTTTAGACTGTACCAAAAATGATTCAAAATGTCAATTGGATCATGCCTCATGTTGAATAACCACTTTTTAAACCCTCACAGTGACCAAAATTGCCATTTTTACAGAGTTTTGCTTACTCAAAAGCTTCAATTTTGACCCGTTTCAGGCACAAAAATGACTTTAAACACACTTATTTTAGTTGAAAAAGTCATAATTCACATCCAACAGTCATTTAGAGTCAAAAGATTAAATGTTAAAATTTCATCATTAAAGACCATTTTGGGAACGTTCGACATGTCCGGAGTCATCGTTTTTCATCCGAAAATCGATTTTTTGGACTGTATCAAAAATGATTCAAAATGTCAATTGGATCGTGCCTCATGTTGAATAACCACTTTTTAAACCCTCACAGTGACCAAAATGGCCATTTTTACAAAGTTTTGCTTACTCAAAAGCTTCAATTTTGACCCGTTTCAGTCACAGAAATGACTTTAAACACACTTATTTTAGTTGAAAAAGTCATAATTCACATCCAACAGTCATTTAGAGTCAAAAGATTAAATGTTAAAATTTCATCATTATAGACCATTTTGGGAACGTTCAACATGTCCGGAGTCATCGTTTTTCATCCGAAAATCGATTTTTTGGACTGTACCAAAAATGATTCAAAATGTCAATTGGATCATGCCTCATGTTGAATAACCACTTTTTAAACCCTCACAGTGACCAAAATTGCCATTTTTACAGAGTTTTGCTTACTCAAAAGCTTCAATTTTGACCCGTTTCAGGCCCAGAAATGACTTTAAACACACTTATTTTAGTTGAAAAAGTCATAATTCACATCCAACAGTCATTTAGAGTCAAAAGATTAAATGTTAAAATTTCATCATTATAGACCATTTTGGGAACGTTCGACATGTCCGGAGTCATCGTTTTTCATCCGAAAATTGATTTTTTGGACTGTACCAAAAATGATTCAAAATGTCAATTGGATCGTGCCTCATGTTGAATAACCACTTTTTAAACCCTCACAGTGACCAAAATGGCAATTTTTTTACAGAGTTTTGCTTACTCAAAAGCTTCAATTTTGACCCGTTTCAGTCACAGAAATGACTTTAAACACACTTATTTTAGTTGAAAAAGTCATAATTCACATCCAACAGTCATTTAGAGTCAAAAGATTAAATGTTAAAATTTCATCATTATAGACCATTTTGGGAACGTTCGACATGTCCGGAGTCATCGTTTTTCATCCGAAAATCGATTTTTTGGACTGTACCAAAAATGATTCAAAATGTCAATTGGATCATGCCTCATGTTGAATAACCGCTTTTTAAACCCTCACAGTGACCAAAATTGCCATTTTTACAGAGTTTTGCTTACTCAAAAGCTTCAATTTTGACCCGTTTCAGGCACAGAAATGACTTTAAACACACTTATTTTAGTTGAAAAAGTCATAATTCACATCCAACAGTCATTTAGAGTCAAAAGATTAAATGTTAAAATTTCATCATTATAGACCATTTTGGGAACGTTCGACATGTCCAGAGTCATCGTTTTTCATCCGAAAATCGATTTTTTGGACTGTACCAAAAATGATTCAAAATGTCAATTGGATCATGCCTCATGTTGAATAACCACTTTTTAAACCCTCAAAGTGACCAAAATTGCCATTTTTACAGATTTTTGCTTACTCAAAAGTTTCAATTTTGACCCGTTTCAGGCACAGAAATGACTTTAAACACACTTATTTTAGTTGAAAAAGTCATAATTCACATCCAACAGTCATTTAGAGTCAAAAGATTAAATGTTAAAATTTCATCATTATAGACCATTTTGGGAACGTTCGACATGTCCGGAGTCATCGTTTTTCATCCGAAAATCGATTTTTTGGACTGTACCAAAAATTATTCAAAATGTCAATTGGATCATGCCTCATGTTGAATAACTACTTTTTAAACCCTCACAGTGACCAAAATTGCCATTTTTACAGAGTTTTGCTTACTCAAAAGCTTCAATTTTGACCCGTTTCAGTCACAGAAATGACTTTAAACACACCTATTTTAGTTGAAAAAGTCATAATTCACATCCAACAGTCATTTAGAGTCAAAAGATTAAATGTTAAAATTTCATCATTATAGACCATTTTGGTAACGTTCGACATGTCCGGATCATCGTTTTTCATCCGAAAATCGTTTTTTTTGGACTGTACCAAAAATGATTCAAAATGTCAATTGGATCATGCCTCATGTTGAATAACCACTTTTTAAACCCTCACAGTGACCAAAATTGCCATTTTTACAGAGTTTTGCTTACTCAAAAGCTTCAATTTTGACCCGTTTCAGGCACAGAAATGACTTTAAACACACTTATTTTAGTTGAAAAAGTCATAATGCACATCCAACAGTCATTTAGAGTCAAAAGATTAAATGTTAAAATTTCATCATTATAGACCATTTTGGGAACGTTCGACATGTCCGGAGTCATCGTTTTTCATCCGAAAATTGATTTTTTGGACTGTACCAAAAATGATTCAAAATGTCAATTGGATCGTGCCTCATGTTGAATAACCACTTTTTAAACCCTCACAGTGACCAAAATGGCCATTTTTACAGAGTTTTGCTTACTCAAAAGCTTCAATTTTGACCCGTTTCAGTCACAGAAATGACTTTAAATACACTTATTTTAGTTGAAAAAGTCATAATTCACATCCAACAGTCATTTAGATTCAAAAGATTAAATGTTAAAATTTCATCATTATAGACCATTTTGGGAACGTTCGACATGTCCGGAGTCATCGTTTTTCATCCGAAAATCGATTTTTTGGACTGTACCAAAAATGATTCAAAATGTCAATTGGATCATGCCTCATGTTGAATAACCACTTTTTAAACCCTCACAGTGACCAAAATTGCCATTTTTACAGAGTTTTGCTTACTCAAAAGCTTCAATTTTGACCCGTTTCAGGCACAGAAATGACTTTAAAAAAACTTATTTTAGGTGAAAAAATCATAATGCACATCCCACAGTCATTTAGAGTCAAAAGATTAAATGTTAAAATTTCATCATTATAGACCATTTTGGGAACGTTCGACATGTCCGGAGTCATCGTTTTTCATCCGAAAATCGATTTTTTGGACTGTATCAAAAATGATTCAAAATGTCAATTGGATCGTGCCTCATGTTGAATAACCACTTTTTAAACCCTCACAGTGACCAAAATGGCCATTTTTACAAAGTTTTGCTTACTCAAAAGCTTCAATTTTGACCCGTTTCAGTCACAGAAATGACTTTAAACACACTTATTTTAGTTGAAAAAGTCATAATTCACATCCAACAGTCATTTAGAGTCAAAAGATTAAATGTTAAAATTTCATCATTATAGACCATTTTGGGAACGTTCGACATGTCCGCAGTCATCGTTTTTCATCCGAAAATCGATTTTTTGGACTGTACCAAAAATGATTCAAAATGTCAATTGGATCATGCCTCATGTTGAATAACCACTTTTTAAACCCTCACAGTGACCAAAATTGCCATTTTTACAGAGTTTTGCTTACTCAAAAGCTTCAATTTTGACCCGTTTCAGGCACAGAAATGACTTTAAACACACTTATTTTAGTTGAAAAAGTCATAATGCACATCCAACAGTCATTTAGAGTCAAAAGATTAAATGTTAAAATTTCATCATTATAGACCATTTTGGGAACGTTCGACATGTCCGGAGTCATCGTTTTTCATCCGAAAATTGATTTTTTGGACTGTACCAAAAATGATTCAAAATGTCAATTGGATCGTGCCTCATGTTGAATAACCACTTTTTAAACCCTCACAGTGACCAAAATGGCCATTTTTACAGAGTTTTGCTTACTCAAAAGCTTCAATTTTGACCCGTTTCAGTCACAGAAATGACTTTAAATACACTTATTTTAGTTGAAAAAGTCATAATTCACATCCAACAGTCATTTAGAGTCAAAAGATTAAATGTTAAAATTTCATCATTATAGACCATTTTGGGAACGTTCGACATGTCCGGAGTCATCGTTTTTCATCCGAAAATCGATTTTTTGGACTGTACCAAAAATGATTCAAAATGTCAATTGGATCATGCCTCATGTTGAATAACCACTTTTTAAACCCTCACAGTGACCAAAATTGCCATTTTTACAGAGTTTTGCTTACTCAAAAGCTTCAATTTTGACCCGTTTCAGGCACAGAAATGACTTTAAAAAAACTTATTTTAGTTGAAAAAGTCATAATGCACATCCCACAGTCATTTAGAGTCAAAAGATTAAATGTTAAAATTTCATCATTATAGACCATTTTGGGAACGTTCGACATGTCGGAGTCATCGTTTTTCATCCGAAAATCGATTTTTTTAGACTGTACCAAAAATGATTCAAAATGTCAATTGGATCATGCCTCATGTTGAATAACCACTTTTTAAACCCTCACAGTGACCAAAATTGCCATTTTTACAGAGTTTTGCTTACTCAAAAGCTTCAATTTTGACCCGTTTCAGTCACAGAAATGACTTTAAACACACTTATTTTAGTTGAAAAAGTCATAATTCACATCCAACAGTCATTTAGAGTCAAAAGATTAAATGTTAAAATTTCATCATTATAGACCATTTTGGGAACGTTCGACATGTCCGGAGTCATCGTTTTTCATCCGCAAATCGATTTTTTGGACTGTACCAAAAATGATTCAAAATGTCAATTGGATCATGCCTCATGTTGAATAACCACTTTTTAAACCCTCACAGTGACCAAAATTGCCATTTTTACAGAGTTTTGCTTACTCAAAAGCTTCAATTTTGACCCGTTTCAAGCACAGAAATGACTTTAAACACACTTATTTTAGTTGAAAAAGTCATAATTCACATCCAACAGTCATTTAGAGTCAAAAGATTAAATGTTAAAATTTCATCATTATAGACCATTTTGGGAACGTTCGACATGTCCGGAGTCATCGTTTTTCATCCGAAAATCGATTTTTTGGACTGTACCAAAAATTATTCAAAATGTCAATTGGATCATGCCTCATGTTGAATAACCACTTTTTAAACCCTCACAATGACCAAAATTGCCATTTTTACAGAGTTTTGCTTACTCAAAAGCTTCAATTTTGACCCGTTTCAGGCACAGAAATGACTTTAAACACACTTATTTTAGTTGAAAAAGTCATACTTCACATCCAACAGTCATTTAGAGTCAAAAGATTAAATGTTAAAATTTCATCATTATAGACCATTTTGGGAACGTTCGACATGTCCGGAGTCATCGTTTTTCATCCGAAAATCGATTTTTTGGACTGTACCAAAAATGATTCAAAATGTCAATTGGATCATGCCTCATGTTGAATAACCACTTTTTAAACCCTCACAGTGACCAAAATTGCCATTTTTACAGAGTTTTGCTTACTCAAAAGCTTCAATTTTGACCCGTTTCAGGCACAGAAATGACTTTAAACACACTTATTTTAGTTGAAAAAGTCATAATTCACATCCAACAGTCATTTAGAGTCAAAAGATTAAATGTTAAAATTTCATCATTATAGACCATTTTGGGATCGTTCGACATGTCCGGAGTCATCGTTTTTCATCCGAAAATCGATTTTTTGGACTGTACCAAAAATGATTCAAAATGTCAATTGGATCGTGCCTCATGTTGAATAACCACTTTTTAAACCCTCACAGTGACCAAAATGGCCATTTTTACAGAGTTTTGCTTACTCAAAAGCTTCCATTTTGACCCGTTTCAGTCACAGAAATGACTTTAAACACACTTATTTTAGTTGAAAAAGTCATAATTCACATCCAACAGTCATTTAGAGTCAAAAGATTAAATGTTAAAATTTCATCATTATAGACCATTTTGGGAACGTTCGACATGTCCGGAGTCATCGTTTTTCATCCGAAAATCGATTTTTTGGACTGTACCAAAAATTATTCAAAATGTCAATTGGATCATGCCTCATGTTGAATAACCACTTTTTAAACCCTCACAATGACCAAAATTGCCATTTTTACAGAGTTTTGCTTACTCAAAAGCTTCAATTTTGACCCGTTTCAGGCACAGAAATGACTTTAAACACACTAATTTTAGTTGAAAAAGTCATACTTCACATCCAACAGTCATTTAGAGTCAAAAGATTAAATGTTAAAATTTCATCATTATAGACCATTTTGGGAACGTTCGACATGTCCGGAGTCATCGTTTTTCATCCGAAAATCGATTTTTTGGACTGTACCAAAAATGATTCAAAATGTCAATTGGATCATGCCTCATGTTGAATAACCACTTTTTAAACCCTCACAGTGACCAAAATTGCCATTTTTACAGAGTTTTGCTTACTCAAAAGCTTCAATTTTGACCCGTTTCAGGCACAGAAATGACTTTAAACACACTTATTTTAGTTGAAAAAGTCATAATTCACATCCAACAGTCATTTAGAGTCAAAAGATTAAATGTTAAAATTTCATCATTATAGACCATTTTGGGATCGTTCGACATGTCCGGAGTCATCGTTTTTCATCCGAAAATCGATTTTTTGGACTGTACCAAAAATGATTCAAAATGTCAATTGGATCGTGCCTCATGTTGAATAACCACTTTTTAAACCCTCACAGTGACCAAAATGGCCATTTTTACAGAGTTTTGCTTACTCAAAAGCTTCCATTTTGACCCGTTTCAGTCACAGAAATGACTTTAAACACACTTATTTTAGTTGAAAAAGTCATAATTCACATCCAACAGTCATTTAGAGTCAAAAGATTAAATGTTAAAATTTCATCATTATAGACCATTTTGGGAACGTTCGACATGTCCGGAGTCATCGTTTTTCATCCGAAAATCGATTTTTTGGACTGTACCAAAAATTATTCAAAATGTCAATTGGATCATGCCTCATGTTGAATAACCACTTTTTAAACCCTCACAATGACCAAAATTGCCATTTTTACAGAGTTTTGCTTACTCAAAAGCTTCAATTTTGACCCGTTTCAGGCACAGAAATGACTTTAAACACACTAATTTTAGTTGAAAAAGTCATACTTCACATCCAACAGTCATTTAGAGTCAAAAGATTAAATGTTAAAATTTCATCATTATAGACCATTTTGGGAACGTTCGACATGTCCGGAGTCATCGTTTTTCATCCGAAAATCGATTTTTTGGACTGTACCAAAAATGATTCAAAATGTCAATTGGATCATGCCTCATGTTGAATAACCACTTTTTAAACCCTCACAGTGACCAAAATTGCCATTTTTACAGAGTTTTGCTTACTCAAAAGCTTCAATTTTGACCCGTTTCAGGCACAGAAATGACTTTAAACACACTTATTTTAGTTGAAAAAGTCATAATTCACATCCAACAGTCATTTAGAGTCAAAAGATTAAATGTTAAAATTTCATCATTATAGACCATTTTGGGATCGTTCGACATGTCCGGAGTCATCGTTTTTCATCCGAAAATCGATTTTTTGGACTGTACCAAAAATGATTCAAAATGTCAATTGGATCGTGCCTCATGTTGAATAACCACTTTTTAAACCCTCACAGTGACCAAAATGGCCATTTTTACAGAGTTTTGCTTACTCAAAAGCTTCCATTTTGACCCGTTTCAGTCACAGAAATGACTTTAAACACACTTATTTTAGTTGAAAAAGTCATAATTCACATCCAACAGTCATTTAGAGTCAAAAGATTAAATGTTAAAATTTCATCATTATAGACCATTTTGGGAACGTTCGACATGTCCGGAGTCATCGTTTTTCATCCGAAAATCGATTTTTTGGACTGTACCAAAAATGATTCAAAATGTCAATTGGATCATGCCTCATGTTGAATAACCACTTTTTAAACCCTCACAGTGACCAAAATTGCCATTTTTACAGAGTTTTGATTACTCAAAAGCTTCAATTTTGACCCGTTTCAGTCACAAAAATTACTTTAAACACCCTTATTTTAGTTGAAAAAGTCATAATTCACATCCAACAGTCATTTAGAGTCAAAAGATTAAATGTTAAAATTTCATCATTATAGACCATTTTGGGAACGTTCGACATGTCCGGAGTCATCGTTTTTCATCCGAAAATCGATTTTTTGGACTGTACCAAAAATGATTCAAAATGTCAATTGGATCGTGCCTCATGTTGAATAACCACTTTTTAAACCCTCACAGTGACCAAAATGGCCATTTTTACAGAGTTTTGCTTACTCAAAAGCTTCCATTTTGACCCGTTTCAGTCACAGAAATGACTTTAAACACACTTATTTTAGTTGAAAAAGTCATAATTCACATCCAACAGTCATTTAGAGTCAAAAGATTAAATGCTAAAATTTCATCATTATAGACCATTTTGGGAACGTTCGACATGTCCGGAGTCATCGTTTTTCATCCGAAAATTTTTTTTTTGGACTGTACCAAAAATGATTCAAAATGTCAATTGGATCGTGCCTCATGTTGATAACCACTTTTTAAACCCTCACAGTGACCAAAATGGCCATTTTTACAGAGTTTTGCTTACTCAAAAGCTTCAATTTTGACCCGTTTCAGTCACAGAAATGACTTTAAACACACTTATTTTAGTTGAAAAAGTCATAATTCACATCCAACAGTCATTTAGAGTCAAAAGATTAAATGTTAAAATTTCATCATTATAGATCATTTTGGGAACGTTCGACATGTCCGGAGTCATCGTTTTTCATCCGAAAATCGATTTTTTGGACTGTACCAAAAATGATTCAAAATGTCAATTGGATCATGCCTCATGTTGAATAACCACTTTTTAAACCCTCACAGTGACCAAAATTGCCATTTTTACAGAGTTTTGCTTACTCAAAAGCTTCAATTTTGACCCGTTTCAGGCACAGAAATGACTTTAAACACACTTATTTTAGTTGAAAAAGTCATAATTCACATCCAACAGTCATTTAGAGTCAAAAGATTAAATGTTAAAATTTCATCATTATAGACCATTTTGGGAACGTTCGACATGTCCGGAGTCATCGTTTTTCATCCGAAAATCGATTTTTTGGACTGTACCAAAAATGATTCAAAATGTCAATTGGATCATGCCTCATGTTGAATAACCACTTTTTAAACCCTCACAGTGACCAAAATTGCCATTTTTACAGAGTTTTGCTTATCAAAAGCTTCAATTTTGACCCGTTTCAGGCACAGAAATGACTTTAAACACACTTATTTTAGTTGAAAAAGTCATAATTCACATCCAACAGTCATTTAGAGTCAAAAGATTAAATGTTAAAATTTCATCATTATAGACCATTTTGGGAACGTTCGACATGTCCGGAGTCATCGTTTTTCATCCGAAAATCGATTTTTTGGACTGTACCAAAAATTATTCAAAATGTCAATTGGATCGTGCCTCATGTTGAATAACCACTTTTTAAACCCTCACAGTGACCAAAATGGCCATTTTTACAGAGTTTTGCTTACTCAAAAGCTTCCATTTTGACCCGTTTCAGTCACAGAAATGACTTTAAACACACTTATTTTAGTTGAAAAAGTCATAATTCACATCCAACAGTCATTTAGAGTCAAAAGATTAAATGCTAAAATTTCATCATTATAGACCATTTTGGGAACGTTCGACATGTCCGGAGTCATCGTTTTTCATCCGAAAATTGATTTTTTGGACTGTACCAAAAATGATTCAAAATGTCAATTGGATCGTGCCTCATGTTGATAACCACTTTTTAAACCCTCACAGTGACCAAAATGGCCATTTTTACAGAGTTTTGCTTACCCAAAAGATTCAATTTTGACCCGTTTCAGTCACAGAAATGACTTTAAACACACTTATTTTAGTTGAAAAAGTCATAATTCACATCCAACAGTCATTTAGAGTCAAAAGATTAAATGTTAAAATTTCATCATTATAGACCATTTTGGGAACGTTCGACATGTCCGGAGTCATCGTTTTTCATCCGAAAATCGATTTTTTGGACTGTACCAAAAATGATTCAAAATGTCAATTGGATCATGCCTCATGTTGAATAACCACTTTTTAAACCCTCACAGTGACCAAAATTGCCATTTTTACAGAGTTTTGCTTACTCAAAAGCTTCAATTTTGACCCGTTTCAAGCACAGAAATGACTTTAAACACACTTATTTTAGTTGAAAAAGTCATAATTCACATCCAACAGTCATTTAGAGTCAAAAGATTAAATGTTAAAATTTCATCATTATAGACCATTTTGGGAACGTTCGACATGTCCGGAGTCATCGTTTTTCATCCGAAAATCGATTTTTTGGACTGTACCAAAAATGATTCAAAATGTCAATTGGATCATGCCTCATGTTGAATAACCACTTTTTAAACCCTCACAGTGACCAAAATTGCCATTTTTACAGAGTTTTGCTTACTCAAAAGCTTCAATTTTGACCCGTTTCAGGCACAGAAATGACTTTAAAAAAACTTATTTTAGTTGAAAAAGTCATAATGCACATCCCACAGTCATATAGAGTCAAAAGATTAAATGTTAAAATTTCATCATTATAGACCATTTTGGGAACGTTCGACATGTCCGGAGTCATCGTTTTTCATCCGAAAATCGATTTTTTTAGACTGTACCAAAAATGATTCAAAATGTCAATTGGATCATGCCTCATGTTGAATAACCACTTTTTAAACCCTCACAGTGACCAAAATTGCCATTTTTACAGAGTTTTGCTTACTCAAAAGCTTCAATTTTGACCCGTTTCAGGCACAGAAATGACTTTAAACACACTTATTTTAGTTGAAAAAGTCATAATTCACATCCAACAGTCATTTAGAGTCAAAAGATTAAATGTTAAAATTTCATCATTAAAGACCATTTTGGGAACGTTCGACATGTCCGGAGTCATCGTTTTTCATCCGAAAATCGATTTTTTGGACTGTACCAAAAATGATTCAAAATGTCAATTGGATCGTGCCTCATGTTGAATAACCACTTTTTAAACCCTCACAGTGACCAAAATGGCCATTTTTACAAAGTTTTGCTTATTCAAAAGCTTCAATTTTGACCCGTTTCAGTCACAGAAATGACTTTAAACACACTTATTTTAGTTGAAAAAGTCATAATTCACATCCAACAGTCATTTAGAGTCAAAAGATTAAATGTTAAAATTTCATCATTATAGACCATTTTGGGAACGTTCGACATGTCCGGAGTCATCGTTTTTCATCCGAAAATCGATTTTTTGGACTGTACCAAAAATGATTCAAAATGTCAATTGGATCATGCCTCATGTTGAATAACCACTTTTTAAACCCTCACAATGACCAAAATTGCCATTTTTACAGAGTTTTGCTTACTCAAAAGCTTCAATTTTGACCCGTTTCAGGCACAGAAATGACTTTAAACACACTTATATTAGTTGAAAAAGTCATAATTCACATCCAACAGTCATTTAGAGTCAAAAGATTAAATGTTAAAATTTCATCATTATAGACCATTTTGGGAACGTTCGACATGTCCGGAGTCATCGTTTTTCATCCAAAAATCGATTTTTTGGACTGTACCAAAAATGATTCAAAATGTCAATTGGATCGTGCCTCATGTTGAATAACCACTTTTTAAACCCTCACAGTGACCAAAATGGCCATTTTTACAGAGTTTTGCTTACTCAAAAGCTTCCATTTTGACCCGTTTCAGTCACAGAAATGACTTTAAACACACTTATTTTAGTTGAAAAAGTCATAATTCACATCCAACAGTCATTTAGAGTCAAAAGATTAAATGCTAAAATTTCATCATTATAGACCATTTTGGGAACGTTCGACATGTCCGGAGTCATCGTTTTTCATCCGAAAATTGATTTTTTGGACTGTACCAAAAATGATTCAAAATGTCAATTGGATCGTGCCTCATGTTGATAACCACTTTTTAAACCCTCACAGTGACCAAAATGGCCATTTTTACAGAGTTTTGCTTACTCAAAAGCTTCAATTTTGACCCGTTTCAGTCACAGAAATGACTTTAAACACACTTATTTTAGTTGAAAAAGTCATAATTCACATCCAACAGTCATTTAGAGTCAAAAGATTAAATGTTAAAATTTCATCATTATAGACCATTTTGGGAACGTTCGACATGTCCGGAGTCATCGTTTTTCATCCGAAAATCGATTTTTTGGACTGTACCAAAAATGATTCAAAATGTCAATTGGATCATGCCTCATGTTGAATAACCACTTTTTAAACCCTCACAGTGACCAAAATTGCCATTTTTACAGAGTTTTGCTTACTCAAAAGCTTCAATTTTGACCCGTTTCAAGCACAGAAATGACTTTAAACACACTTATTTTAGTTGAAAAAGTCATAATTCACATCCAACAGTCATTTAGAGTCAAAAGATTAAATGTTAAAATTTCATCATTATAGACCATTTTGGGAACGTTCGACATGTCCGGAGTCATCGTTTTTCATCCGAAAATCGATTTTTTGGACTGTACCAAAAATGATTCAAAATGTCAATTGGATCATGCCTCATGTTGAATAACCACTTTTTAAACCCTCACAGTGACCAAAATTGCCATTTTTACAGAGTTTTGCTTACTCAAAAGCTTCAATTTTGACCCGTTTCAGGCACAGAAATGACTTTAAACACACTTATTTTAGTTGAAAAAGTCATAATTCACATCCAACAGTCATTTAGAGTCAAAAGATTAAATGTTAAAATTTCATCATTATAGACCATTTTGGGAACGTTCAACATGTCCGGAGTCATCGTTTTTCATCCGAAAATTGATTTTTTGGACTGTACCAAAAATGATTCAAAATGTCAATTGGATCGTGCCTCATGTTGAATAACCACTTTTTAAACCCTCACAGTGACCAAAATGGCCATTTTTACAGAGTTTTGCTTACTCAAAAGCTTCAATTTTGACCCGTTTCAGTCACAGAAATGACTTTAAATACACTTATTTTAGTTGAAAAAGTCATAATTCACATCCAACAGTCATTTAGAGTCAAAAGATTAAATGTTAAAATTTCATCATTATAGACCATTTTGGGAACGTTCGACATGTCCGGAGTCATCGTTTTTCATCCGAAAATCGATTTTTTGGACTGTACCAAAAATGATTCAAAATGTCAATTGGATCATGCCTCATGTTGAATAACCACTTTTTAAACCCTCACAGTGACCAAAATTGCCATTTTTACAGAGTTTTGCTTACTCAAAAGCTTCAATTTTGACCCGTTTCAGGCACAGAAATGACTTTAAAAAAACTTATTTTAGTTGAAAAAGTCATAATGCACATCCCACAGTCATTTAGAGTCAAAAGATTAAATGTTAAAATTTCATCATTATAGACCATTTTGGGAACGTTCGACATGTCCGGAGTCATCGTTTTTCATCCGAAAATCGATTTTTTTAGACTGTACCAAAAATGATTCAAAATGTCAATTGGATCATGCCTCATGTTGAATAACCACTTTTTAAACCCTCACAGTGACCAAAATTGCCATTTTTACAGAGTTTTGCTTACTCAAAAGCTTCAATTTTGACCCGTTTCAGGCACAGAAATGACTTTAAACACACTTATTTTAGTTGAAAAAGTCATAATTCACATCCAACAGTCATTTAGAGTCAAAAGATTAAATGTTAAAATTTCATCATTATAGACCATTTTGGGAACGTTCGACATGTCCGGAGTCATCGTTTTTCATCCGAAAATCGATTTTTTGGACTGTACCAAAAATGATTCAAAATGTCAATTGGATCATGCCTCATGTTGAATAACCACTTTTTAAACCCTCACAATGACCAAAATTGCCATTTTTACAGAGTTTTGCTTACTCAAAAGCTTCAATTTTGACCCGTTTCAGGCACAGAAATGACTTTAAACACACTTATATTAGTTGAAAAAGTCATAATTCACATCCAACAGTCATTTAGAGTCAAAAGATTAAATGTTAAAATTTCATCATTATAGACCATTTTGGGAACGTTCGACATGTCCGGAGTCATCGTTTTTCATCCGAAAATCGATTTTTTGGACTGTACCAAAAATGATTCAAAATGTCAATTGGATCGTGCCTCATGTTGAATAACCACTTTTTAAACCCTCACAGTGACCAAAATGGCCATTTTTACAGAGTTTTGCTTACTCAAAAGCTTCCATTTTGACCCGTTTCAGTCACAGAAATGACTTTAAACACACTTATTTTAGTTGAAAAAGTCATAATTCACATCCAACAGTCATTTAGAGTCAAAAGATTAAATGCTAAAATTTCATCATTATAGACCATTTTGGGAACGTTCGACATGTCCGGAGTCATCGTTTTTCATCCGAAAATTGATTTTTTGGACTGTACCAAAAATGATTCAAAATGTCAATTGGATCGTGCCTCATGTTGATAACCACTTTTTAAACCCTCACAGTGACCAAAATGGCCATTTTTACAGAGTTTTGCTTACTCAAAAGCTTCAATTTTGACCCGTTTCAGTCACAGAAATGACTTTAAACACACTTATTTTAGTTGAAAAAGTCATAATTCACATCCAACAGTCATTTAGAGTCAAAAGATTAAATGTTAAAATTTCATCATTATAGACCATTTTGGGAACGTTCGACATGTCCGGAGTCATCGTTTTTCATCCGAAAATCGATTTTTTGGACTGTACCAAAAATGATTCAAAATGTCAATTGGATCATGCCTCATGTTGAATAACCACTTTTTAAACCCTCACAGTGACCAAAATTGCCATTTTTACAGAGTTTTGCTTACTCAAAAGCTTCAATTTTGACCCGTTTCAAGCACAGAAATGACTTTAAACACACTTATTTTAGTTGAAAAAGTCATAATTCACATCCAACAGTCATTTAGAGTCAAAAGATTAAATGTTAAAATTTCATCATTATAGACCATTTTGGGAACGTTCGACATGTCCGGAGTCATCGTTTTTCATCCGAAAATCGATTTTTTGGACTGTACCAAAAATGATTCAAAATGTCAATTGGATCATGCCTCATGTTGAATAACCACTTTTTAAACCCTCACAGTGACCAAAATTGCCATTTTTACAGAGTTTTGCTTACTCAAAAGCTTCAATTTTGACCCGTTTCAGGCACAGAAATGACTTTAAACACACTTATTTTAGTTGAAAAAGTCATAATTCACATCCAACAGTCATTTAGAGTCAAAAGATTAAATGTTAAAATTTCATCATTATAGACCATTTTGGGAACGTTCAACATGTCCGGAGTCATCGTTTTTCATCCGAAAATTGATTTTTTGGACTGTACCAAAAATGATTCAAAATGTCAATTGGATCGTGCCTCATGTTGAATAACCACTTTTTAAACCCTCACAGTGACCAAAATGGCCATTTTTACAGAGTTTTGCTTACTCAAAAGCTTCAATTTTGACCCGTTTCAGTCACAGAAATGACTTTAAATACACTTATTTTAGTTGAAAAAGTCATAATTCACATCCAACAGTCATTTAGAGTCAAAAGATTAAATGTTAAAATTTCATCATTATAGACCATTTTGGGAACGTTCGACATGTCCGGAGTCATCGTTTTTCATCCGAAAATCGATTTTTTGGACTGTACCAAAAATGATTCAAAATGTCAATTGGATCATGCCTCATGTTGAATAACCACTTTTTAAACCCTCACAGTGACCAAAATTGCCATTTTTACAGAGTTTTGCTTACTCAAAAGCTTCAATTTTGACCCGTTTCAGGCACAGAAATGACTTTAAAAAAACTTATTTTAGTTGAAAAAGTCATAATGCACATCCCACAGTCATTTAGAGTCAAAAGATTAAATGTTAAAATTTCATCATTATAGACCATTTTGGGAACGTTCGACATGTCCGGAGTCATCGTTTTTCATCCGAAAATCGATTTTTTTAGACTGTACCAAAAATGATTCAAAATGTCAATTGGATCATGCCTCATGTTGAATAACCACTTTTTAAACCCTCACAGTGACCAAAATTGCCATTTTTACAGAGTTTTGCTTACTCAAAAGCTTCAATTTTGACCCGTTTCAGGCACAGAAATGACTTTAAACACACTTATTTTAGTTGAAAAAGTCATAATTCACATCCAACAGTCATTTAGAGTCAAAAGATTAAATGTTAAAATTTCATCATTAAAGACCATTTTGGGAACGTTCGACATGTCCGGAGTCATCGTTTTTCATCCGAAAATCGATTTTTTGGACTGTACCAAAAATGATTCAAAATCTCAATTGGATCGTGCCTCATGTTGAATAACCACTTTTTAAACCCTCACAGTGACCAAAATGGCCATTTTTACAAAGTTTTGCTTACTCAAAAGCTTCAATTTTGACCCGTTTCAGTCACAGAAATGACTTTAAACACACTTATTTTAGTTGAAAAAGTCATAATTCACATCCAACAGTCATTTAGAGTCAAAAGATTAAATGTTAAAATTTCATCATTATAGACCATTTTGGGAACGTTCGACATGTCCGGAGTCATCGTTTTTCATCCGAAAATCGATTTTTTGGACTGTACCAAAAATGATTCAAAATGTCAATTGGATCATGCCTCATGTTGAATAACCACTTTTTAAACCCTCACAGTGACCAAAATTGCCATTTTTACAGAGTTTTGCTTACTCAAAAGCTTCAATTTTGACCCGTTTCAAGCACAGAAATGACTTTAAACACACTTATTTTAGTTGAAAAAGTCATAATTCACATCCAACAGTCATTTAGAGTCAAAAGATTAAATGTTAAAATTTCATCATTATAGACCATTTTGGGAACGTTCGACATGTCCGGAGTCATCGTTTTTCATCCGAAAATCGATTTTTTGGACTGTACCAAAAATTATTCAAAATGTCAATTGGATCATGCCTCATGTTGAATAACCACTTTTTAAACCCTCACAATGACCAAAATTGCCATTTTTACAGAGTTTTGCTTACTCAAAAGCTTCAATTTTGACCCGTTTCAGGCACAGAAATGACTTTAAACACACTTATTTTAGTTGAAAAAGTCATACTTCACATCCAACAGTCATTTAGAGTCAAAAGATTAAATGTTAAAATTTCATCATTATAGACCATTTTGGGAACGTTCGACATGTCCGGAGTCATCGTTTTTCATCCGAAAATCGATTTTTTGGACTGTACCAAAAATGATTCAAAATGTCAATTGGATCATGCCTCATGTTGAATAACCACTTTTTAAACCCTCACAGTGACCAAAATTGCCATTTTTACAGAGTTTTGCTTACTCAAAAGCTTCAATTTTGACCCGTTTCAGGCACAGAAATGACTTTAAACACACTTATTTTAGTTGAAAAAGTCATAATTCACATCCAACAGTCATTTAGAGTCAAAAGATTAAATGTTAAAATTTCATCATTACAGACCATTTTGGGATCGTTCGACATGTCCGGAGTCATCGTTTTTCATCCGAAAATCGATTTTTTGGACTGTACCAAAAATGATTCAAAATGTCAATTGGATCATGCCTCATGTTGAATAACCACTTTTTAAACCCTCACAGTGACCAAAATTGCCATTTTTACAGAGTTTTGCTTACTCAAAAGCTTCAATTTTGACCCGTTTCAGGCACAGAAATGACTTTAAACACACTTATTTTAGTTGAAAAAGTCATAATTCACATCCAACAGTCATTTAGAGTCAAAAGATTAAATGTTAAAATTTCATCATTATAGACCATTTTGGGAACGTTCGACATGTCCGGAGTCATCGTTTTTCATCCGAAAATCGATTTTTTGGACTGTACCAAAAATGATTCAAAATGTCAATTGGATCATGCCTCATGTTGAATAACCACTTTTTAAACCCTCACAGTGACCAAAATTGCCATTTTTACAGAGTTTTGCTTACTCAAAAGCTTCAATTTTGACCCGTTTCAGGCACAGAAATGACTTTAAACACACTTATTTTAGTTGAAAAAGTCATAATTCACATCCAACAGTCATTTAGAGTCAAAAGATTAAATGTTAAAATTTCATCATTATAGACCATTTTGGGAACGTTCGACATGTCCGGAGTCATCGTTTTTCATCCGAAAATCGATTTTTTTAGGCTGTACCAAAAATGATTCAAAATGTCAATTGGATCATGCCTCATGTTGAATAACCACTTTTTAAACCCTCACAGTGACCAAAATTGCCATTTTTACAGAGTTTTGCTTACTCAAAAGCTTCAATTTTGACCCGTTTCAGGCACAGAAATGACTTTAAACACACTTATTTTAGTTGAAAAAGTCATAATTCACATCCAACAGTCATTTAGAGTCAAAAGATTAAATGTTAAAATTTCATCATTATAGACCATTTTGGGAAAGTTCGACATGTCCGGAGTCATCGTTTTTCATCCGAAAATAGATTTTTTGGACTGTACCAAAAATGATTCAAAATGTCAATTGGATCGTGCCTCATGTTGAATAACCACTTTTTAAACCCTCACAGTGACCAATATGGCCATTTTTACAGAGTTTTGCTTACTCAAAAGCTTCAATTTTGACCCGTTTCAGTCACAGAAATGACTTTAAACACACTTATTTTAGTTGAAAAAGTCATAATTCACATCCAACAGTCATTTACAGTCAAAAGATTAAATGTTAAAATTTCATCATTATAGACCATTTTGGGATATCGACATGTCCGGAGTCATCATTTTTCATCCGAAAATCGATTTTTTGGACTGTACCAAAAATGATTCAAAATGTCAATTGGATCATGCCTCATGTTGAATAACCACTTTTTAAACCCTCACAGTGACCAAAATTGCCATTTTTACAGAGTTTTGATTACTCAAAAGCTTCAATTTTGACCCGTTTCAGTCACAAAAATTACTTTAAACACACTTATTTTAGTTGAAAAAGTCATAATTCACATCCAACAGTCATTTAGAGTCAAAAGATTAAATGTTAAAATTTCATCATTATAGACCATTTTGGGAACGTTCGACATGTCCGGAGTCATCGTTTTTCATCCGAAAATCGATTTTTTGGACTGTACCAAAAATGATTCAAAATGTCAATTGGATCATGCCTCATGTTGAATAACCACTTTTTAAACCCTCACAGTGACCAAAATTGCCATTTTTACAGAGTTTTGCTTACTCAAAAGCTTCAATTTTGACCCGTTTCAGGCACAGAAATGACTTTAAACACACTTATTTTAGTTGAAAAAGTCATAATTCACATCCAACAGTCATTTAGAGTCAAAAGATTAAATGTTAAAATTTCATCATTATAGACCATTTTGGGAACGTTCAACATGTCCGGAGTCATCGTTTTTCATCCGAAAATCGATTTTTTGGACTGTACCAAAAATGATTCAAAATGTCAATTGGATCATGCCTCATGTTGAATAACCACTTTTTAAACCCTCACAGTGACCAAAATTGCCATTTTTACAGAGTTTTGATTACTCAAAAGCTTCAATTTTGACCCGTTTCAGTCACAAAAATTACTTTAAACACCCTTATTTTAGTTGAAAAAGTCATAATTCACATCCAACAGTCATTTAGAGTCAAAAGATTAAATGTTAAAATTTCATCATTATAGACCATTTTGGGAACGTTCGACAGGTCCGGAGTCATCGTTTTTCATCCGAAAATCGATTTTTTGGACTGTACCAAAAATGATTCAAAATGTCAATTGGATCGTGCCTCATGTTGAATAACCACTTTTTAAACCCTCACAGTGACCAAAATGGCCATTTTTACAGAGTTTTGCTTACTCAAAAGCTTCAATTTTGACCCGTTCAGTCACAGAAATGACTTTAAACACACTTATTTTAGTTGAAAAAGTCATAATTCACATCCAACAGTCATTTAGAGTCAAAAGATTAAATGCTAAAATTTCATCATTATAGACCATTTGTTATGTTATGTTATGTTATGTTAAAATGGGACTTTTATAGCGCAACGGCTACTCCAAGGGAGTGTCCCGGCGCTTTGAGCTCCAAACATAGAGGAGAGCATGAAACATAACAGTAACAGAAAGGGGTCTAATAAAGGAAGAGATTATCCAGCAAACAACCAGGTCTTCAGGTCTTTCCTGAAAACAAGCAGATTTGAGGTGTTTCGCAGGGACAACGGTAGCGAGTTCCATATCTGAGGAGCGAGGAAGCTAAAAGATCGGCCACCTAGCCGAGCCTTTTTAATACGTGGTACCCGCGCCAAAGCCAAGGCTTCTGACCTGAGGGCTCGTGCAGGTCGATAGAAGTCCAGCCTTCTCTGAAGATACTTGGCACCATTGCCATGTAAGGCCTTATGGGCAAGAGTCATGGCCTTAAACAGTATCCTCTTCCGCACCGGAAGCCAGTGGAGGGATACAAGAAGGTTAGAGGCGCTAGTGCGACGATGAAGGCCAAAGATGGCACGCGCCGCGGCGTTCTGGGTAATCTGCAGACGCTGGAGGAGATATTCAGGCAAGCCAAGATATAAAAACATTTTGGGAACGTTCGACATGTCCGGAGTCATCGTTTTTCATCCGAAAATTGATTTTTTGGACTGTACCAAAAATGATTCAAAATGTCAATTGGATCGTGCCTCATGTTGATAACCACTTTTTAAACCCTCACAGTGACCAAAATGGCCATTTTTACAGAGTTTTGCTTACTCAAAAGCTTCAATTTTGACCCGTTTCAGTCACAGAAATGACTTTAAACACACTTATTTTAGTTGAAAAAGTCATAATTCACATCCAACAGTCATTTAGAGTCAAAAGATTAAATGTTAAAATTTCATCATTATAGACCATTTTGGGAACGTTCGACATGTCCGGAGTCATCGTTTTTCATCCGAAAATCGATTTTTTGGACTGTACCAAAAATGATTCAAAATGTCAATTGGATCATGCCTCATGTTGAATAACCACTTTTTAAACCCTCACAGTGACCAAAATTGCCATTTTTACAGAGTTTTGCTTACTCAAAAGCTTCAATTTTGACCCGTTTCAGGCACAGAAATGACTTTAAACACACTTATTTTAGTTGAAAAAGTCATAATTCACATCCAACAGTCATTTAGAGTCAAAAGATTAAATGTTAAAATTTCATCATTATAGACCATTTTGGGAACGTTCGACATGTCCGGTGTCATCGTTTTTCATCCGAAAATCGATTTTTTAGACTGTACCAAAAATGATTCAAAATGTCAATTGGATCATGCCTCATGTTGAATAACCACTTTTTAAACCCTCACAGTGACCAAAATTGCCATTTTTACAGAGTTTTGCTTACTCAAAAGCTTCAATTTTGACCCGTTTCAGGCACAGAAATGACTTTAAACACACTTATTTTAGTTGAAAAAGTCATAATGCACATCCAACAGTCATTTAGAGTCAAAAGATTAAATGTTAAAATTTCATCATTATAGACCATTTTCGGAACGTTCGACATGTCCGGAGTCATTGTTTTTCATCCGAAAATTGATTTTTTGGACTGTACCAAAAATGATTCAAAATGTCAATTGGATCGTGCCTCATGTTGAATAACCACTTTTTAAACCCTCACAGTGACCAAAATGGCCATTTTTACAGAGTTTTGCTTACTCAAAAGCTTCAATTTTGACCCGTTTCAGTCACAGAAATGACTTTAAACACACTTATTTTAGTTGAAAAAGTCATAATTCACATCCAACAGTCATTTAGAGTCAAAAGATTAAATGTTAAAATTTCATCATTATAGACCATTTTGGGAACGTTCGACATGTCCGGAGTCATCGTTTTTCATCCGAAAATCGATTTTTTGGACTGTACCAAAAATGATTCAAAATGTCAATTGGATCATGCCTCATGTTGAATAACCACTTTTTAAACCCTCACAGTGACCAAAATTGCCATTTTTACAGAGTTTTGCTTACTCAAAAGCTTCAATTTTGACCCGTTTCAGGCACAGAAATGACTTTAAACACACTTATTTTAGTTGAAAAAGTCATAATTCACATCCAACTGTCATTTAGAGTCAAAAGATTAAATGTTAAAATTTCATCATTATAGACCATTTTGGGAACGTTCGACATGTCCGGAGTCATCGTTTTTCATCCGAAAATCGATTTTTTTGGACTGTACCAAAAATGATTCAAAATGTCAATTGGATCATGCCTCATGTTGAATAACCACTTTTTAAACCCTCACAGTGACCAAAATGGCCATTTTTACAGAGTTTTGCTTACTCAAAAGCTTCAATTTTGACCCGTTTCAGGCACTGAAATGACTTTAAACACACTTATTTTAGTTGAAAAAGTCATAATTCACATCCAACAGTCATTTAGAGTCAAAAGATTAAATGTTAACATTTCATCATTATAGACCATTTTGGGAACGTTCGACATGTCCGGAGTCATCGTTTTTCATCCGAAAATTGATTTTTTGGACTGTACCAAAAATGATTCAAAATGTCAATTGGATCGTGCCTCATGTTGATAACCACTTTTTAAACCCTCACAGTGACCAAAATGGCCATTTTTACAGAGTTTTGCTTACTCAAAAGCTTCAATTTTGACCCGTTTCAGGCACTGAAATGACTTTAAACACACTTATTTTAGTTGAAAAAGTCATAATTCACATCCAACAGTCATTTAGAGTCAAAAGATTAAATGTTAACATTTCATCATTATAGACCATTTTGGGATTGTTCGACATGTCCGGTGTCATCGTTTTTCATCCGAAAATCGATTTTTTAGACTGTACCAAAAATGATTCAAAATGTCAATTGGATCATGCCTCATGTTGAATAACCACTTTTTAAACCCTCACAGTGACCAAAATTGCCATTTTTACAGAGTTTTGCTTACTCAAAAGCTTCAATTTTGACCCGTTTCAGGCACAGAAATGACTTTAAACACACTTATTTTAGTTGAAAAAGTCATAATGCACATCCAACAGTCATTTAGAGTCAAAAGATTAAATGTTAAAATTTCATCATTATAGACCATTTTCGGAACGTTCGACATGTCCGGAGTCATTGTTTTTCATCCGAAAATTGATTTTTTGGACTGTACCAAAAATGATTCAAAATGCCAATTGGATCGTGCCTCATGTTGAATAACCACTTTTTAAACCCTCACAGTGACCAAAATGGCCATTTTTACAGAGTTTTGCTTACTCAAAAGCTTCAATTTTGACCCGTTTCAGTCACAGAAATGACTTTAAACACACTTATTTTAGTTGAAAAAGTCATAATTCACATCCAACAGTCATTTAGAGTCAAAAGATTAAATGTTAAAATTTCATCATTATAGACCATTTTGGGAACGTTCGACATGTCCGGAGTCATCGTTTTTCATCCGAAAATCGATTTTTTGGACTGTACCAAAAATGATTCAAAATGTCAATTGGATCATGCCTCATGTTGAATAACCACTTTTTAAACCCTCACAGTGACCAAAATTGCCATTTTTACAGAGTTTTGCTTACTCAAAAGCTTCAATTTTGACCCGTTTCAGGCACAGAAATGACTTTAAACACACTTATTTTAGTTGAAAAAGTCATAATTCACATCCAACTGTCATTTAGAGTCAAAAGATTAAATGTTAAAATTTCATCATTATAGACCATTTTGGGAACGTTCGACATGTCCGGAGTCATCGTTTTTCATCCGAAAATCGATTTTTTTGGACTGTACCAAAAATGATTCAAAATGTCAATTGGATCATGCCTCATGTTGAATAACCACTTTTTAAACCCTCAAAGTGACCAAAATTGCCATTTTTACAGAGTTTTGCTTACTCAAAAGTTTCAATTTTGACCCGTTTCAGGCACAGAAATGACTTTAAACACACTTATTTTAGTTGAAAAAGTCATAATTCACATCCAACAGTCATTTAAAGTCAAAAGATTAAATGTTAAAATTTCATCATTATAGACCATTTTGGGAACGTTCGACATGTCCGGAGTCATCGCTTTTCATCCGAAAATCGATTTTTTAGACTGTACCAAAAATGATTCAAAATGTCAATTGGATCATGCCTCATGTTGAATAACCACTTTTTAAACCCTCACAGTGACCAAAATTGCCATTTTTACAGAGTTTTGCTTACTTAAAAGCTTCAATTTTGACCCGTTTCAGGCACAGAAATGACTTTAAACACACTTCTTTTAGTTGAAAAAGTCATAATTCACATCCAACAGTCATTTAGAGTCAAAAGATTAAATGTTAAAATTTCATCATTATAGACCATTTTGGGAACGTTCGACATGTCCGGAGTCATCGTTTTTCATCCGAAAATTGATTTTTTGGACTGTACCAAAAATGATTCAAAATGTCAATTGGATCGTGCCTCATGTTGAATAACCACTTTTTAAACCCTCACAGTGACCAAAATGGCCATTTTTACAGAGTTTTGCTTACTCAAAAGCTTCAATTTTGACCCGTTTCAGTCACAGAAATGACTTTAAACACACTTATTTTAGTTGAAAAAGTCATAATTCACATCCAACATTCATTTAGAGTCAAAAGATTAAATGTTAAAATTTCATCATTATAGACCATTTTGGGAACGTTCGACATGTCCGGAGTCATCGTTTTTCATCCGAAAATTGATTTTTTGGACTGTACCAAAAATGATTCAAAATGTCAATTGGATCGTGCCTCATGTTGATAACCACTTTTTAAACCCTCACAGTGACCAAAATGGCCATTTTTACAGAGTTTTGCTTACTCAAAAGCTTCAATTTTGACCCGTTTCAGGCACTGAAATGACTTTAAACACACTTATTTTAGTTGAAAAAGTCATAATTCACATCCAACAGTCATTTAGAGTCAAAAGATTAAATGTTAACATTTCATCATTATAGACCATTTTGGGAACGTTCGACATGTCCGGAGTCATCGTTTTTCATCCGAAAATTGATTTTTTGGACTGTACCAAAAATGATTCAAAATGTCAATTGGATCGTGCCTCATGTTGATAACCACTTTTTAAACCCTCACAGTGACCAAAATGGCCATTTTTACAGAGTTTTGCTTACTCAAAAGCTTCAATTTTGACCCGTTTCAGGCACTGAAATGACTTTAAACACACTTATTTTAGTTGAAAAAGTCATAATTCACATCCAACAGTCATTTAGAGTCAAAAGATTAAATGTTAACATTTCATCATTATAGACCATTTTGGGAACGTTCGACATGTCCGGAGTCATCGTTTTTCATCCGAAAATCGATTTTTTGGACTGTACCAAAAATGATTCAAAATGTCAATTGGATCATGCCTCATGTTGAATAACCACTTTTTAAACCCTCACAGTGACCAATATTGCCATTTTTACAGAGTTTTGCTTACTC
The DNA here is from genome assembly GCF_964263255.1 of Lissotriton vulgaris. Classification (NCBI taxonomy): domain Eukaryota; kingdom Metazoa; phylum Chordata; class Amphibia; order Caudata; family Salamandridae; genus Lissotriton; species Lissotriton vulgaris. Next base: position 428,830 of record NW_028243417.1, read on the forward strand.
AAAAGCTTCAATTTTGACCCGTTTCAGGCACAGAAATGACTTTAAACACACTTATTTTAGTTGAAAAAGTCATAATTCACATCCAACAGTCATTTAGAGTCAAAAGATTAAATGTTAAAATTTCATCATTAAAGACCATTTTGGGAACGTTCGACATGTCCGGAGTCATCGTTTTTCATCCGAAAATCGATTTTTTGGACTGTACCAAAAATGATTCAAAATGTCAATTGGATCGTGCCTCATGTTGAATAACCACTTTTTAAACCCACACAGTGACCAAAATGGCCATTTTTACAAAGTTTTGCTTACTCAAAAGCTTCAATTTTGACCCGTTTCAGTCACAGAAATGACTTTAAACACACTTATTTTAGTTGAAAAAGTCATAATTCACATCCAACAGTCATTTAGAGTCAAAAGATTAAATGTTAAAATTTCATCATTATAGACCATTTTGGGAACGTTCGACATGTCCGGAGTCATCGTTTTTCATCCGAAAATCGATTTTTTGGACTGTACCAAAAATGATTCAAAATGTCAATTGGATCATGCCTCATGTTGAATAACCACTTTTTAAACCCTCACAGTGACCAAAATTGCCATTTTTACAGAGTTTTGCTTACTCAAAAGCTTCAATTTTGACCCGTTTCAGGCACAGAAATGACTTTAAACACACTTATTTTAGTTGAAAAAGTCATAATTCACATCCAACAGTCATTTAGAGTCAAAAGATTAAATGTTAAAATTTCATCATTATAGACCATTTTGGGAACGTTCGCATGTCCGGAGTCATCGTTTTTCATCCGAAAATCGATTTTTTGGACTGTACCAAAAATGATTCAAAATGTCAATTGGATCGTGCCTCATGTTGAATAACCACTTTTTAAACCCTCACAGTGACCAAACTTGCCATTTTTACAGAGTTTTGCTTACTCAAAAGCTTCAATTTTGACCCGTTTCAGGCACAGAAATGACTTTAAACACACTTATTTTAGTTGAAAAAGTCATAATTCACATCCAACAGTCATTTAGAGTCAAAAGATTAAATGTTAAAATTTCATCATTATAGACCATTTTGGGAACGTTCGCATGTCCGGAGTCATCGTTTTTCATCCGAAAATCGATTTTTTGGACTGTACCAAAAATGATTCAAAATGTCAATTGGATCGTGCCTCATGTTGAATAACCACTTTTTAAACCCTCACAGTGACCAAAATGGCCATTTTTACAGAGTTTTGCTTACTCAAAAGCTTCAATTTTGACCCGTTTCAGTCACAGAAATGACTTTAAACACACTTATTTTAGTTGAAAAAGTCATAATTCACATCCAACAGTCATTTAGAGTCAAAAGATTAAATGCTAAAATTTCATCATTATAGACCATTTTGGGAACGTTCGACATGTCCGGAGTCATCGTTTTTCATCCGAAAATTGATTTTTTGGACTGTACCAAAAATGATTTAAAATGTCAATTGGATCGTGCCTCATGTTGATAACCACTTTTTAAACCCTCACAGTGACCAAAATGGCCATTTTTACAGAGTTTTGCTTACTCAAAAGCTTCAATTTTGACCCGTTTCAGTCACAGAAATGACTTTAAACACACTTATTTTAGTTGAAAAAGTCATAATTCACATCCAACAGTCATTTAGAGTCAAAAGATTAAATGTTAAAATTTCATCATTATAGACCATTTTGGGAACGTTCGACATGTCCGGAGTCATCGTTTTTCATCCGAAAATCGATTTTTTGGACTGTACCAAAAATGATTCAAAATGTCAATTGGATCATGCCTCATGTTGAATAACCACTTTTTAAACCCTCACAGTGACCAAAATTGCCATTTTTACAGAGTTTTGCTTACTCAAAAGCTTCAATTTTGACCCGTTTCAGGCACAGAAATGACTTTAAACACACTTATTTTAGTTGAAAAAGTCATAATTCACATCCAACAGTCATTTAGAGTCAAAAGATTAAATGCTAAAATTTCATCATTATAGACCATTTTGGGAACGTTCGACATGTCCGGAGTCATCGTTTTTCATCCGAAAATTGATTTTTTGGACTGTACCAAAAATGATTCAAAATGTCAATTGGATCGTGCCTCATGTTGATAACCACTTTTTAAACCCTCACAGTGACCAAAATGGCCATTTTTACAGAGTTTTGCTTACTCAAAAGCTTCAATGTTGACCCGTTTCAGTCACAGAAATGACTTTAAACACACTTATTTTAGTTGAAAAAGTCATAATTCACATCCAACAGTCATTTAGAGTCAAAAGATTAAATGTTAAAATTTCATCATTATAGACCATTTTGGGAACGTTCGACATGTCCGGAGTCATCGTTTTTCATCCGAAAATCGATTTTTTGGACTGTACCAAAAATGATTCAAAATGTCAATTGGATCATGCCTCATGTTGAATAACCACTTTTTAAACCCTCACAGTGACCAAAATTGCCATTTTTACAGAGTTTTGCTTACTCAAAAGCTTCAATTTTGACCCGTTTCAGGCACAGAAATGACTTTAAACACACTTATTTTAGTTGAAAAAGTCATAATTCACATCCAACAGTCATTTAGAGTCAAAAGATTAAATGTTAAAATTTCATCATTATAGACCATTTTGGGAACGTTCGACGTGTCCGGAGTCATCGTTTTTCATCCGAAAATCGATTTTTTAGACTGTACCAAAAATGATTCAAAATGTCAATTGGATCATGCCTCATGTTGAATAACCACTTTTTAAACCCTCACAGTGACCAAAATTGCCATTTTTACAGAGTTTTGCTTACTCAAAAGCTTCAATTTTGACCCGTTTCAGGCACAGAAATGACTTTAACACACTTATTTTAGTTGAAAAAGTCATAATACACATCCAACAGTCATTTAGAGTCAAAAGATTAAATGTTAAAATTTCATCATTATAGACCATTTTGGGAACGTTCGACATGTCCGGAGTCATCGTTTTTCATCCGAAAATTGATTTTTTGGACTGTACCAAAAATGATTCAAAATGTCAATTGGATCGTGCCTCATGTTGAATAACCACTTTTTAAACCCTCACAGTGACCAAAATGGCCATTTTTACAGAGTTTTGCTTACTCAAAAGCTTCAATTTTGACCCGTTTCAGTCACAGAAATGACTTTAAACACACTTATTTTAGTTGAAAAAGTCATAATTCACATCCAACAGTCATTTAGAGTCAAAAGATTAAATGTTAAAATTTCATCATTATAGACCATTTTGGGAACGTTCGACATGTCCGGAGTCATCGTTTTTCATCCGAAAATCGATTTTTTGGACTGTACCAAAAATGATTCAAAATGTCAATTGGATCATGCCTCATGTTCAATAACCACTTTTTAAACCCTCACAGTGACCAAAATTGCCATTTTTACAGAGTTTTGCTTACTCAAAAGCTTCAATTTTGACCCGTTTCAGGCACAGAAATGACTTTAAACACACTTATTTTAGTTGAAAAAGTCATAATTCACATCCAACAGTCATTTAGAGTCAAAAGATTAAATGTTAAAATTTCATCATTATAGACCATTTTGGGAACGTTCAACATGTCCGGAGTCATCGTTTTTCATCCGAAAATCGATTTTTTGGACTGTACCAAAAATGATTCAAAATGTCAATTGGATCATGCCTCATGTTGAATAACCACTTTTTAAACCCTCAAAGTGACCAAAATTGCCATTTTTACAGAGTTTTGCTTACTCAAAAGTTTCAATTTTGACCCGTTTCAGGCACAGAAATGACTTTAAACACACTTATTTTAGTTGAAAAAGTCATAATTCACACCCAACAGTCATTTAGAGTCAAAAGATTAAATGTTAAAATTTCATCATTATAGACCATTTTGGGAACGTTCGACATGTCCGGAGTCATCGTTTTTCATCCGAAAATCGATTTTTTAGACTGTACCAAAAATGATTCAAAATGTCAATTGGATCGTGCCTCATGTTGAATAACCACTTTTTAAACCCTCACAGTGACCAAAATGGCCATTTTTACAGAGTTTTGCTTTCTCAAAAGCTTCAATTTTGACCCGTTTCAGGCACAGAAATGACTTTAAACACACTTATTTTAGTTGAAAAAGTCATAATTCACATCCAACAGTCATTTAGAGTCAAAAGATTAAATGTTAAAATTTCATCATTATAGACCATTTTAGGAACGTTCGACATGTCCGGAGTCATCGTTTTTCATCTGAAAATCGATTTTTTGGACTGTACCAGAAATGATTCAAAATGTCAATTGGATCATGCCTCATGTTGAATAACCACTTTTTAAACCCTCACAGTGACCAAAATTGCCATTTTTACAGAGTTTTGCTTACTCAAAAGCTTCAATTTTGACCCGTTTCAGGCACAGAAATGACTTTAAACACACTTATTTTAGTTGAAAAAGTCATACTTCACATCCAACAGTCATTTAGAGTCAAAAGATTAAATGTTAAAATTTCATCATTATAGACCATTTTGGGAACGTTCGACATGTCCGGAGTCATCGTTTTTCATCCGAAAATCGATTTTTTGGACTGTACCAAAAATGATTCAAAATGTCAATTGGATCATGCCTCATGTTGAATAACCACTTTTTAAACCCTCACAGTGACCAAAATTGCCATTTTTACAGAGTTTTGATTACTCAAAAGCTTCAATTTTGACCCGTTTCAGTCACAAAAATTACTTTAAACACACTTATTTTAGTTGAAAAAGTCATAATTCACATCCAACAGTCATTTAGAGTCAAAAGATTAAATGTTAAAATTTCATCATTATAGACCATTTTGGGAACGTTCAACATGTCCGGAGTCATCGTTTTTCATCCGAAAATCGATTTTTTGGACTGTACCAAAAATGATTCAAAATGTCAATTGGATCATGCCTCATGTTGAATAACCACTTTTTAAACCCTCAAAGTGACCAAAATTGCCATTTTTACAGAGTTTTGCTTACTCAAAAGTTTCAATTTTGACCCGTTTCAGGCACAGAAATGACTTTAAACACACTTATTTTAGTTGAAAAAGTCATAATTCACATCCAACAGTCATTTAGAGTCAAAAGATTAAATGTTAAAATTTCATCATTATAGACCATTTTGGGAACGTTCGCATGTCCGGAGTCATCGTTTTTCATCCGAAAATCGATTTTTTGGACTGTACCAAAAATGATTCAAAATGTCAATTGGATCGTGCCTCATGTTGAATAACCACTTTTTAAACCCTCACAGTGACCAAAATGGCCATTTTTACAGAGTTTTGCTTACTCAAAAGCTTCAATTTTGACCCGTTTCAGTCACAGAAATGACTTTAAACACACTTATTTTAGTTGAAAAAGTCATAATTCACATCCAACAGTCATTTAGAGTCAAAAGATTAAATGCTAAAATTTCATCATTATAGACCATTTTGGGAACGTTCGACATGTCCGGAGTCATCGTTTTTCATCCGAAAATTGATTTTTTGGACTGTACCAAAAATGATTCAAAATGTCAATTGGATCGTGCCTCATGTTGATAACCACTTTTTAAACCCTCACAGTGACCAAAATGGCCATTTTTACAGAGTTTTGCTTACTCAAAAGTTTCAATTTTGACCCGTTTCAGGCACAGAAATGACTTTAAACACACTTATTTTAGTTGAAAAAGTCATAATTCACATCCAACAGTCATTTAGAGTCAAAAGATTAAATGTTAAAATTTCATCATTATAGACCATTTTGGGAACGTTCGCATGTCCGGAGTCATCGTTTTTCATCCGAAAATCGATTTTTTGGACTGTACCAAAAATGATTCAAAATGTCAATTGGATCGTGCCTCATGTTGAATAACCACTTTTTAAACCCTCACAGTGACCAAAATGGCCATTTTTACAGAGTTTTGCTTACTCAAAAGCTTCAATTTTGACCCGTTTCAGTCACAGAAATGACTTTAAACACACTTATTTTAGTTGAAAAAGTCATAATTCACATCCAACAGTCATTTAGAGTCAAAAGATTAAATGCTAAAATTTCATCATTATAGACCATTTTGGGAACGTTCGACATGTCCGGAGTCATCGTTTTTCATCCGAAAATTGATTTTTTGGACTGTACCAAAAATGATTCAAAATGTCAATTGGATCGTGCCTCATGTTGATAACCACTTTTTAAACCCTCACAGTGACCAAAATGGCCATTTTTACAGAGTTTTGCTTACTCAAAAGCTTCAATTTTGACCCGTTTCAGGCACAGAAATGACTTTAAACACACTTATTTTAGTTGAAAAAGTCATAATTCACATCCAACAGTCATTTAGAGTCAAAAGATTAAATGTTAAAATTTCATCATTATAGACCATTTTGGGAACGTTCGACGTGTCCGGAGTCATCGTTTTTCATCCGAAAATCGATTTTTTAGACTGTACCAAAAATGATTCAAAATGTCAATTGGATCATGCCTCATGTTGAATAACCACTTTTTAAACCCTCACAGTGACCAAAATTGCCATTTTTACAGAGTTTTGCTTACTCAAAAGCTTCAATTTTGACCCGTTTCAGGCACAGAAATGACTTTAAACACACTTATTTTAGTTGAAAAAGTCATAATGCACATCCAACAGTCATTTAGAGTCAAAAGATTAAATGTTAAAATTTCATCATTATAGACCATTTTGGGAACGTTCGACATGTCCGGAGTCATCGTTTTTCATCCGAAAATCGATTTTTTGGACTGTACCAAAAATGATTCAAAATGTCAATTGGATCATGCCTCATGTTGAATAACCACTTTTTAAACCCTCACAGTGACCAAAATTGCCATTTTTACAGAGTTTTGCTTACTCAAAAGCTTCAATTTTGACCCGTTTCAGGCACAGAAATGACTTTAAACACACTTATTTTAGTTGAAAAAGTCATAATTCACATCCAACAGTCATTTAGAGTCAAAAGATTAAATGTTAAAATTTCATCATTATAGACCATTTTGGGAACGTTCAACATGTCCGGAGTCATCGTTTTTCATCCGAAAATCGATTTTTTGGACTGTACCAAAAATGATTCAAAATGTCAATTGGATCATGCCTCATGTTGAATAACCACTTTTTAAACCCTCAAAGTGACCAAAATTGCCATTTTTACAGAGTTTTGCTTACTCAAAAGTTTCAATTTTGACCCGTTTCGGGCACAGAAATGACTTTAAACACACTTATTTTAGTTGAAAAAGTCATAATTCACACCCAACAGTCATTTAGAGTCAAAAGATTAAATGTTAAAATTTCATCATTATAGACCATTTTGGGAACGTTCGACATGTCCGGAGTCATCGTTTTTCATCCGAAAATCGATTTTTTAGACTGTACCAAAAATGATTCAAAATGTCAATTGGATCGTGCCTCATGTTGAATAACCACTTTTTAAACCCTCACAGTGACCAAAATGGCCATTTTTACAGAGTTTTGCTTTCTCAAAAGCTTCAATTTTGACCCGTTTCAGGCACAGAAATGACTTTAAACACACTTATTTTAGTTGAAAAAGTCATAATTCACATCCAACAGTCATTTAGAGTCAAAAGATTAAATGTTAAAATTTCATCATTATAGACCATTTTAGGAACGTTCGACATGTCCGGAGTCATCGTTTTTCATCTGAAAATCGATTTTTTGGACTGTACCAGAAATGATTCAAAATGTCAATTGGATCATGCCTCATGTTGAATAACCACTTTTTAAACCCTCACAGTGACCAAAATTGCCATTTTTACAGAGTTTTGCTTACTCAAAAGCTTCAATTTTGACCCGTTTCAGGCACAGAAATGACTTTAAACACACTTATTTTAGTTGAAAAAGTCATACTTCACATCCAACAGTCATTTAGAGTCAAAAGATTAAATGTTAAAATTTCATCATTATAGACCATTTTGGGAACGTTCGACATGTCCGGAGTCATCGTTTTTCATCCGAAAATCGATTTTTTGGACTGTACCAAAAATGATTCAAAATGTCAATTGGATCATGCCTCATGTTGAATAACCACTTTTTAAACCCTCACAGTGACCAAAATTGCCATTTTTACAGAGTTTTGATTACTCAAAAGCTTCAATTTTGACCCGTTTCAGTCACAAATATTACTTTAAACACACTTATTTTAGTTGAAAAAGTCATAATTCACATCCAACAGTCATTTAGAGTCAAAAGATTAAATGTTAAAATTTCATCATTATAGACCATTTTGGGAACGTTCAACATGTCCGGAGTCATCGTTTTTCATCCGAAAATCGATTTTTTGGACTGTACCAAAAATGATTCAAAATGTCAATTGGATCATGCCTCATGTTGAATAACCACTTTTTAAACCCTCAAAGTGACCAAAATTGCCATTTTTACAGAGTTTTGCTTACTCAAAAGTTTCAATTTTGACCCGTTTCAGGCACAGAAATGACTTTAAACACACTTATTTTAGTTGAAAAAGTCATAATTCACATCCAACAGTCATTTAGAGTCAAAAGATTAAATGTTAAAATTTCATCATTATAGACCATTTTGGGAACGTTCGACATGTCCGGAGTCATCGTTTTTCATCCGAAAATCGATTTTTTAGACTGTACCAAAAATGATTCAAAATGTCAATTGGATCGTGCCTCATGTTGAATAACCACTTTTTAAACCCTCACAGTGACCAAAATGGCCATTTTTACAGAGTTTTGCTTACTCAAAAGCTTCAATTTTGACCCGTTTCAGGCACAGAAATGACTTTAAACACACTTATTTTAGTTGAAAAAGTCATAATTCACATCCAACAGTCATTTAGAGTCAAAAGATTAAATGTTAAAATTTCATCATTATAGACCATTTTAGGAACGTTCGACATGTCCGGAGTCATCGTTTTTCATCTGAAAATCGATTTTTTGGACTGTACCAAAAATGATTCAAAATGTCAATTGGATCATGCCTCATGTTGAATAACCACTTTTTAAACCCTCACAGTGACCAAAATTGCCATTTTTACAGAGTTTTTCTTACTCAAAAGCTTCAATTTTGACCCGTTTCAGGCACAGAAATGACTTTAAACACACTTATTTTAGTTGAAAAAGTCATACTTCACATCCAACAGTCATTTAGAGTCAAAAGATTAAATGTTAAAATTTCATCATTATAGACCATTTTGGGAACGTTCGACATGTCCGGAGTCATCGTTTTTCATCCGAAAATCGATTTTTTGGACTGTACCAAAAATGATTCAAAATGTCAATTGGATCATGCCTCATGTTGAATAACCACTTTTTAAACCCTCACAGTGACCAAAATTGCCATTTTTACAGAGTTTTGATTACTCAAAAGCTTCAATTTTGACCCGTTTCAGACACAAAAATTACTTTAAACAAACTTATTTTAGTTGAAAAAGTCATAATTCACATCCAACAGTCATTTAGAGTCAAAAGATTAAATGTTAAAATTTCATCATTATAGACCATTTTGGGAACGTTCGACATGTCCGGAGTCATCGTTTTTCATCCGAAAATTGATTTTTTGGACTGTACCAAAAATGATTCAAAATGTCAATTGGATCATGCCTCATGTTGAATAACCACTTTTTAAACCCTCACAGTGACCAAAATTGCCATTTTTACAGAGTTTTGCTTACTCAAAAGCTTCAATTTTGACCCGTTTCAGGCACAGAAATGACTTTAAACACACTTATTTTAGTTGAAAAAGTCATAATTCACATCCAACAGTCATTTAGAGTCAAAAGATTAAATGTTAAAATTTCATCATTATAGACCATTTTGGGAACGTTCGACGTGTCCGGAGTCATCGTTTTTCATCCGAAAATCGATTTTTTAGACTGTACCAAAAATGATTCAAAATGTCAATTGGATCATGCCTCATGTTGAATAACCACTTTTTAAACCCTCACAGTGACCAAAATTGCCATTTTTACAGAGTTTTGCTTACTCAAAAGCTTCAATTTTGACCCGTTTCAGGCACAGAAATGACTTTAAACACACTTATTTTAGTTGAAAAAGTCATAATGCACATCCAACAGTCATTTAGAGTCAAAAGATTAAATGTTAAAATTTCATCATTATAGACCATTTTGGGAACGTTCGACGTGTCCGGAGTCATCGTTTTTCATCCGAAAATCGATTTTTTAGACTGTACCAAAAATGATTCAAAATGTCAATTGGATCATGCCTCATGTTGAATAACCACTTTTTAAACCCTCACAGTGACCAACATTGCCATTTTTACAGAGTTTTGCTTACTCAAAAGCTTAAATTTTGACCCGTTTCAGGCACAGAAATGACTTTAAACACACTTATTTTAGTTGAAAAAGTCATAATTCACATCCAACAGTCATTTAGAGTCAAAAGATTAAATGTTAAAATTTCATCATTATAGACCATTTTGGGAACGTTCGACATGTCCGGAGTCATCGTTTTTCATCCGAAAATCGATTTTTTGGACTGTACCAAAAATGATTCAAAATGTCAATTGGATCATGCCTCATGTTGAATAACCACTTTTTAAACCCTCACAGTGACCAAAATTGCCATTTTTACAGAGTTTTGCTTACTCAAAAGCTTCAATTTTGACCCGTTTCAGGCACAGAAATGACTTTAAACACACTTATTTTAGTTGAAAAAGTCATACTTCACATCCAACAGTCATTTAGAGTCAAAAGATTAAATGTTAAAATTTCATCATTATAGACCATTTTGGGAACGTTCGACATGTCCGGAGTCATCGTTTTTCATCCGAAAATCGATTTTTTGGACTGTACCAAAAATGATTCAAAATGTCAATTGGATCATGCCTCATGTTGAATAACCACTTTTTAAACCCTCACAGTGACCAAAATTGCCATTTTTACAGAGTTTTGCTTACTCAAAAGCTTCAATTTTGACCCGTTTCAGGCACAGAAATGACTTTAAACACACTTATTTTAGTTGAAAAAGTCATAATTCACATCCAACAGTCATTTAGAGTCAAAAGATTAAATGTTAAAATTTCATCATTATAGACCATTTTGGGAACGTTCGACATGTCCGGAGTCATTGTTTTTCATCCGAAAATCGATTTTTTGGACTGTACCAAAAATGATTCAAAATGTCAATTGGATCATGCCTCATGTTGAATAACCACTTTTTAAACCCTCACAGTGACCAAAATTGCCATTTTTACAGAGTTTTGATTACTCAAAAGCTTCAATTTTGACCCGTTTCAGTCACAAAAATTACTTTAAACAAACTTATTTTAGTTGAAAAAGTCATAATTCACATCCAACAGTCATTTAGAGTCAAAAGATTAAATGTTAAAATGTCATCATTATAGACCATTTTGGGAACGTTCGACATGTCCGGAGTCATCGTTTTTCATCCGAAAATTGATTTTTTGGACTGTACCAAAAATGATTCAAAATGTCAATTGGATCATGCCTCATGTTGAATAACCACTTTTTAAACCCTCACAGTGTCCAAAATTGCCATTTTTACAGAGTTTTGCTTACTCAAAAGCTTCAATTTTGACCCGTTTCAGGCACAGAAATGACTTTAAACACACTTATTTTAGTTGAAAAAGTCATAATTCACATTCAACAGTCATTTAGAGTCAAAAGATTAAATGTTAAAATTTCATCATTAAAGACCATTTTGGGAACGTTCGACATGTCCGGAGTCATCGTTTTTCATCCGAAAATCGATTTTTTGGACTGTACCAAAAATGATTCAAAATGTCAATTGGATCGTGCCTCATGTTGAATAACCACTTTTTAAACCCTCAAAGTGACCAAAATTGCCATTTTTACAGAGTTTTGCTTACTCAAAAGTTTCAATTTTGACCCGTTTCAGGCACAGAAATGACTTTAAACAGACTTATTTTAGTTGAAAAAGTCATAATTCACATCCAACAGTCATTTAGAGTCAAAAGATTAAATGTTAAAATTTCATCATTATAGACCATTTTAGGAACGTTCGACATGTCCGGAGTCATCGTTTTTCATCTGAAAATCGATTTTTTGGACTGTACCAAAAATGATTCAAAATGTCAATTGGATCATGCCTCATGTTGAATAACCACTTTTTAAACCCTCACAGTGACCAAAATTGCCATTTTTACAGAGTTTTGCTTACTCAAAAGCTTCAATTTTGACCCGTTTCAGGCACAGAAATGACTTTAAACACACTTATTTTAGTTGAAAAAGTCATACTTCACATCCAACAGTCATTTAGAGTCAAAAGATTAAATGTTAAAATTTCATCATTATAGACCATTTTGGGAACGTTCGACATGTCCGGAGTCATCGTTTTTCATCCGAAAATCGATTTTTTGGACTGTACCAAAAATGATTCAAAATGTCAATTGGATCATGCCTCATGTTGAATAACCACTTTTTAAACCCTCACAGTGACCAAAATTGCCATTTTTACAGAGTTTTGATTACTCAAAAGCTTCAATTTTGACCCGTTTCAGTCACAAAAATTACTTTAAACACACTTATTTTAGTTGAAAAAGTCATAATTCACATCCAACAGTCATTTAGAGTCAAAAGATTAAATGTTAAAATTTCATCATTATAGACCATTTTGGGAACGTTCAACATGTCCGGAGTCATCGTTTTTCATCCGAAAATCGATTTTTTGGACTGTACCAAAAATGATTCAAAATGTCAATTGGATCATGCCTCATGTTGAATAACCACTTTTTAAACCCTCAAAGTGACCAAAATTGCCATTTTTACAGAGTTTTGCTTACTCAAAAGTTTCAATTTTGACCCGTTTCAGGCACAGAAATGACTTTAAACACACTTATTTTAGTTGAAAAAGTCATAATTCACATCCAACAGTCATTTAGAGTCAAAAGATTAAATGTTAAAATTTCATCATTATAGACCATTTTGGGAACGTTCGACATGTCCGGAGTCATCGTTTTTCATCCGAAAATCGATTTTTTAGACTGTACCAAAAATGATTCAAAATGTCAATTGGATCGTGCCTCATGTTGAATAACCACTTTTTAAACCCTCACAGTGACCAAAATGGCCATTTTTACAGAGTTTTGCTTACTCAAAAGCTTCAATTTTGACCCGTTTCAGGCACAGAAATGACTTTAAACACACTTATTTTAGTTGAAAAAGTCATAATTCACATCCAACAGTCATTTAGAGTCAAAAGATTAAATGTTAAAATTTCATCATTATAGACCATTTTAGGAACGTTCGACATGTCCGGAGTCATCGTTTTTCATCTGAAAATCGATTTTTTGGACTGTACCAAAAATGATTCAAAATGTCAATTGGATCATGCCTCATGTTGAATAACCACTTTTTAAACCCTCACAGTGACCAAAATTGCCATTTTTACAGAGTTTTTCTTACTCAAAAGCTTCAATTTTGACCCGTTTCAGGCACAGAAATGACTTTAAACACACTTATTTTAGTTGAAAAAGTCATACTTCACATCCAACAGTCATTTAGAGTCAAAAGATTAAATGTTAAAATTTCATCATTATAGACCATTTTGGGAACGTTCGACATGTCCGGAGTCATCGTTTTTCATCCGAAAATCGATTTTTTGGACTGTACCAAAAATGATTCAAAATGTCAATTGGATCATGCCTCATGTTGAATAACCACTTTTTAAACCCTCACAGTGACCAAAATTGCCATTTTTACAGAGTTTTGATTACTCAAAAGCTTCAATTTTGACCCGTTTCAGACACAAAAATTACTTTAAACACACTTATTTTAGTTGAAAAAGTCATAATTCACATCCAACAGTCATTTAGAGTCAAAAGATTAAATGTTAAAATTTCATCATTATAGACCATTTTGGGAACGTTCGACATGTCCGGAGTCATCGTTTTTCATCCGAAAATTGATTTTTTGGACTGTACCAAAAATGATTCAAAATGTCAATTGGATCATGCCTCATGTTGAATAACCACTTTTTAAACCCTCACAGTGACCAAAATTGCCATTTTTACAGAGTTTTGCTTACTCAAAAGCTTCAATTTTGACCCGTTTCAGGCACAGAAATGACTTTAAACACACTTATTTTAGTTGAAAAAGTCATAATTCACATCCAACAGTCATTTAGAGTCAAAAGATTAAATGTTAAAATTTCATCATTATAGACCATTTTGGGAACGTTCGACGTGTCCGGAGTCATCGTTTTTCATCCGAAAATCGATTTTTTAGACTGTACCAAAAATGATTCAAAATGTCAATTGGATCATGCCTCATGTTGAATAACCACTTTTTAAACCCTCACAGTGACCAAAATTGCCATTTTTACAGAGTTTTGCTTACTCAAAAGCTTCAATTTTGACCCGTTTCAGGCACAGAAATGACTTTAAACACACTTATTTTAGTTGAAAAAGTCATAATGCACATCCAACAGTCATTTAGAGTCAAAAGATTAAATGTTAAAATTTCATCATTATAGACCATTTTGGGAACGTTCGACGTGTCCGGAGTCATCGTTTTTCATCCGAAAATCGATTTTTTAGACTGTACCAAAAATGATTCAAAATGTCAATTGGATCATGCCTCATGTTGAATAACCACTTTTTAAACCCTCACAGTGACCAACATTGCCATTTTTACAGAGTTTTGCTTACTCAAAAGCTTAAATTTTGACCCGTTTCAGGCACAGAAATGACTTTAAACACACTTATTTTAGTTGAAAAAGTCATAATTCACATCCAACAGTCATTTAGAGTCAAAAGATTAAATGTTAAAATTTCATCATTATAGACCATTTTGGGAACGTTCGACATGTCCGGAGTCATCGTTTTTCATCCGAAAATCGATTTTTTGGACTGTACCAAAAATGATTCAAAATGTCAATTGGATCATGCCTCATGTTGAATAACCACTTTTTAAACCCTCACAGTGACCAAAATTGCCATTTTTACAGAGTTTTGCTTACTCAAAAGCTTCAATTTTGACCCGTTTCAGGCACAGAAATGACTTTAAACACACTTATTTTAGTTGAAAAAGTCATACTTCACATCCAACAGTCATTTAGAGTCAAAAGATTAAATGTTAAAATTTCATCATTATAGACCATTTTGGGAACGTTCGACATGTCCGGAGTCATTGTTTTTCATCCGAAAATCGATTTTTTGGACTGTACCAAAAATGATTCAAAATGTCAATTGGATCATGCCTCATGTTGAATAACCACTTTTTAAACCCTCACAGTGACCAAAATTGCCATTTTTACAGAGTTTTGATTACTCAAAAGCTTCAATTTTGACCCGTTTCAGTCACAAAAATTACTTTAAACAAACTTATTTTAGTTGAAAAAGTCATAATTCACATCCAACAGTCATTTAGAGTCAAAAGATTAAATGTTAAAATGTCATCATTATAGACCATTTTGGGAACGTTCGACATGTCCGGAGTCATCGTTTTTCATCCGAAAATTGATTTTTTGGACTGTACCAAAAATGATTCAAAATGTCAATTGGATCATGCCTCATGTTGAATAACCACTTTTTAAACCCTCACAGTGTCCAAAATTGCCATTTTTACAGAGTTTTGCTTACTCAAAAGCTTCAATTTTGACCCGTTTCAGGCACAGAAATGACTTTAAACACACTTATTTTAGTTGAAAAAGTCATAATTCACATTCAACAGTCATTTAGAGTCAAAAGATTAAATGTTAAAATTTCATCATTAAAGACCATTTTGGGAACGTTCGACATGTCCGGAGTCATCGTTTTTCATCCGAAAATCGATTTTTTGGACTGTACCAAAAATGATTCAAAATGTCAATTGGATCATGCCTCATGTTGAATAACCACTTTTTAAACCCTCAAAGTGACCAAAATTGCCATTTTTACAGAGTTTTGCTTACTCAAAAGTTTCAATTTTGACCCGTTTCAGGCACAGAAATGACTTTAAACAGACTTATTTTAGTTGAAAAAGTCATAATTCTCATCCAACAGTCATTTAGAGTCAAAAGATTAAATGTTAAAATTTCATCATTATAGACCATTTTAGGAACGTTCGACATGTCCGGAGTCATCGTTTTTCATCTGAAAATCGATTTTTTGGACTGTACCAAAAATGATTCAAAATGTCAATTGGATCATGCCTCATGTTGAATAACCACTTTTTAAACCCTCACAGTGACCAAAATTGCCATTTTTACAGAGTTTTGCTTACTCAAAAGCTTCAATTTTGACCCGTTTCAGGCACAGAAATGACTTTAAACACACTTATTTTAGTTGAAAAAGTCATACTTCACATCCAACAGTCATTTAGAGTCAAAAGATTAAATGTTAAAATTTCATCATTATAGACCATTTTGGGAACGTTCGACATGTCCGGAGTCATCGTTTTTCATCCGAAAATCGATTTTTTGGACTGTACCAAAAATGATTCAAAATGTCAATTGGATCATGCCTCATGTTGAATAACCACTTTTTAAACCCTCACAGTGACCAAAATTGCCATTTTTACAGAGTTTTGATTACTCAAAAGCTTCAATTTTGACCCGTTTCAGTCACAAAAATTACTTTAAACACACTTATTTTAGTTGAAAAAGTCATAATTCACATCCAACAGTCATTTAGAGTCAAAAGATTAAATGTTAAAATTTCATCATTATAGACCATTTTGGGAACGTTCAACATGTCCGGAGTCATCGTTTTTCATCCGAAAATCGATTTTTTTGGACTGTACCAAAAATGATTCAAAATGTCAATTGGATCATGCCTCATGTTGAATAACCACTTTTTTAAACCTCAAAGTGACCAAAATTGCCATTTTTACAGAGTTTTGCTTACTCAAAAGTTTCAATTTTGACCCGTTTCAGGCACAGAAATGACTTTAAACACACTTATTTTAGTTGAAAAAGTCATAATTCACATCCAACAGTCATTTAGAGTCAAAAGATTAAATGTTAAAATTTCATCATTATAGACCATTTTGGGAACGTTCGACATGTCCGGAGTCATCGTTTTTCATCCGAAATCGATTTTTTAGACTGTACCAAAAATGATTCAAAATGTCAATTGGATCGTGCCTCATGTTGAATAACCACTTTTTAAACCCTCACAGTGACCAAAATGGCCATTTTTACAGAGTTTTGCTTACTCAAAAGCTTCAATTTTGACCCGTTTCAGGCACAGAAATGACTTTAAACACACTTATTTTAGTTGAAAAAGTCATAATTCACATCCAACAGTCATTTAGAGTCAAAAGATTAAATGTTAAAATTTCATCATTATAGACCATTTTAGGAACGTTCGACATGTCCGGAGTCATCGTTTTTCATCTGAAAATCGATTTTTTGGACTGTACCAAAAATGATTCAAAATGTCAATTGGATCATGCCTCATGTTGAATAACCACTTTTTAAACCCTCACAGTGACCAAAATTGCCATTTTTACAGAGTTTTTCTTACTCAAAAGCTTCAATTTTGACCCGTTTCAGGCACAGAAATGACTTTAAACACACTTATTTTAGTTGAAAAAGTCATACTTCACATCCAACAGTCATTTAGAGTCAAAAGATTAAATGTTAAAATTTCATCATTATAGACCATTTTGGGAACGTTCGACATGTCCGGAGTCATCGTTTTTCATCCGAAAATCGATTTTTTGGACTGTACCAAAAATGATTCAAAATGTCAATTGGATCATGCCTCATGTTGAATAACCACTTTTTAAACCCTCACAGTGACCAAAATTGCCATTTTTACAGAGTTTTGATTACTCAAAAGCTTCAATTTTGACCCGTTTCAGACACAAAATTTACTTTAAACACACTTATTTTAGTTGAAAAAGTCATAATTCACATCCAACAGTCATTTAGAGTCAAAAGATTAAATGTTAAAATGTCATCATTATAGACCATTTTGGGAACGTTCGACATGTCCGGAGTCATCGTTTTTCATCCGAAAATTGATTTTTTGGACTGTACCAAAAATGATTCAAAATGTCAATTGGATCATGCCTCATGTTGAATAACCACTTTTTAAACCCTCACAGTGACCAAAATTGCCATTTTTACAGAGTTTTGCTTACTCAAAAGCTTCAATTTTGACCCGTTTCAGGCACAGAAATGACTTTAAACACACTTATTTTAGTTGAAAAAGTCATAATTCACATCCAACAGTCATTTAGAGTCAAAAGATTAAATGTTAAAATTTCATCATTATAGACCATTTTGGGAACGTTCGACGTGTCCGGAGTCATCGTTTTTCATCCGAAAATCGATTTTTTAGACTGTACCAAAAATGATTCAAAATGTCAATTGGATCATGCCTCATGTTGAATAACCACTTTTTAAACCCTCACAGTGACCAAAATTGCCATTTTTACAGAGTTTTGCTTACTCAAAAGCTTCAATTTTGACCCGTTTCAGGCACAGAAATGACTTTAAACACACTTATTTTAGTTGAAAAAGTCATAATGCACATCCAACAGTCATTTAGAGTCAAAAGATTAAATGTTAAAATTTCATCATTATAGACCATTTTGGGAACGTTCGACGTGTCCGGAGTCATCGTTTTTCATCCGAAAATCGATTTTTTAGACTGTACCAAAAATGATTCAAAATGTCAATTGGATCATGCCTCATGTTGAATAACCACTTTTTAAACCCTCACAGTGACCAACATTGCCATTTTTACAGAGTTTTGCTTACTCAAAAGCTTAAATTTTGACCCGTTTCAGGCACAGAAATGACTTTAAACACACTTATTTTAGTTGAAAAAGTCATAATTCACATCCAACAGTCATTTAGAGTCAAAAGATTAAATGTTAAAATTTCATCATTATAGACCATTTTGGGAACGTTCGACATGTCCGGAGTCATCGTTTTTCATCCGAAAATCGATTTTTTGGACTGTACCAAAAATGATTCAAAATGTCAATTGGATCATGCCTCATGTTGAATAACCACTTTTTAAACCCTCACAGTGACCAAAATTGCCATTTTTACAGAGTTTTGCTTACTCAAAAGCTTCAATTTTGACCCGTTTCAGGCACAGAAATGACTTTAAACACACTTATTTTAGTTGAAAAAGTCATACTTCACATCCAACAGTCATTTAGAGTCAAAAGATTAAATGTTAAAATTTCATCATTATAGACCATTTTGGGAACGTTCGACATGTCCGGAGTCATCGTTTTTCATCCGAAAATCGATTTTTTGGACTGTACCAAAAATGATTCAAAATGTCAATTGGATCATGCCTCATGTTGAATAACCACTTTTTAAACCCTCACAGTGACCAAAATTGCCATTTTTACAGAGTTTTGCTTACTCAAAAGCTTCAATTTTGACCCGTTTCAGGCACAGAAATGACTTTAAACACACTTATTTTAGTTGAAAAAGTCATAATTCACATCCAACAGTCATTTAGAGTCAAAAGATTAAATGTTAAAATTTCATCATTATAGACCATTTTGGGAACGTTCGACATGTCCGGAGTCATTGTTTTTCATCCGAAAATCGATTTTTTGGACTGTACCAAAAATGATTCAAAATGTCAATTGGATCATGCCTCATGTTGAATAACCACTTTTTAAACCCTCACAGTGACCAAAATTGCCATTTTTACAGAGTTTTGATTACTCAAAAGCTTCAATTTTGACCCGTTTCAGTCACAAAAATTACTTTAAACAAACTTATTTTAGTTGAAAAAGTCATAATTCACATCCAACAGTCATTTAGAGTCAAAAGATTAAATGTTAAAATGTCATCATTATAGACCATTTTGGGAACGTTCGACATGTCCGGAGTCATCGTTTTTCATCCGAAAATTGATTTTTTGGACTGTACCAAAAATGATTCAAAATGTCAATTGGATCATGCCTCATGTTGAATAACCACTTTTTAAACCCTCACAGTGTCCAAAATTGCCATTTTTACAGAGTTTTGCTTACTCAAAAGCTTCAATTTTGACCCGTTTCAGGCACAGAAATGACTTTAAACACACTTATTTTAGTTGAAAAAGTCATAATTCACATTCAACAGTCATTTAGAGTCAAAAGATTAAATGTTAAAATTTCATCATTAAAGACCATTTTGGGAACGTTCGACATGTCCGGAGTCATCGTTTTTCATCCGAAAATCGATTTTTTGGACTGTACCAAAAATGATTCAAAATGTCAATTGGATCGTGCCTCATGTTGAATAACCACTTTTTAAACCCTCAAAGTGACCAAAATTGCCATTTTTACAGAGTTTTGCTTACTCAAAAGTTTCAATTTTGACCCGTTTCAGGCACAGAAATGACTTTAAACAGACTTATTTTAGTTGAAAAAGTCATAATTCACATCCAACAGTCATTTAGAGTCAAAAGATTAAATGTTAAAATTTCATCATTATAGACCATTTTAGGAACGTTCGACATGTCCGGAGTCATCGTTTTTCATCTGAAAATCGATTTTTTGGACTGTACCAAAAATGATTCAAAATGTCAATTGGATCATGCCTCATGTTGAATAACCACTTTTTAAACCCTCACAGTGACCAAAATTGCCATTTTTACAGAGTTTTGCTTACTCAAAAGCTTCAATTTTGACCCGTTTCAGGCACAGAAATGACTTTAAACACACTTATTTTAGTTGAAAAAGTCATACTTCACATCCAACAGTCATTTAGAGTCAAAAGATTAAATGTTAAAATTTCATCATTATAGACCATTTTGGGAACGTTCGACATGTCCGGAGTCATCGTTTTTCATCCGAAAATCGATTTTTTGGACTGTACCAAAAATGATTCAAAATGTCAATTGGATCATGCCTCATGTTGAATAACCACTTTTTAAACCCTCACAGTGACCAAAATTGCCATTTTTACAGAGTTTTGATTACTCAAAAGCTTCAATTTTGACCCGTTTCAGTCACAAAAATTA
This sequence comes from Lissotriton vulgaris, assembly GCF_964263255.1. Lineage (NCBI taxonomy): Eukaryota > Metazoa > Chordata > Amphibia > Caudata > Salamandridae > Lissotriton > Lissotriton vulgaris. The sequence continues at coordinate 449,697 of NW_028243417.1, forward strand.
CTTTAAACACACTTATTTTAGTTGAAAAAGTCATAATTCACATCCAACAGTCATTTAGAGTCAAAAGATTAAATGTTAAAATTTCATCATTATAGACCATTTTGGGAACGTTCGACATGTCCGGAGTCATCGTTTTTCATCCGAAAATTGATTTTTTGGACTGTACCAAAAATGATTCAAAATGTCAATTGGATCATGCCTCATGTTGAATAACCACTTTTTAAACCCTCACAGTGACCAAAATTGCCATTTTTACAGAGTTTTGCTTACTCAAAAGCTTCAATTTTGACCCGTTTCAGGCACAGAAATGACTTTAAACACACTTATTTCAGTTGAAAAAGTCATAATTCACATCCAACAGTCATTTAGAGTCAAAAGATTAAATGTTAAAATTTCATCATTAAAGACCATTTTGGGAACGTTCGACATGTCCGGAGTCATCGTTTTTCATCCGAAAATCGATTTTTTGGACTGTACCAAAAATGATTCAAAATGTCAATTGGATCGTGCCTCATGTTGAATAACCACTTTTTAAACCCACACAGTGACCAAAATGGCCATTTTTACAAAGTTTTGCTTACTCAAAAGCTTCAATTTTGACCCGTTTCAGTCACAGAAATGACTTTAAACACACTTATTTTAGTTGAAAAAGTCATAATTCACATCCAACAGTCATTTAGAGTCAAAAGATTAAATGTTAAAATTTCATCATTATAGACCATTTTGGGAACGTTCGACATGTCCGGAGTCATCGTTTTTCATCCGAAAATCGATTTTTTGGACTGTACCAAAAATGATTCAAAATGTCAATTGGATCATGCCTCATGTTGAATAACCACTTTTTAAACCCTCACAGTGACCAAAATTGCCATTTTTACAGAGTTTTGCTTACTCAAAAGTTTCAATTTTGACCCGTTTCAGGCACAGAAATGACTTTAAACACACTTATTTTAGTTGAAAAAGTCATAATTCAAATCCAACAGTCATTTAGAGTCAAAAGATTAAATGTTAAAATTTCATCATTATAGACCATTTTGGGAACGTTCGCATGTCCGGAGTCATCGTTTTTCATCCGAAAATCGATTTTTTGGACTGTACCAAAAATGATTCAAAATGTCAATTGGATCGTGCCTCATGTTGAATAACCACTTTTTAAACCCTCACAGTGACCAAAATTGCCATTTTTACAGAGTTTTGCTTACTCAAAAGCTTCAATTTTGACCCGTTTCAGGCACAGAAATGACTTTAAACACACTTATTTTAGTTGAAAAAGTCATAATTCACATCCAACAGTCATTTAGAGTCAAAAGATTAAATGTTAAAATTTCATCATTATAGACCATTTTGGGAACGTTCGCATGTCCGGAGTCATCGTTTTTCATCCGAAAATCGATTTTTTGGACTGTACCAAAAATGATTCAAAATGTCAATTGGATCGTGCCTCATGTTGAATAACCACTTTTTAAACCCTCACAGTGACCAAAATGGCCATTTTTACAGAGTTTTGCTTACTCAAAAGCTTCAATTTTGACCCGTTTCAGTCACAGAAATGACTTTAAACACACTTATTTTAGTTGAAAAAGTCATAATCCACATCCAACAGTCATTTAGAGTCAAAAGATTAAATGCTAAAATTTCATCATTATAGACCATTTTGGGAACGTTCGACATGTCCGGAGTCATCGTTTTTCATCCGAAAATTGATTTTTTGGACTGTACCAAAAATGATTCAAAATGTCAATTGGATCGTGCCTCATGTTGATAACCACTTTTTAAACCCTCACAGTGACCAAAATGGCCATTTTTACAGAGTTTTGCTTACTCAAAAGCTTCAATTTTGACCCGTTTCAGTCACAGAAATGACTTTAAACACACTTATTTTAGTTGAAAAAGTCATAATTCACATCCAACAGTCATTTAGAGTCAAAAGATTAAATGTTAAAATTTCATCATTATAGACCATTTTGGGAACGTTCGACATGTCCGGAGTCATCGTTTTTCATCCGAAAATCGATTTTTTGGACTGTACCAAAAATGATTCAAAATGTCAATTGGATCATGCCTCATGTTGAATAACCACTTTTTAAACCCTCACAGTGACCAAAATTGCCATTTTTACAGAGTTTTGCTTACTCAAAAGCTTCAATTTTGACCCGTTTCAGGCACAGAAATGACTTTAAACACACTTATTTTAGTTGAAAAAGTCATAATTCACATCCAACAGTCATTTAGAGTCAAAAGATTAAATGTTAAAATTTCATCATTATAGACCATTTTGGGAACGTTCGACGTGTCCGGAGTCATCGTTTTTCATCCGAAAATCGATTTTTTAGACTGTACCAAAAATGATTCAAAATGTCAATTGGATCGTGCCTCATGTTGAATAACCACTTTTTAAACCCTCACAGTGACCGAAATGGCCATTTTTACAGAGTTTTGCTTACTCAAAAGCTTCAATTTTGACCCGTTTCAGTCACAGAAATGACTTTAAACACACTTATTTTAGTTGAAAAAGTCATAATTCACATCCAACAGTCATTTAGAGTCAAAAGATTAAATGCTAAAATTTCATCATTATAGACCATTTTGGGAACGTTCGACATGTCCGGAGTCATCGTTTTTCATCCGAAAATTGATTTTTTGGACTGTACCAAAAATGATTCAAAATGTCAATTGGATCGTGCCTCATGTTGATAACCACTTTTTAAACCCTCACAGTGACCAAAATGGCCATTTTTACAGAGTTTTGCTTACTCAAAAGCTTCAATTTTGACCCGTTTCAGTCACAGAAATGACTTTAAACACACTTATTTTAGTTGAAAAAGTCATAATTCACATCCAACAGTCATTTAGAGTCAAAAGATTAAATGTTAAAATTTCATCATTATAGACCATTTTGGGAACGTTCGACATGTCCGGAGTCATCGTTTTTCATCCGAAAATCGATTTTTTGGACTGTACCAAAAATGATTCAAAATGTCAATTGGATCATGCCTCATGTTGAATAACCACTTTTTAAACCCTCACAGTGACCAAAATTGCCATTTTTACAGAGTTTTGCTTACTCAAAAGCTTCAATTTTGACCCGTTTCAGGCACAGAAATGACTTTAAACACACTTATTTTAGTTGAAAAAGTCATAATTCACATCCAACAGTCATTTAGAGTCAAAAGATTAAATGTTAAAATTTCATCATTATAGACCATTTTGGGAACGTTCGACGTGTCCGGAGTCATCGTTTTTCATCCGAAAATCGATTTTTTAGACTGTACCAAAAATGATTCAAAATGTCAATTGGATCATGCCTCATGTTGAATAACCACTTTTTAAACCCTCACAGTGACCAACATTGCCATTTTTACAGAGTTTTGCTTACTCAAAAGCTTAAATTTTGACCCGTTTCAGGCACAGAAATGACTTTAAACACACTTATTTTAGTTGAAAAAGTCATAATGCACATCCAACAGTCATTTAGAGTCAAAAGATTAAATGTTAAAATGTCATCATTATAGACCATTTTGGGAACGTTCGACATGTCCGGAGTCATCGTTTTTCATCCGAAAATCGATTTTTTGGACTGTACCAAAAATGATTCAAAATGTCAATTGGATCATGCCTCATGTTGAATAACCACTTTTTAAACCCTCACAGTGACCAAAATTGCCATTTTTACAGAGTTTTGCTTACTCAAAAGCTTCAATTTTGACCCGTTTCAGGCACAGAAATGACTTTAAACACACTTATTTTAGTTGGAAAAGTCATAATTCACATCCAACAGTCATTTAGAGTCAAAAGATTAAATGTTAAAATTTCATCATTATAGACCATTTTGGGAACGTTCGACATGTCCGGAGTCATTGTTTTTCATCCGAAAATCGATTTTTTGGACTGTACCAAAAATGATTCAAAATGTCAATTGGATCATGCCTCATGTTGAATAACCACTCTTTAAACCCTCACAGTGACCAAAATTGCCATTTTTACAGAGTTTTGATTACTCAAAAGCTTCAATTTTGACCCGTTTCAGTCACAAAAATTACTTTAAACAAACTTATTTTAGTTGAAAAAGTCATAATTCACATCCAACAGTCATTTAGAGTCAAAAGATTAAATGTTAAAATGTCATCATTATAGACCATTTTGGGAACGTTCGACATGTCCGGAGTCATCGTTTTTCATCCGAAAATTGATTTTTTGGACTGTACCAAAAATGATTCAAAATGTCAATTGGATCATGCCTCATGTTGAATAACCACTTTTTAAACCCTCACAGTGTCCAAAATTGCCATTTTTACAGAGTTTTGCTTACTCAAAAGCTTCAATTTTGACCCGTTTCAGGCACAGAAATGACTTTAAACACACTTATTTTAGTTGAAAAAGTCATAATTCACATTCAACAGTCATTTAGAGTCAAAAGATTAAATGTTAAAATTTCATCATTAAAGACCATTTTGGGAACGTTCGACATGTCCGGAGTCATCGTTTTTCATCCGAAAATCGATTTTTTGGACTGTACCAAAAATGATTCAAAATGTCAATTGGATCGTGCCTCATGTTGAATAACCACTTTTTAAACCCTCAAAGTGACCAAAATTGCCATTTTTACAGAGTTTTGCTTACTCAAAAGTTTCAATTTTGACCCGTTTCAGGCACAGAAATGACTTTAAACAGACTTATTTTAGTTGAAAAAGTCATAATTCACATCCAACAGTCATTTAGAGTCAAAAGATTAAATGTTAAAATTTCATCATTATAGACCATTTTGGGAACGTTCGACATGTCCGGAGTCATCGTTTTTCATCCGAAAATCGATTTTTTAGACTGTACCAAAAATGATTCAAAATGTCAATTGGATTGTGCCTCATGTTGAATAACCACTTTTTAAACCCTCACAGTGACCAAAATGGCCATTTTTACAGAGTTTTGCTTACTCAAAAGCTTCAATTTTGACCCGTTTCAGGCACAGAAATGACTTTAAACACACTTATTTTAGTTGAAAAAGTCATAATTCACATCCAACAGTCATTTAGAGTCAAAAGATTAAATGTTAAAATTTCATCATTATAGACCATTTTAGGAACGTTCGACATGTCCGGAGTCATCGTTTTTCATCTGAAAATCGATTTTTTGGACTGTACCAAAAATGATTCAAAATGTCAATTGGATCATGCCTCATGTTGAATAACCACTTTTTAAACCCTCACAGTGACCAAAATTGCCATTTTTACAGAGTTTTGCTTACTCAAAAGCTTCAATTTTGACCCGTTTCAGGCACAGAAATGACTTTAAACACATTTATTTTAGTTGAAAAAGTCATACTTCACATCCAACAGTCATTTAGAGTCAAAAGATTAAATGTTAAAATTTCATCATTATAGACCATTTTGGGAACGTTCGACATGTCCGGAGTCATCGTTTTTCATCCGAAAATCGATTTTTTGGACTGTACCAAAAATGATTCAAAATGTCAATTGGATCATGCCTCATGTTGAATAACCACTTTTTAAACCCTCACAGTGACCAAAATTGCCATTTTTACAGAGTTTTGATTACTCAAAAGCTTCAATTTTGACCCGTTTCAGTCACAAAAATTACTTTAAACACACTTATTTTAGTTGAAAAAGTCATAATTCACATCCAACAGTCATTTAGAGTCAAAAGATTAAATGTTAAAATTTCATCATTATAGACCATTTTGGGAACGTTCGACATGTCCGGAGTCATCGTTTTTCATCCGAAAATTGATTTTTTGGACTGTACCAAAAATGATTCAAAATGTCAATTGGATCATGCCTCATGTTGAATAACCACTTTTTAAACCCTCACAGTGACCAAAATTGCCATTTTTACAGAGTTTTGCTTACTCAAAAGCTTCAATTTTGACCCGTTTCAGGCACAGAAATGACTTTAAACACACTTATTTCAGTTGAAAAAGTCATAATTCACATCCAACAGTCATTTAGAGTCAAAAGATTAAATGTTAAAATTTCATCATTAAAGACCATTTTGGGAACGTTCGACATGTCCGGAGTCATCGTTTTTCATCCGAAAATCGATTTTTTGGACTGTACCAAAAATGATTCAAAATGTCAATTGGATCGTGCCTCATGTTGAATAACCACTTTTTAAACCCACACAGTGACCAAAATGGCCATTTTTACAAAGTTTTGCTTACTCAAAAGCTTCAATTTTGACCCGTTTCAGTCACAGAAATGACTTTAAACACACTTATTTTAGTTGAAAAAGTCATAATTCACATCCAACAGTCATTTAGAGTCAAAAGATTAAATGTTAAAATTTCATCATTATAGACCATTTTGGGAACGTTCGACATGTCCGGAGTCATCGTTTTTCATCCGAAAATCGATTTTTTGGACTGTACCAAAAATGATTCAAAATGTCAATTGGATCATGCCTCATGTTGAATAACCACTTTTTAAACCCTCACAGTGACCAAAATTGCCATTTTTACAGAGTTTTGCTTACTCAAAAGCTTCAATTTTGACCCGTTTCAGGCACAGAAATGACTTTAAACACACTTATTTTAGTTGAAAAAGTCATAATTCAAATCCAACAGTCATTTAGAGTCAAAAGATTAAATGTTAAAATTTCATCATTATAGACCATTTTGGGAACGTTCGCATGTCCGGAGTCATCGTTTTTCATCCGAAAATCGATTTTTTGGACTGTACCAAAAATGATTCAAAATGTCAATTGGATCGTGCCTCATGTTGAATAACCACTTTTTAAACCCTCACAGTGACCAAAATTGCCATTTTTACAGAGTTTTGCTTACTCAAAAGCTTCAATTTTGACCCGTTTCAGGCACAGAAATGACTTTAAACACACTTATTTTAGTTGAAAAAGTCATAATTCACATCCAACAGTCATTTAGAGTCAAAAGATTAAATGCTAAAATTTCATCATTATAGACCATTTTGGGAACGTTCGCATGTCCGGAGTCATCGTTTTTCATCCGAAAATCGATTTTTTGGACTGTACCAAAAATGATTCAAAATGTCAATTGGATCGTGCCTCATGTTGAATAACCACTTTTTAAACCCTCACAGTGACCAAAATGGCCATTTTTACAGAGTTTTGCTTACTCAAAAGCTTCAATTTTGACCCGTTTTTCAGTCACAGAAATGACTTTAAACACACTTATTTTAGTTGAAAAAGTCATAATTCACATCCAACAGTCATTTAGAGTCAAAAGATTAATGCTAAAATTTCATCATTATAGACCATTTTGGGAACGTTCGACATGTCCGGAGTCATCGTTTTCATCCGAAAATTGATTTTTTGGACTGTACCAAAAATGATTCAAAATGTCAATTGGATCGTGCCTCATGTTGATAACCACTTTTTAAACCCTCACAGTGACCAAAATGGCCATTTTTACAGAGTTTTGCTTACTCAAAAGCTTCAATTTTGACCCGTTTCAGTCACAGAAATGACTTTAAACACACTTATTTTAGTTGAAAAAGTCATAATTCACATCCAACAGTCATTTAGAGTCAAAAGATTAAATGTTAAAATTTCATCATTATAGACCATTTTGGGAACGTTCGACATGTCCGGAGTCATCGTTTTTCATCCGAAAATCGATTTTTTGGACTGTACCAAAAATGATTCAAAATGTCAATTGGATCATGCCTCATGTTGAATAACCACTTTTTAAACCCTCACAGTGACCAAAATTGCCATTTTTACAGAGTTTTGCTTACTCAAAAGCTTCAATTTTGACCCGTTTCAGGCACAGAAATGACTTTAAACACACTTATTTTAGTTGAAAAAGTCATAATTCACATCCAACAGTCATTTAGAGTCAAAAGATTAAATGTTAAAATTTCATCATTATAGACCATTTTGGGAACGTTCGACGTGTCCGGAGTCATCGTTTTTCATCGGAAAATCGATTTTTTAGACTGTACCAAAAATGATTCAAAATGTCAATTGGATCGTGCCTCATGTTGAATAACCACTTTTTAAACCCTCACAGTGACCAAAATGGCCATTTTTACAGAGTTTTGCTTACTCAAAAGCTTCAATTTTGACCCGTTTCAGTCACAGAAATGACTTTAAACACACTTATTTTAGTTGAAAAAGTCATAATTCACATCCAACAGTCATTTAGAGTCAAAAGATTAAATGCTAAAATTTCATCATTATAGACCATTTTGGGAACGTTCGACATGTCCGGAGTCATCGTTTTTCATCCGAAAATTGATTTTTTGGACTGTACCAAAAATGATTCAAAATGTCAATTGGATCGTGCCTCATGTTGATAACCACTTTTTAAACCCTCACAGTGACCAAAATGGCCATTTTTACAGAGTTTTGCTTACTCAAAAGCTTCAATTTTGACCCGTTTCAGTCACAGAAATGACTTTAAACACACTTATTTTAGTTGAAAAAGTCATAATTCACATCCAACAGTCATTTAGAGTCAAAAGATTAAATGTTAAAATTTCATCATTATAGACCATTTTGGGAACGTTCGACATGTCCGGAGTCATCGTTTTTCATCCGAAAATCGATTTTTTGGACTGTACCAAAAATGATTCAAAATGTCAATTGGATCATGCCTCATGTTGAATAACCACTTTTTAAACCCTCACAGTGACCAAAATTGCCATTTTTACAGAGTTTTGCTTACTCAAAAGCTTCAATTTTGACCCGTTTCAGGCACAGAAATGACTTTAAACACACTTATTTTAGTTGAAAAAGTCATAATTCACATCCAACAGTCATTTAGAGTCAAAAGATTAAATGTTAAAATTTCATCATTATAGACCATTTTGGGAACGTTCGACGTGTCCGGAGTCATCGTTTTTCATCCGAAAATCGATTTTTTAGACTGTACCAAAAATGATTCAAAATGTCAATTGGATCATGCCTCATGTTGAATAACCACTTTTTAAACCCTCACAGTGACCAACATTGCCATTTTTACAGAGTTTTGCTTACTCAAAAGCTTAAATTTTGACCCGTTTCAGGCACAGAAATGACTTTAAACACACTTATTTTAGTTGAAAAAGTCATAATGCACATCCAACAGTCATTTAGAGTCAAAAGATTAAATGTTAAAATTTCATCATTATAGACCATTTTGGGAACGTTCGACATGTCCGGAATCATCGTTTTTCATCCGAAAATTGATTTTTTGGACTGTACCAAAAATGATTCAAAATGTCAATTGGATCGTGCCTCATGTTGAATAACCACTTTTTAAACCCTCACAGTGACCAAAATGGCCATTTTTACAGAGTTTTGCTTACTCAAAAGCTTCAATTTTGACCCGTTTCAGTCACAGAAATGACTTTAAACACACTTATTTTAGTTGAAAAAGTCATAATTCACATCCAACAGTCATTTAGAGTCAAAAGATTAAATGTTAAAATTTCATCATTATAGGCCATTTTGGGAACGTTCGACATGTCCGGAGTCATCGTTTTTCATCCGAAAATCGATTTTTTGGACTGTACCAAAAATGATTCAAAATGTCAATTGGATCATGCCTCATGTTCAATAACCACTTTTTAAACCCTCACAGTGACCAAAATTGCCATTTTTACAGAGTTTTGCTTACTCAAAAGCTTCAATTTTGACCCGTTTCAGGCACAGAAATGACTTTAAACACACTTATTTTAGTTGAAAAAGTCATAATTCACATCCAACAGTCATTCAGAGTCAAAAGATTAAATGTTAAAATTTCATCATTATAGACCATTTTGGGAACGTTCGACATGTCCGGAGTCATCGTTTTTCATCCGAAAATTGATTTTTTGGACTGTACCAAAAATGATTCAAAATGTCAATTGGATCGTGCCTCATGTTGATAACCACTTTTTAAACCCTCACAGTGACCAAAATGGCCATTTTTACAGAGTTTTGCTTACTCAAAAGCTTCAATTTTGACCCGTTTCAGTCACAGAAATGACTTTAAACACACTTATTTTAGTTGAAAAAGTCATAATTCACATCCAACAGTCATTTAGAGTCAAAAGATTAAATGTTAAAATTTCATCATTATAGACCATTTTGGGAACGTTCGACATGTCCGGAGTCATCGTTTTTCATCCGAAAATCGATTTTTTGGACTGTACCAAAAATGATTCAAAATGTCAATTGGATCATGCCTCATGTTGAATAACCACTTTTTAAACCCTCACAGTGACCAAAATTGCCATTTTTACAGAGTTTTGCTTACTCAAAAGCTTCAATTTTGACCCGTTTCAGGCACAGAAATGACTTTAAACACACTTATTTTAGTTGAAAAAGTCATACTTCACATCCAACAGTCATTTAGAGTCAAAAGATTAAATGTTAAAATTTCATCATTATAGACCATTTTGGGAACGTTCGACATGTCCGGAGTCATCGTTTTTCATCCGAAAATCGATTTTTTGGACTGTACCAAAAATGATTCAAAATGTCAATTGGATCATGCCTCATGTTGAATAACCACTTTTTAAACCCTCACAGTGACCAAAATTGCCATTTTTACAGAGTTTTGCTTACTCAAAGCTTCAATTTTGACCCGTTTCAGGCACAGAAATGACTTTAAACACACTTATTTTAGTTGAAAAAGTCATAATTCACATCCAACAGTCATTTAGAGTCAAAAGATTAAATGTTAAAATTTCATCATTATAGACCATTTTGGGAACGTTCGACATGTCCGGAGTCATTGTTTTTCATCCGAAAATCGATTTTTTGGACTGTACCAAAAATGATTCAAAATGTCAATTGGATCATGCCTCATGTTGAATAACCACTTTTTAAACCCTCACAGTGACCAAAATTGCCATTTTTACAGAGTTTTGATTACTCAAAAGCTTCAATTTTGACCCGTTTCAGTCACAAAAATTACTTTAAACAAACTTATTTTAGTTGAAAAAGTCATAATTCACATCCAACAGTCATTTAGAGTCAAAAGATTAAATGTTAAAATGTCATCATTATAGACCATTTTGGGAACGTTCGACATGTCCGGAGTCATCGTTTTTCATCCGAAAATTGATTTTTTGGACTGTACCAAAAATGATTCAAAATGTCAATTGGATCATGCCTCATGTTGAATAACCACTTTTTAAACCCTCACAGTGTCCAAAATTGCCATTTTTACAGAGTTTTGCTTACTCAAAAGCTTCAATTTTGACCCGTTTCAGGCACAGAAATGACTTTAAACACACTTATTTTAGTTGAAAAAGTCATAATTCACATTCAACAGTCATTTAGAGTCAAAAGATTAAATGTTAAAATTTCATCATTAAAGACCATTTTGGGAACGTTCGACATGTCCGGAGTCATCGTTTTTCATCCGAAAATCGATTTTTTGGACTGTACCAAAAATGATTCAAAATGTCAATTGGATCGTGCCTCATGTTGAATAACCACTTTTTAAACCCTCAAAGTGACCAAAATTGCCATTTTTACAGAGTTTTGCTTACTCAAAAGTTTCAATTTTGACCCGTTTCAGGCACAGAAATGACTTTAAACAGACTTATTTTAGTTGAAAAAGTCATAATTCACATCCAACAGTCATTTAGAGTCAAAAGATTAAATGTTAAAATTTCATCATTATAGACCATTTTGGGAACGTTCGACATGTCCGGAGTCATCGTTTTTCATCCGAAAATCGATTTTTTAGACTGTACCAAAAATGATTCAAAATGTCAATTGGATTGTGCCTCATGTTGAATAACCACTTTTTAAACCCTCACAGTGACCAAAATGGCCATTTTTACAGAGTTTTGCTTACTCAAAAGCTTCAATTTTGACCCGTTTCAGGCACAGAAATGACTTTAAACACACTTATTTTAGTTGAAAAAGTCATAATTCACATCCAAAAGTCATTTATAGTCAAAAGATTAAATGTTAAAATTTCATCATTATAGACCATTTTAGGAACGTTCGACATGTCCGGAGTCATCGTTTTTCATCTGAAAATCGATTTTTTGGACTGTACCAAAAATGATTCAAAATGTCAATTGGATCATGCCTCATGTTGAATAACCACTTTTTAAACCCTCACAGTGACCAAAATTGCCATTTTTACAGAGTTTTGCTTACTCAAAAGCTTCAATTTTGACCCGTTTCAGGCACAGAAATGACTTTAAACACACTTATTTTAGTTGAAAAAGTCATACTTCACATCCAACAGTCATTTAGAGTCAAAAGATTAAATGTTAAAATTTCATCATTATAGACCATTTTGGGAACGTTCGACATGTCCGGAGTCATCGTTTTTCATCCGAAAATCGATTTTTTGGACTGTACCAAAAATGATTCAAAATGTCAATTGGATCATGCCTCATGTTGAATAACCACTTTTTAAACCCTCACAGTGACCAAAATTGCCATTTTTACAGAGTTTTGATTACTCAAAAGCTTCAATTTTGACCCGTTTCAGTCACAAAAATTACTTTAAACACACTTATTTTAGTTGAAAAAGTCATAATTCACATCCAACAGTCATTTAGAGTCAAAAGATTAAATGTTAAAATTTCATCATTATAGACCATTTTGGGAACGTTCGACATGTCCGGAGTCATCGTTTTTCATCCGAAAATTGATTTTTTGGACTGTACCAAAAATGATTCAAAATGTCAATTGGATCATGCCTCATGTTGAATAACCACTTTTTAAACCCTCACAGTGACCAAAATTGCCATTTTTACAGAGTTTTGCTTACTCAAAAGCTTCAATTTTGACCCGTTTCAGGCACAGAAATGACTTTAAACACACTTATTTCAGTTGAAAAAGTCATAATTCACATCCAACAGTCATTTAGAGTCAAAAGATTAAATGTTAAAATTTCATCATTAAAGACCATTTTGGGAACGTTCGACATGTCCGGAGTCATCGTTTTTCATCCGAAAATCGATTTTTTGGACTGTACCAAAAATGATTCAAAATGTCAATTGGATCGTGCCTCATGTTGAATAACCACTTTTTAAACCCACACAGTGACCAAAATGGCCATTTTTACAAAGTTTTGCTTACTCAAAAGCTTCAATTTTGACCCGTTTCAGTCACAGAAATGACTTTAAACACACTTATTTTAGTTGAAAAAGTCATAATTCACATCCAACAGTCATTTAGAGTCAAAAGATTAAATGTTAAAATTTCATCATTATAGACCATTTTGGGAACGTTCGACATGTCCGGAGTCATCGTTTTTCATCCGAAAATCGATTTTTTGGACTGTACCAAAAATGATTCAAAATGTCAATTGGATCATGCCTCATGTTGAATAACCACTTTTTAAACCCTCACAGTGACCAAAATTGCCATTTTTACAGAGTTTTGCTTACTCAAAAGCTTCAATTTTGACCCGTTTCAGGCACAGAAATGACTTTAAACACACTTATTTTAGTTGAAAAAGTCATAATTCAAATCCAACAGTCATTTAGAGTCAAAAGATTAAATGTTAAAATTTCATCATTATAGACCATTTTGGGAACGTTCGCATGTCCGGAGTCATCGTTTTTCATCCGAAAATCGATTTTTTGGACTGTACCAAAAATGATTCAAAATGTCAATTGGATCGTGCCTCATGTTGAATAACCACTTTTTAAACCCTCACAGTGACCAAAATTGCCATTTTTACAGAGTTTTGCTTACTCAAAAGCTTCAATTTTGACCCGTTTCAGGCACAGAAATGACTTTAAACACACTTATTTTAGTTGAAAAAGTCATAATTCACATCCAACAGTCATTTAGAGTCAAAAGATTAAATGTTAAAATTTCATCATTATAGACCATTTTGGGAACGTTCGCATGTCCGGAGTCATCGTTTTTCATCCGAAAATCGATTTTTTGGACTGTACCAAAAATGATTCAAAATGTCAATTGGATCGTGCCTCATGTTGAATAACCACTTTTTAAACCCTCACAGTGACCAAAATGGCCATTTTTACAGAGTTTTGCTTACTCAAAAGCTTCAATTTTGACCCGTTTCAGTCACAGAAATGACTTTAAACACACTTATTTTAGTGGAAAAAGTCATAATTCACATCCAACAGTCATTTAGAGTCAAAAGATTAAATGCTAAAATTTCATCATTATAGACCATTTTGGGAACGTTCGACATGTCCGGAGTCATCGTTTTTCATCCGAAAATTGATTTTTTGGACTGTACCAAAAATGATTCAAAATGTCAATTGGATCGTGCCTCATGTTGATAACCACTTTTTAAACCCTCACAGTGACCAAAATGGCCATTTTTACAGAGTTTTGCTTACTCAAAAGCTTCAATTTTGACCCGTTTCAGTCACAGAAATGACTTTAAACACACTTATTTTAGTTGAAAAAGTCATAATTCAAATCCAACAGTCATTTAGAGTCAAAAGATTAAATGTTAAAATTTCATCATTATAGACCATTTTGGGAACGTTCGCATGTCCGGAGTCATCGTTTTTCATCCGAAAATCGATTTTTTGGACTGTACCAAAAATGATTCAAAATGTCAATTGGATCGTGCCTCATGTTGAATAACCACTTTTTAAACCCTCACAGTGACCAAAATTGCCATTTTTACAGAGTTTTGCTTACTCAAAAGCTTCAATTTTGACCCGTTTCAGGCACAGAAATGACTTTAAACACACTTATTTTAGTTGAAAAAGTCATAATTCACATCCAACAGTCATTTAGAGTCAAAAGATTAAATGTTAAAATTTCATCATTATAGACCATTTTGGGAACGTTCGCATGTCCGGAGTCATCGTTTTTCATCCGAAAATCGATTTTTTGGACTGTACCAAAAATGATTCAAAATGTCAATTGGATCGTGCCTCATGTTGAATAACCACTTTTTAAACCCTCACAGTGACCAAAATGGCCATTTTTACAGAGTTTTGCTTACTCAAAAGCTTCAATTTTGACCCGTTTCAGTCACAGAAATGACTTTAAACACACTTATTTTAGTTGAAAAAGTCATAATCCACATCCAACAGTCATTTAGAGTCAAAAGATTAAATGCTAAAATTTCATCATTATAGACCATTTTGGGAACGTTCGACATGTCCGGAGTCATCGTTTTTCATCCGAAAATTGATTTTTTGGACTGTACCAAAAATGATTCAAAATGTCAATTGGATCGTGCCTCATGTTGATAACCACTTTTTAAACCCTCACAGTGACCAAAATGGCCATTTTTACAGAGTTTTGCTTACTCAAAAGCTTCAATTTTGACCCGTTTCAGTCACAGAAATGACTTTAAACACACTTATTTTAGTTGAAAAAGTCATAATTCACATCCAACAGTCATTTAGAGTCAAAAGATTAAATGTTAAAATTTCATCATTATAGACCATTTTGGGAACGTTCGACATGTCCGGAGTCATCGTTTTTCATCCGAAAATCGATTTTTTGGACTGTACCAAAAATGATTCAAAATGTCAATTGGATCATGCCTCATGTTGAATAACCACTTTTTAAACCCTCACAGTGACCAAAATTGCCATTTTTACAGAGTTTTGCTTACTCAAAAGCTTCAATTTTGACCCGTTTCAGGCACAGAAATGACTTTAAACACACTTATTTTAGTTGAAAAAGTCATAATTCACATCCAACAGTCATTTAGAGTCAAAAGATTAAATGTTAAAATTTCATCATTATAGACCATTTTGGGAACGTTCGACGTGTCCGGAGTCATCGTTTTTCATCCGAAAATCGATTTTTTAGACTGTACCAAAAATGATTCAAAATGTCAATTGGATCGTGCCTCATGTTGAATAACCACTTTTTAAACCCTCACAGTGACCGAAATGGCCATTTTTACAGAGTTTTGCTTACTCAAAAGCTTCAATTTTGACCCGTTTCAGTCACAGAAATGACTTTAAACACACTTATTTTAGTTGAAAAAGTCATAATTCACATCCAACAGTCATTTAGAGTCAAAAGATTAAATGCTAAAATTTCATCATTATAGACCATTTTGGGAACGTTCGACATGTCCGGAGTCATCGTTTTTCATCCGAAAATTGATTTTTTGGACTGTACCAAAAATGATTCAAAATGTCAATTGGATCGTGCCTCATGTTGATAACCACTTTTTAAACCCTCACAGTGACCAAAATGGCCATTTTTACAGAGTTTTGCTTACTCAAAAGCTTCAATTTTGACCCGTTTCAGTCACAGAAATGACTTTAAACACACTTATTTTAGTTGAAAAAGTCATAATTCACATCCAACAGTCATTTAGAGTCAAAAGATTAAATGTTAAAATTTCATCATTATAGACCATTTTGGGAACGTTCGACATGTCCGGAGTCATCGTTTTTCATCCGAAAATCGATTTTTTGGACTGTACCAAAAATGATTCAAAATGTCAATTGGATCATGCCTCATGTTGAATAACCACTTTTTAAACCCTCACAGTGACCAAAATTGCCATTTTTACAGAGTTTTGCTTACTCAAAAGCTTCAATTTTGACCCGTTTCAGGCACAGAAATGACTTTAAACACACTTATTTTAGTTGAAAAAGTCATAATTCACATCCAACAGTCATTTAGAGTCAAAAGATTAAATGTTAAAATTTCATCATTATAGACCATTTTGGGAACGTTCGACGTGTCCGGAGTCATCGTTTTTCATCCGAAAATCGATTTTTTAGACTGTACCAAAAATGATTCAAAATGTCAATTGGATCATGCCTCATGTTGAATAACCACTTTTTAAACCCTCACAGTGACCAACATTGCCATTTTTACAGAGTTTTGCTTACTCAAAAGCTTAAATTTTGACCCGTTTCAGGCACAGAAATGACTTTAAACACACTTATTTTAGTTGAAAAAGTCATAATGCACATCCAACAGTCATTTAGAGTCAAAAGATTAAATGTTAAAATGTCATCATTATAGACCATTTTGGGAACGTTCGACATGTCCGGAGTCATCGTTTTTCATCCGAAAATCGATTTTTTGGACTGTACCAAAAATGATTCAAAATGTCAATTGGATCATGCCTCATGTTGAATAACCACTTTTTAAACCCTCACAGTGACCAAAATTGCCATTTTTACAGAGTTTTGCTTACTCAAAAGCTTCAATTTTGACCCGTTTCAGGCACAGAAATGACTTTAAACACACTTATTTTAGTTGGAAAAGTCATAATTCACATCCAACAGTCATTTAGAGTCAAAAGATTAAATGTTAAAATTTCATCATTATAGACCATTTTGGGAACGTTCGACATGTCCGGAGTCATTGTTTTTCATCCGAAAATCGATTTTTTGGACTGTACCAAAAATGATTCAAAATGTCAATTGGATCATGCCTCATGTTGAATAACCA